>NC_090445.1:93015847-93322275 GCF_031143425.1 Pleurodeles waltl | reverse complement strand
AAACACTTCCAACCAAACACCCTATATGGTGCAACATGCTAACCTTGTAGGCAAGCACTTCAGTGCCCTACATAAGGGTAGTAATTGCTGTATACATGTTGCACTACAATACATGGTATGATAAGAAGAGATGTGGCATGCTGATCTGCACAGCGCCTTGGAATGCCCAGAATGCGCTCTTGGCACACCACTGCATGAGCAGATGCACTCTGCCCTTGCTGGTGCTCTGAAGAGGGGCTGATGAGCTATACTCAGACAGGTATACTCGGGCAGCTATTCGCTCCAGGGTCCTCATAGCAGCTCTGCTGCTTTTCCCTTTTACTCCCAGCTCTGCTGTCTCTGACACTTCATATCTGCCTTGACAGAGCACTGTGGTGGGAGATTCACATCAATCAAGGCCTCAGAGCTGACCTGCTTAATTTTGCTCTTTAGGTTTTTTCCTTTGTGTATCTCGGTAATACTTCCTAGATTGCTTTCAAGTTTAACAAATAAAACTGATATCCAAACAATGATCACCAGGCCTATGTAATTTACCTTTTAACCTGTCTGTATTAGTTTACATCTTCACAAACACTTACCCCACGCTCTTATTCCTCATTGTGCGTCTCAAGCTTTTCAAAACTTGAGTTTGATTGTTGCCCGTTGGTCTTGATAGAGGAACAAAGCGCTATAACGTGGCCAATGCTGACCATGTCATAGCGCTTTTTTTCCTTTGCTTTAAGCCATGTTGCACACATGGGTGTCAATTCACCAAAATGCCACGGGTAGCTGAAGTGACATCACAAGCCCTTTGACCTCCACTTTCGTTCACAGACACTTACTTATGCATACACACAAATTCACACTTACATACACTCTCGCTCACATAAACACACTCTCACCTGCAAGCATGCACACAACATACATTTAAAAGCATTTTTACTTACCTCAGCTGTCATAGAAGGGCATATTCACATGTTTATTACACTAATAGTTAACAATATTTTATTATTCACTATTAGTGTAATAAACAATTGACTGAAAACAAAGAGAGCAAAGACCCAACTGAGGTCGATAAGGACGAACTGCACTGTGTTCCTATCATGACATAACATAATACTGTCTTTTTTCCCTTTTTATTTTGAATCCGTTTGTGACCAAAGGACCTTGGCTGCCAGTAATCAGTACCTGCAGGTGGAGTATCTTCCATTGGACTGGATACATGTAAAAAAGGGCACCTACAAGAGAAGTGCCTCCCCTGTGTAAACCAACAGATTACATCCCTAAAATGACTGGCAATCTGATTACTTTCAATGCCTGTACCTACTGCTGGCTACGGTAGCTCTTGCATCAGCCATATGTGTTCACTAAAGATCACTTATCTTAAGTTACTGCAAAAAGTGCGTGCTTAGGAGTCCCTCTGATCTCATTCCGGGGTGACCCTACAGATATTTACTCAGTCTGCGGCTACTGTCCTCCTTTCCCAGGTGTTTACAGAATCCACACACCATGAGTACCGGTATCTACTGCACACCATGGGCTGCCTGAAATCATGCACTATGACTAGGGGTGTTCTCACCACCCCTGCGGATCGACATTCCAACCTGCCCGGGGGACTAAATAGATCAGTGACTATTTGTATTCAGTTCATACAGTGGACTGCTGCTCTTTCGCTCATATTCAAGCAAATTCAACATTAAAAGAATGGAAAAGTCAGGCACTCTGCCTCTCAAATCTAAGACAAGAAAACCATTTGAGTTACACACACACAAGAGCAAAATGCTTCCGACACTCCCTACCCTACAATTCTAACACTCTTAAAACCAAGCACTTCTCCATGGTGTGGCATGGTATCTTTCTACTAATGTGCTTCATTAGAAAGGAGAGGCTCTAGTCAGAGGTCTTTTAACTTTTTGATGCTGGGATCCCGTCTCACAAATTTTTATGTATATGGAACCCTCCTGAGAAACATTTCTAGAACTTGGTACTCCTCATCATCGACAACCATAAATGTCCCCAATTCCCACAGCAAATCATTTTATGGCGAGGAGATAATATTAAACAGTGTTTTGCAAACTGAAGGTCAGTGAGTGTGGGGGCCTGGTAAAAGGTGTGGCTAAAAACAAAGGTCTTCATTTATAAGGAATTGGCGTGGGGCAGTGCCGCAAGTCTTCTTGCGACACTGCCCTATGCCACTATAAAAGGGCAGGAATGCACTGTATTTATGAAATACAGTGCATTCCTATCCTTTCCCTCTGCGCTGGTGCAGAAATTGCTGCCTAACGCCAATGTAGGCAGGTTTGCTTTTGTGCAGAAAGGGCATCTTCCTGCACAAAAATAACCCAGAGAGGCATTTTCCCCTTTCTATGTGTGCTGCAGGACGCAACACACATGGAAAGTGGAAAAAGCTAGGAGAAATTAAAACATTTCTCCCCATTGCACCTGCTCTGGGGAGGCGTAAGGTTTTGGCACTGCACCAGTTTATGTGATTTTGCAAATCTGGGGCAGCGTCACAATCCATGGGTGTTGCCTGAGAACACCCACCGCAAAGCCCATGGAATGCCTCCTTGATGCACAGTTAGACAACGCAGCAGCTTGCGCTGCTTTGCCTTACTCCATATCTATGAGGCCGTACAAAGCCACACCGGGTGGCTTTGCGTCGCCTCATAGGTATGATTGAGAGGCTGGTGTTACCGGAGCTTCAAAACAAGTGATGCTCCGGTGGCACAAGCCTCTCATAAATAAGCCCCAAAATATTCTGTACATTTGTTTAGGTCTTTCACCATCAGGTGCTACGAGGTCGCAGCCTGTGACATAAAGCACTGTGAATATGTAGGTGATTATTTTATACAAGCATCACACACAGTATAAGATAGACTGCTACAAAATGTGCAAATAGTTTTGCAATAGAATAGTGCTTCCAAAATGCACATTTAAGTAATACAAGACCATGTGTATGATATTATTTTTTAATAGCTGTCCTTTCAACACTTTCTCAGAAGTACTAAGCACTATGTAAATGCAATTACAATTAAAAGCATGCACATCACAGCCCCGTTGTTAACTCTTTGCACTACCCCTCAAAAAGAACAAATCTTTGTCATCACAAAGCTTCAAGTGATTCGATCAATTAAAGCCTGAACCGGCTCCCAAATCCTTTATATTTGCATATTTTACTCTTTACATTTGCAGATTAACTCGTAGCACACATTTGCATTTCTTTCAGGAAGCAGGCACTCTGGCGCAGCTTCGTTTCACAGCACAGGAGACTCAATGAATGAAAGCTCAGCTGAAGCATTTTAAGGATCAGACGGTTGGTTGTCTTTTTCCAAAACAAAGTGAGGCTGGGGGGGAATGTGCCCTCCCTAGGACTGCAAACCCCCCTGGGGGTCGCGCCCCACAGATTCAAGAACTCTGCGCTACATAAATGCAACTACAACACAACATTGACTGAAAATGCCACTCTCTTGTGCCTTTCTGTACCCTGAATGACCCTATGCTCTGCCCTGTACAGTATTCACGGGGTGCTTTTGGTTCCCACTCCTCCTTACCCCTGCTCCTAACCCAAACCACTTGCACAAACCGCCATTTCACTGGCCACACCCCCTCAACAACGACATGAGTTTTGTTGTACGCCCGTATGCTACATTCATGATTATTGACAACACCGCCAACCAGAGCGATTTGGAATTTTAGTTATTTGTTGTTCTTTTTCATTTCTGGAATTATCATCCTTAGGCATGATAGAAGGTACTATGACGACCAACCTTTCTCATCACTGGTTTTCATGCTAAGAAGCTGCAACCCTCAGACCAACCTACTAGTCTTTCTTTATACAGGCGTAAATGTTACTGTGATAGGTAATGTATCCACGTCTTTGACATATATGAGAATCCATCATTGTATTGTGTCATGCCCGCTATTATTATCTGTAGTAAATGCAAATAAAGACATTTTTTTAAAATACTCGGTCCTACACACTGAGGGCTTGACTCACAAAGGACTTAAGACTTGTAAAGTTAAGAGTGTGGAGTCTCTGCACTCATGGCGGAATCTCCACACTTGGGGCAGGATCTCAGCACTGCTGTGCTCAGTGTGGAGATTCCACGCTGAGTGTGAAGTTTGTGCCACGAGTGAGGAGACTCCCACTTGTAACTTTTAACGAGTCATGAATCCCTTTGTGAATCGGCCGTGAGTGAGAATTGTCCTTTCTGGAACCACTTTATCCGTCGTGGTTGGAACTGGCATTACTGTGTTGTGTTGCCTAACCAAACTTGATCAAACCAGTAGAGTTCCCTTGCCCTGTAGGCAGTGTACCTACATCGGTATACCATTTGGATTGGAGAAATGGACAGGCGTCTCCTGAAGCTTTGCCAGGCTTATGTAGGAAGCATCCATGACAGGAACAGACAAAGCTGGTAGACAAAATAGGTGAAGTTTCTTTGGGTTCACCTTACCCTATTCCGTGAGCAACATCCACACACTAGTTCTTGAATAGCGTTAGGAAAGGGTTTTAATATAAACCAAGTTAGTGCACAATGTATGCAAAGTAATGGTAGAAAAAAAATCAAAATTTTACTGGCAACAGAGAATATAAAGAATGTAAAAATTATAAACACAGATAACATAGTATTTTCAGTAATTCCCCTTATTGCTCAGTTTCTACTACCAAGAATTAGCAACTAAAAAGTCTGCTATTGTGAGAGACGTAAAATAGTTACACTGGCACGCTGCCCTCAGTGCACACAGCCCACTCTGTGGAAATGCTGGTTGTATTATCAGTCAGTGCCCTTGGTGCTCTAGCTAACTAGATGAAAGAATGATCCTTTCTGCCTCAGGCAGATCATGGCGTCTTGTGTGCAGCGTTGTGCAGGAGGACTGTGTGACATGTCCTGTGGAAATTCTTTCAATCCTATATATGTCAACGCAGTGATATATTGTTATACTTCTGAAAGCAATTGGCAGCCGAGGGCAAAAGGTCACAGGTGAATAGTGGGCACCAATAATGCATATACCCAAAATAATGGTAATAATGGGCCTTCCCATCACCCTTTATGCTGGTAGAGAAAGGGTCTGTCAATTTTCCTCCAGGGCAGCCGAGAATCCGCCTGTCCAATATGCCATATGCTGGCTGAAAATGGACCTGCCTATGATCCCACATGCTGTCTAAAAATGGGTCTGTCCATATCTCACCATGCCCGTTGGTCGATTCTCCCGTATCTCACATGCAGGCTGAGAATGGTACTGCCAAGTATCCCCCGTGGTGCCTGAAAATGGACATGTCCATCACCCCCATGCCTACAGGCAATGGGTCTTTTCATCGTGTCACATACCGGCTCAGAACGTGCCCGTCATTTACCATGCATACAGAGAATGGACAGGAATTGAATTCCCCATGCATGCGATGAATGGAACGGTCCAATATTCCCTACGCAGGCTGAGAGTAGCCGAGTCCAGCCTTTTCCCCCAGCCAAAATGAGAATGAAACGGCCCAGTCAGTATGCCCTGAGAACAGCCATGTTGCAAGCTTTCTTTGATGGCACAAATGAAAATGGCTGTGTCTCTTAGAGGGTCATTCTGACCCTGGCGGCCGGTGGCCGCCAGGGCCACCGACCACAGGAGCACCGCCAACAGGCTGGCGGTGCTCCAACGAGCATTCTGACCGCGGCGGTTCAGCCGCGGTCAGAAGCGGAAAGTCAGCGGTCTCCCGCCGACTTTCCGCTGCTCGTGTGAATCCTCCATGGCTGCGGAGCGCGCTCCGCAGCCATGAGGATTCCGACCCCCCCTACCGCCATCCTGTTCATGGCGGGAAAGCCGCCATGAACAGGATGGCGGTAGGGGGGTTCGCGGGGCCCCTGGGGGCCCCTGCCGTGCCCATGCCAATGGCATGGGCACGGCAGGGGCCCCCGTAAGAGGGCCCCGCAAAGTATTTCAGTGTCTGCCTTGCAGACACTGAAATACGCGACGGGTGCCACTGCACCCGTCGCACCTTCCCACTCCGCCGGCTCGATTACGAGCCGGCATCCTCGTGGGAAGGTCGTTTTCCCCTGGAAGAGGAGGGAGATGAAGCGAGGCCAGGTCAGGAAGACGGCCCCCAAAAGGGACAGCATTTCATTCAGCGGGGTCAGGAGGGGCTACCTGGGTTGGTGGCCACGGCTCTTGGACACAGGTGAACTAGGAGTGGCTCGTATACGCCAAGGTGAAGAGATGGCTGGGCCCACAGTGGTTCGTTGGACACCTGCGGGGGATCTCATTGCAGTCATCAAAAGTAAGTCCAGGACGACCTCATTGGCTCCAGCAGTAGGTAGGTCTAGGGTGACCTCCTGCAAAGTCGGCACAGAGGATGGGTGAGTGGTGTCAGCAGACCGGTGTGGTGGGGTCCAAGAGGCGCTCCTGGGCACCAGGTGCTGGCCCACAGATAGGGCTAGTGTATCACTCCCAGCATGGTATGACGGAAGAGGCCAAAGTTGGGCCAGGGCTAAAGACACATGGGTGTGTCGCTTGTGGATTATGAGGAGAACATCCTTGAAAAGGCGAAGTGCATGATGGGAAGGAAGCTGGGGTCCGAGCAGGGGGTACGGGCTAATGTGTTTTTAGTGAGTTACAGACACGGCACAGGGAAGCATCAGAGTAGGGGGTGCACGGAGAGCTCCACTCCGTTGGTGGAGCTAACAGAGTTTTTAGCGGCAGAGGGCTGAGTTCACCCAAAAACGCCGCTAGCCCTGCTAGCGGAGCAGAGCTTGCCGCATGTGCACTGCAGTTCCGTTATGGGTCGCACAGCGCAAGCGCAGTCTGCGATTGTGCTCTGTAGCCCATAACTGGGCTGCAGTATGCACTATCGGCCCGACCGTTGTTGGTGTTGCAGCATGGAGCTACTGCCGGCACCAGCTCCAGTCATCCAGGCCTCCAGCAGCCCGGGCCTGGGAGCAGGGGGCAGACGGAGGCAGAGCGCCAGGCCACTGGCAACGAGGACCCAGGTGAGTCCTCGGTTTTTTTTTTTCACACTTGTGCACAAGAGGCCTGAAAGAGCAGCTTTCGCTGTCTACGGCCCTGGCCTGAATTCAGTGTCACCTTCGCAGAGTCTATATTATTACATGACTAGCTCAATGCAGCAATGTTCAGTTCTCTGCAGCAGTCTCCCCTTCTCAGCCCCTATTATACCATTGTCAGTTCTCTGCAGCAGCATCCCCGTCCAAGAGTCTACATTATTGCATGTCTCCTCAAAGCAGCAGTGTTCAGTCCACTGCAGCGGTCTTCACAGTCTATATTATCCCATTGTTACTTCTTTTTAACAGTATCCCCATCCCAGAGTCTGTATTATTGCATGATCAGCTACATGCAGCAGAGTTTCATTGGCAGATCTAATGGTAAGTTGCCTGCAGCAGTGTCCTCTTCACCAACTTTATATATCACATTGTCAGCTCCCTGCGGGACTGTCCTCCCAGGGAGTCTATATTATCCCATAGTCAGCTCCCTATTGCAGTGTCTACTTCAGCTAGCCTATATTATAGGAGTGTAAGCTCCATAAAGTAGTAGCTCCTTCACAGCATCTGTACTATCTCATGGTCGTCTCCTGAGACAGTATCCCCTTCAGAGCCTATATTATTCATAGCTGGTTCCCTGTAGCACAGTATCACAAATTTCATATTATCTCATGGTCAGTTCCCACAGTTGCTTCTGGCAATTCCCTTCCCAGAGACTACATCATCAGATGGTCTGCTCCCTATGCAGTGTTCCCTTCATAGAGTGTGCATTATCTCGTGGTGGGCTCCCTGCAGCAGCATCCACTTCACTGGATCTATATTATGTCACAGTCAGTTCTCTGCCTCAGTGTCCCCTTCACAGATTTTAAATTATTGCAGTTTCACTTTCTTGAGGCAGTATCCCCATCACAGGGTCTATATTATCGCAAGTCCCGCCTCCTCATCAGTATCACCTCCACAGAATCTGTTATTGGACATTCAGTTCCCTGATTCAGTGTCCCCTTCACATCGTTTACATTATTGCATGGTCAACTCCATGTAGCAGTCTTCAAAGTAACCAGAGTGTGCTATCTCATGGTCAGTTCTCTACAGCAATGTCCCTTTTAGAATTGAAAATTCTTGACGCGGAAGCTCGAAAACTTTTTATTCTATGTCAGGACCGAAGGCTCAGATTATGCTAATTCAAAGCTGATTTACCACCACCGATGCAATGTCTAAAATAGGTTTATAATAGAAGGTCGTAAATGTAGATTCTGAGGACCAGTCTGCTGCTTTCATAATGTCCTCTAATCGTATTCCCAAGTTAAAAGATTTTGAGGCCATAGCTCCGCGAACTGAATGTGCCCCAAAAATGGAAACATCAATTCCTGCTTCAGAAAGAAGCCATCTGATCCATCTGGCCAAAGTAGCCGATGAGACTGGATTGAAAGGTTTCTGAAGGGCATTTAATAATTGACCCCTAGGGTCTCTCCTGAATTCATCCGTAGCAGCTTCATAAGCTTTTAAGCATTGAACAACACACAGTTGGATTGTGGGGAAAAGCCGGACAAGACACTGCCTTGGTGCCTGTCTTAGTGCGTCTGGAGATTGAAAAGGAAACCCCCGCAGGGGAAAATATCCTTCCTGCCAGGTCCAGAGACCTAACATCCGACACTCTTTTGCAAGAAATGAGACACAGCAACAGGGTAAGTTTAGCCGAAAGTTGCTTGCGTGACAGGAACCTATTATCTGGCCAGGAGGAAATAAAGGAAAGAACCACGTTAACGTTCCAAAGAGACGAATACCGAGGTAGAGGTGGGTTTGACAGGCGAATGCCTCTCATCAACTTGCAAACCACAAAGTGTTCAACATAATTAAGGGATGGGGAATCCCTAGAGGATCCAGCAAGAGGTTGCATTGCGGAGGAATCAGAAGGGGAAAATCGCACAACAACTCCAGAGCTAGGGGGAACCAGGCTTGATCTCTCCAAAGGGGGGTTACTAGAACAATCTCGGTTCCCAAATGGCAAACCTGAGTCAAGACTCGAGGGATCATGCTGAAAGGGGGAAAGGCATACCCCCGATGGGGAGACCAGTCCTGGAGGAAAGCATCCGTGGCAACTGCCTCCGGATCCGGTCTCCAGCTGTAGAAGAGGGGAAGTTGGCGATTCAGTCTCAAAGCAACGAGGTCTATCGTGAGCGGACCCCATTTCTGGTTCAGAAGAGAAAACACTTCTTGGAGGAGCATCCAATCGCTGCCATCCCGAAGGAATCTGGAATTCCAGTCACCTACTGCATTGTTCACCCTTGGCAGGTATTCAGCAATCACGGAAATGCGGTAATGGAGACAAAACTGCCAGAACTCCATGGCTATCCGAGCCAGGGACTGAGATTTTGTGCCCCCAAGTTTGTTCACATACCTGACCGCTGAAATGTTGTCCATCCTCAGAAGAATGCAACAATCCTATTTCAGGGGTGATACACATTCCGGATCGCAAAAGAGCCGGCTAAAAGCTCCAGGCAGTTGATGTGAAGGTGGAGTTCCTCGTCCGACCAACGACATCCTGTGGTCAAAGACCCGCAACGGGCTCCCCAGCCCCATCTGCTGGCATCCGATTCCAGAATCACATCTGGGGAAGTGCCGAAAATCGCACGCCCGTTGCAGGCCTCCATGTGCTCTAGCCACCACACTATCTCCGAGCGGGCCTCCGATGACAGAGAAACCATGTCCGCATAGAACAGGCCCTTCTGCAGATGGGATATCTTGAGGCGTTGGAGGGCTCTGTAGTGAAGGGGGGCTCGGAAATATTGTCCATGTCAAGTGGACCTGAAGGAGAGAGGGGTCCTGAGCCATAAGGATCAGATCGTCAAGGTAAACGAGCAGGTGCACCCCCCGGGCGCAAAGAGACTGTACTGCTACACACCAAGGAGCGGAAGAAAGCCCAAAGGGAAGGACTTGAAACTCGAAACATAGGTCTCGCCAAAGAAATTTAAGAAAGCGACGATGAGGAGGGAAAAAAGGGATACTCAGATATGCATCCTTTAGATCCAGGCGTACCAACCAGTCCCCTTCTTGAAGGATATCTCTCAGGAGGTGAATTCCCTCCATCTTGAAATGCCTGTAGAATATCCAGGCATTGAATTATTTGAGATTGGGAAATAATCTTGATCCCCTGCCCTTCTTGTCTACCAGAAAGATAGGGCTTAAAAAGCCCCTTGGGTGGGGAACAGCATGACAGATCGCCCCTTTTTGGAGCAGAGCTTGAACCTCCAAACGTATAACCTCTTGGTCGTAACTGGAAAAATGGGGAAGAGGAGGGGGGAACCGTTGGAGAGGGGACTTATAAAACTCCAACTTGAAGCCTTGAACAGTTTCTAAGACCCAGGGATCTCTGGTCAATTTTTGCCATTCTACAAAACAAGTGTGTACCCTGCCCATAAGAATCACCTCCGAGGGAGGAATGAGTCTCACCTGAGTTGGCAGAGTCCTGGGAAGCTCCCTGTTGTCCCTTGTAGTAGTTTATGAGTCTCACCTGAGTTGGCAGAGTCCCTGGAAGCTCCCTGTTGTCCCTTGTAGTAGTTTTTTCGATAACAGCCCCTACCTCCTCGGGGCCGCGAAGGGTAGAACGTAGAGTCTGTTAGTTGTTCCTTGTTATACCAACGTCCGCGGGCAAAGGAATCACGTCTGGGGCCTTGATAACAGGTGCGGCCTGACGAGCGACCCCGCATACGTCCGGCCCTCCGAAAAAAAGTTTCCCTAAATACCTTCTTAAGGGATAATTGGGCTTTGTCCATCGAATTGAAGGTAGCAGCAAACTTTGAGAGGTCTTTAATGAAGGGGGCTCCGAAGAGGAGGCCATGGGCTAACTGACCTGCTTCAGAGGTAGCGAGTTCGTTAAGCTGGGGGCTGATGCGCATCAAGATGGAGCACCTTCTCTCAGTAGAGATTGCTAAATTAGCATTTCCAAGGTGACAAATGGCTCTCTGAGCCCAACCCACCAGGACATCTGGGTCGATAGGAGCATTAGATTCTTTCGCTAAGAATGCCATTTCAAGACTTTTAGCCAGGGGTCCGGAAAGATCAAGAAGCTTATCTTGGCAGGACCTCCATGCACAGTCAAGTCCCTTTTTGGGATCCTTAGCCCATTTTTTCATAAAAATGACCATTGTAGGGTCAATATCTGGGGTGTCTGTGACCTTACCCTCAAGGTCTGGTCTAAAGCATTCTGCACGTAACCTGGCTCTCAAATCCTATCCAAATCCGGCCCTGATGTGTTCCTGGAGGCATAAAGCTACCTCCAGAGGCTGATTACAGTTTGAGGAACGAGGGTGAATAATATCCTCCGGATTAAAGGTCAACACCCGAGGGGCACTGAAGATGATCAGTAAATCATAAAAATTTCTGCTACCACCAAATATATTGAATGCAGTATTGATCTTGGTCGCAAGATTCAGCAAAATAGCTATTGTATCCTTTTTCCCTAGGATAACATCTGAATAATCTGCACACTTGATTTTAATCCTTTGTGTATATACATTGTCCGGTTTTCAGTTTTAAGAGGACTCAGTGAGTGACTATACTTTGAACATTAGCCCACTTGGGCTCAATTATGTTTGTCGATTTGCAAAAAATTAAAACCAAGTGCTGTATAAATAACACTCATTCAGGGCATCGGGTGTTATTGTTAGGGCTGGGCGGAGCTCATGGAGTTTCACTCTGCGGAATTCCGCCGAGTCACAGAAAAACTTTGTGGAATTCTGCAGAGTTTCGCGTGCAGGCGGAGTACTCAGCCACCCCTATAATGTGGTTCCAGCAGGAAGGATTGTGGCCCGGGCCATCATAGCACAAAGAGTGAAAGACAGTTGCCTGCAGCCTTAAAACCACACTATCTACGTAAGTTGGAGACCATGGGGATATAATAACAATATTTCCTCACCTCCGCCCCCTTTCTCATCTTTTGTCATTTCTAACTGGAGTGCTGTTACTCCACTTCAGTGGGCAGCAGGTTGCCAGGAGTCTGTATCAGAAGATGCATTTACTTGGGTATTTCCGGTCACGAAATGCATCCACGCATAGTCTGTCACGCTGTGCCCTTGCCCTCAACCCCAACAACAAACTTTCCTGCCCACACTCACGTGGCATTAGAAGACAAATCCCTAACAGCCAACCGCACACTTCTCGTCTGATGTCCACCATTTACCTGACTCCAGTTCTCATGCCCTGGCCGGCACATTAAGCTACCCCAGCCCCAGCCTGTGCTCTGTTGGCCTCGTAGTTTCCCCTTGAAGTTCTTTCAACCTTCACAACTACAGTGCATGGACAGCGGGAGCGATCAATCAGGCGGGGGGAGCAGGATGGGGAGGGGGCTGCTGCTGGCCGAGACATCTTTTCCCCTTTGACCCCTGAGAAAGGGGAGAAGGAAGGGCTGAGTCCTCTCTGGACCAGGCACCTAGGGGCTGTCTCCTCCCTCTGACATGCACATGATCCCACTAACCCCTGGTGAGGTTGGGAGACTTCTTGCTGGTTTTGGTTCCTTGGTGAACAGGGTACTTACGCCAGAAACTGTTATAAGCCACATGAAAGCATTTCATCCTCATTATTGACAAGATGCTCATAATGGTGTATTACAGTCAGAGGTCTGTGTTTTTAAAATTGATGTACTTTCTCTGTGGCCTGAGCCTAGCACTGCTCTTTGAGTCTGGTAGGTGAAATGTTGCGTCGCTGGCGCACGGCGCAGATGAAGGACACAACGCACCACGGGTTCGTGCTCTTTTATTCACTGCTCTCCTAACTTAAACTTTTCCCGCGTTCCCCACCTTTATTTATACCCTCCCCTGTGTCACTCCTCGTGCGATCCATCTCGCACCTGCTGCAGGGGGGTTCTGTCCCCAACTCCTTCCTCTCCTAGGAAGTGGTCTTGCCCACTTCCTGCGGCAACACTACAGTAGGGTGAGTGCAAACACATCAGTAAACTCTGTTCTGCCGATGATAGGCAGAGTTTTTTGCCGAACTCAGCGCTCCAAGCAGAGCGCTCAGCAGCAAAACCTCATAGAACTCCACCGGCGGAGCAGAGTTTGCCGTCCACCCCTAGTTAGTGTTCCACCCTGAGTCACTTTAAGGATGGCGGAATTCATTAGTCACCTTATAATGCACGACTGATAATAAACCAGACATTTTAGTAAATATCATTTTCAGTTTCATGGAAAATGAAAACAGTGAATTTGATGTTGGATATGTCAATTAGTTGACCTTGTACCATTTCATAATGGCCGAATTCATGACAGAACATGAGGATAAAGAAATGTACCAAGTTAATCCATAGTCCGTTTTTGATTTCTATGTGTAAAGCACTCTGGGTGATCCAATGAACAAGAAGACTTTGGCCCTCATTCTAAGTCCCGCCGGCAGAATACCGCTGCGCGGTCAAAAGACCGCCGCGGTTATTCTGAGTTTCCCGCTGGGCTGGCGGGCGACCGCCAGAAGGCCGCCCGCAAGCCCAGCGGGAAACACCCTTCCATGAGGATGCCGGCTCCGAATGGAGCCGGCGGAGTGGAAGGGGTGCGACGGGTGCAGTTGCACCCGTCGCGATTTTCAGTGTCTGCATGGCAGACACTGAAAATCTTTGTGGGGCCCTGTTACGGGGGCCCCTGCAGTGCCCATGCCATTGGCATGGGCACTGCAGGGGCCCCCAGGGGCCCCACGACACCCCATACCGCCATCCTCTTCCTGGCGGCCAAAACCGCCAGGAACAGGATGGCGGTATGGGGCTCGGAATCCCCATGGCGGCGTGGAGGATTCCCCAGGGCAGCGGGAAACCGGCGGTGCACCGCCGGTTTTCCGTTTCTGACCGCGGCTGTACCGCCGCGGTCAGAATGCCCATGGGAGCACCGCCAGCCTGTTGGCGGTGCTCCCGCGGTCGTTGGCCCTGGCGGTTTTTACCGCCAGGGTTAGAATGACCCCCTTTGTCTCCAAAATGTGTAGGGCTTTTGTTTGGCATTCAAAATAAATCATTGGAGTCGGAAGACATTGTTGCCACAACAGTCTTTGGTGGGACCTTGGTCTTACTGAAAGGACTGATTTTGGGATTTACTAAGAATAGTAAACCTAGGAATGCGTAAAAAATGCTACACCTTCCCAGGTGAGGCATATCACCGAGAAATATTAATATTTCTCTTCCCTATTTCCTCTATCTATGTGTGCTGCATACAGCCTCTGGGGATTGTTTTTGTGCAGGAAGGAACCCAACACGCGTTGAGAGTAGGAATGCGCCATTTGTTAGTAGTTATGGCATATTTCTGGTCTCTCAATTGATGCACTGCAGCAAGTTGTCTTGCTGCGTTGTACTGCCTCAAATTTTAGTAATTTGGGCCCTCTGTGTTAAGCTTTGCAGGAGCATCCTCTGGGTCCCTCCTGGACCATGACTCATCTGCCAGCCATGTTCGTCTGCAAGCCATGCTCAAGGACAGGGAATGGAGCCAGGTGGTTGTTCTTGTCACAAACATGCTTGATCTGCTGTGCATGACCCTAAGCATGTCCTTATTGCATCTGCACTACTGGAGTCCGATCTGTTAAGGTAGATAAGCTCCAATAGTCTTCAGTCAGGTGTTAATCCAGACAAAGAAAGCTGTAACTCTTTAGTTTGTTCCAGGTCTTTCCTATTGAGGTTGCAGTTTGGATCTACCCTAACACAATGGTTCAGTGTGTGCCACATACTATGTCACAGCGCTCCCAACTTCTTTCTGAAGTTTTGTTGAGATGTCATGCTTGCCACAGCTGACCACCAGTCCCCTTGGATATTTCAGGACTCTAACCAAAAATATATACATAAAACCTACTGCCGGTCGCCAGTAGGTATAGTTAGGCCCCAGTTTCCATAGGAAAAGCATTTTTTTACTTGCCTATACCTTTGGGCATTTTTTATGAATCTTCACTAAATTTTTCCAAAAAAGTGTCCTACTGCGTCTTTTTTGCATGGTAAGTTTTGGAGTGATTCGTCAAGCAGGAGATGAAAAACAGGGGGTGGGGTAAAAAAGGGCCTTTTCCTTGTTAATTCCTGTAGTGATTTTGAACATGACTACAGCCTGAACCCCTGGACGGAATTACACCAAATTTGGTATAAATTCATTCAGTAGTTTTTGGAAAATGAAAGAAAAATATAAATATAAATATACATATATATATATATATATATATATATATATATATATATATATATATATATATATATATATATATATCAAGTGTAGATTATAATTTTGAAATCTCGTGATCACATTCGAGGTATAAATGTAAAAGTCAATATGGCGACCGCGAGGTTGACAAAGGCGGTTTAACGCTGAAACGCGTCCCGCTATGCGCCATTAACAATAATAAAAGTATTTCACAGTGCTCTTGGAGTGCCTTTCACCTTCCTGGATAATCGAAGGCAAGTGAGGATTTGAGACGGGTGGCACGCGTCATGTTCGGCACCCCCGGCGTTCTGTTGCAGTCGAGCACGCTGGATTAAGTGCGGAGATATATATATATATATAAATATAAATATGGGTGGAGCCTAAGCACAGATCTCTTGGTGAGATCTGATTGGCTGTCAGCACTTCAACCAGAAAGTGCTGCCAGCCATCTTGGGATCTTGGGACCAATATACATGATAGCACCCATTGAATTGCATTGTACTGAATGGCAGGTTTTGAGGGTCACAAAAAGGAGAATTTATAAAGGGTGATAACAGATTTTAGTTACAATATAAATCATTTGTTTCTAAGGAGATTTTGCCCTGTCAAAAAGCCTTCTGCTGGGATTTCATGAATCATGTTTGAAAAAAAAACCTGTTTTCTCATGATTTTCCCATAGAAGATATGGAAGGTGTTCCAGAAGCTAAAATTAGAGCATATTTTCTGTAAATTTTATGACAAGACCGGAGGCTCCTCTTATGCTTTATCTTTTCTTGTTTCATTAAATAGCAGCAGCAGTCAAGAACTACAATTCCCATGAGGCTAGAGAAAAATGGCCAATGGGAACAAACAAGTAGTCACGATAACACACCAATCAGAAGCAGGCTGACCCTATAATACTTATCTTGACTGAGAACAGTCCTCTTTTCTTACTGCTCGCAGTCAAGATAAGTATTTTTCATTCTCTATGTATCGTGGTATTTCATTGGTTTAAAGGTATGTGTTTATGTGTTTGCTTCGCGCGTATTTGCATCGCACGTAGTCACTGCGGCGCGCGCGTTCTGCTTATTTGTTTTTACAGTTTTTCTCCTCAGCGCGACAGCCATCTTTTATCGACGGTTGCGGTAAATAGATAGCACTGTTTCTCAACTGCTCACCTGCTTTTGGATCAGATGAGCGTTTTTTCCCTGAATTAGTTGCCTTCGTCACGGATTTCGTTCCTGACGGTCCTTCCAACAGGTCTCTCTGCTTCTGCCACTTCCTGGCCTCTGTTTCCTGGTATATTTCCCCGCCCATAGGCGGAGCCTTGGGTCTCTCTAGCTCGGTGGAGGAAGTTTAACCCTTTCCTCACTGTTTTGTGGTTCAGTTAGCTGTATTCAGCTAGTACATTTCAGAACAATGGACAGCTCACCTATTTCTATTGCTGCCATTGAGGAGGAGGAAGTTATAAAAGAAAATCTTAATGATTTTAGTCAGTCATCGGTTGAACAAGCAGTCTCTGCTTCTTTGGACAAATTATCAAAAACTTTGGAAAATTCTGTTGTTAAATTAGTTTCCAAGACAATTTTGGCCCAATCTGCGGGGGGTAGCAGAAAGCGCCTTGGTACTTAAAAAATAATAAAACAACGCTATTGAGTGGTGAGGTTTCCTCACACAAGGCATAGGACGCAGTTCCTCAAAGGCCTCACTTAAGGGAGGGGTCCATTTCTAAATCGTCAAAAGAATGCGTATCCAAAGTTAAACATATTACTCCTATGGTAATTTCAAAAAGTTTGGACACTGATGATGATGAGTTACAAAACAATGACCCGGATTCGGATGTTTCCGACAAGGATAATACAGGCTCTGTCTCTTCCCCTCCTCCTAAAAAAGCTAAAACTGACTTCCTTTGAGCCTCCAAGTCATGCAGAGTTACAGACACAGAGGGAGAGCCCATGTTTGACCCCAATGAGATTCAGCATCCTCACTCTACCGAGTGGCTACCTGCGGATCATGTGGCAGAATATTTAACCTCCAGGTTACGTACCCCTCTAGACAAACAGGTCAGAGCAAAGCTCAAATCAGAGTGTCCCCGTCCTTCCCTTCCTTCAAAGATTTCAGTGACCCCCATTATTGACACTTCCCTCATTACCTTTTTCTCTAAATTCGGTAAGGACCCACGAAAAGGAGTTGACAAGGCCTGGTCCACTTGTCAGGACAAGCAATTGGATGTTGTGGGACCCTTGTCCCGCATTTTCGATATGGAAGAAGCAGCCCATCTAGATAATGCTAATTTTGATCCTGCTGAACTGTCGTTGTGGGTGTAACAGGCCGGTTGTTTATTGGGAAATGATAATTGTGCTATGTAAGGAAATGGCTCCCTGTTGCAGTTACCCCCCACTTTTTGCCTGATACTGATGCTGACTTGACTGAGAAGTGTGCTGGGACCCTGCTAACCAGGCCCCAGCACCAGTGTTCTTTCACCTAAAATGTACCATTGTTTCCACAATTGGCACACCCCTGGCACACAGATAAGTCCCTTGTAAAAGGTACCAGTGGTACCAAGGGCCCTGTGACCAGGGAAGGTCCCTAAGGGCTGCAGCATATGTTGTGCCACCTTAAGGGACCCCTCACCTAACATATGCACACTGCCATTGTAGATTGTGTGTGTTGGTGGGGAGAAAAAGGCAAAGTCGACATGGCATCCCCCTCAGGATTCCATGCACACAAAATACTGCCTGTGGCATAGGTAAGTCACCCCTCTAGCAGGCCTTACAGCCCTAAGGCAGGGTGCACTATACCACAGGTGAGGGCATAGCTGCATGAGCAATATGCCCCTACAGTGTCTAAGTCTATTCTTAGACATTGTAAGTACAGTTGTGGCCATATTAAGTATATGGTCTGGGAGTTTGTCAAAAACGAACTCCACAGCTCCATAATGGCTACATTGAATACTGGGAAGTTTGGTATCAAACTTCTCAGAATAATAAACCCACACTGATGCCAGTGTTGGATTTATTTAAAAATGCACACAGAGGGCATCTTAGAGATGCCCCCTGTATTTTACCCAATTGTTCAGTGCAGGACTAACTGGTCTGTGCCAGCCTGCTGCTGAGAGATGAGTTTCTGACCCCATGTGGTGAGGGCCTTTGTGCTCTCTGAGGACAGAAACAAAAGCCTGCTCTAGGTGGAGGTGCTTCACACCTCCCCCCTGCAGGAACTGTAACACCTAGCAGTGAGCCTCAAAGGCTCAGGCTTCGTGTTACAATGCCCCAGGGCACTCCAGCTAGTGGAGATGCCCGCCCCCTGGACACAGCCCCCACTTTTGGCGGCAAGTCCAGGGGAGATAATGAGAAAAACAAGGAGGAGTCACCCACCAGTCAGGACAGCTGAGGTGACCCCTGCCTTTTGAAATCCTCCATCTTGATTTCGGAGGATTCCCCCAATAGGAATAGGGATGTGCCCCCCTCCCCTCAGGGAAGAGGCACAAAAAGGGTGTAGCCACCCTCGAGGACAGTAGCCATTGGCTACTGCCCTCCCAGACCTAAAGACACCAGATTCCTGCAACCTAAGACGAAGAAGGACTGCTGACCTGAAAGCCCTGCAGAGAAGACGGAGACACCAACTGCTTTGGCCCCAGCCCTACCGGCCTGTCTCCCCACTTCAAGAGAAACTGCGACAGCGATGCGCTCCCCAGGGTCCAGCGACCTCTGAAGCCTCAGAGGACTACCCTGCATCTAAAAGGACCAAGAACTCCAGAGGACAGCGGCTCTGCTCCAAAGAAGATAAAACTTTGCAACAAAGAAACAACTTTTAAAGGACTGCACGTTTCCCGCCGGAAGCGTGAGACTTTCCACTCTGCACCCGACGCCCCCGGCTCGATCTGCGTAGAAACAACACTACAGGGAGGACTCCCCGGCTACTGCGACCCTGTGAGTAGCCAGAGTTGACCCCCCTGCGACCCCCCAGCGACGCCTGCAGAGGGAATCCAGAGGTTCCCCCTGACCGCGACTGCCTGCTTCTAAGAACCTGACGCCTGGTAAAGACACTGCACCCGCAGCCCCCAGGACCTGAAGGATCCGGCCTCCAGTGCAGAAGCGACCCCCAGGTGGCCCTCTCTCTTGCCCAGGTGGTGGCTACCCCGAGGACCCCCCCCTTGCCTGCCTGCTTCGTTGAAGAGACCCCTGGGTCTCCCATTGAACTCCATTGCAAACCCGACGCCTGTTTGCACTCTGCACCCGGCTGCCCCCGTGCCGCTGAGGGTGTACTTTTTGTGCTGACTTGTGTCCCCTCCGGTGCCCTACAAAACCCCCCTGGTCTGCCCTCCGAAGTCGCGGGTACCTACCTGCTGGCAGACTGGAACCGGGGCACCCCCTTCTCCATTGAAGCCCATGTGTTATGGGCACCACTTTGACCTCTGCACCTGACCGGCCCTGAGCTGCTGGTGTGGTAACTTTGGGGTTGCCCTGAACCCCCAACGGTGGGCTACCTTGGACCCAACTTTGAACCCTGTAGGTGGTTTACTTACCTGCAAAACTATCAAACACTTACCTCCCCCAGGAACTGTTGAAAATTGCACTGTGTCTAGTTTTAAAATAGCTTATTGCCTTTTTTGTGAAAACTGTACATGCTATTTTGCTGATTCAAAGTTCCTAAGTTACCTAAGTGAAATACCTTTCATTTGAAGTATTACTTGTAAATCTTAAACCTGTGGTTCTTAAAAATAAACTAAGAAAATATATTTTTCTATACAAAAACCTATTGGCCTGGAATTGTCTTTGAGTGTGTGTTCCTCATTTATTGCTTGTGTGTGTACAACAAATGCTTAACACTACCCTCTGATAAGCCTACTGCTCGACCACACTACCACAAAATAGAGCATTAGAATTATCTCTTTTTGCCACTATCTTACCTCTAAGGGGAACCCTTGGACTCTGTGCATGCTATTTCTTACTTTGAAATAGTACATACAGAGCCAACTTCCTACATGCTATAACCCACGAACGCAGGATAGGACTTTTATTCAAGCTGGACCCTAAGCTCGTCAGTTTAGCAACCTCAGATCCTGGTGTCAAAGCAGAAGGTCTCCTCTTTGGAGATTCATTCATCCAAGAGCTTAGCAAATATGTTGCAACGTTCGCGTCTTTAGACAAAGCACAACAATCTTTAAAAAATATGTTTTCCACTCGGGTTTTCGCCAGGGCCGGCAGAGGCTGGAACCGCTTTGCCGGACGATCGTATAATAATCAAGGTTCCCGTGGCACTTACTCCAACTCCTACCAAAAGTACAGACCACAATTTTATCCCCAAAGGAATCGAGGTTTCAGGAACAAGAGCAGGAGAGGCTCCAGATTATTTTCCCAACCCGGTAAGTCATACTCTCCTTCTTCTGGTGGGAGGTCGTCTAGCATTGTTCTTTCCAAAGTGGCAGTCTCTCACAGCAGATCCTTGGGTTTTAAACACTGTCCGGGGATACACCATAGAGCTTTACTCAGAGCCTTTTCAGTTAAATTGTCCTCATCCTCCCTAGTTCTTGTTGGAAATGAAAAATCTGATTTCTACAGAATTCCATTGCTTCTTCAAAAACAGGCTATTAGCCCTTGCCTCCTCGACCCTTCGGGCTTTGTCAGTTCAGTCTTTCTAGTCCAAAAGAAAAACAAGAAGATGTGTCCCGTTATCAATCTAAACATTTTCAACCAATTTGTAGTTTATCGTCATTTCAAGATGGAAACCTTATTACATCTCAGAGACTTTCTTTTACAAGGTGACTGGATGGTTCGTTTGGACCTTCAGTATGCTTATCTCACAGTTCCCATGCATCCATCTTCAAGAACGTTTTACAATTCCAATGGCTCAGTCAAACGTATCACTTTTCATCTCTCCCTTTCGGCCTGTCCTCCGCCTCTTGGTGTTTCACAAAACTTATGAAACCGGCTGTAGCCTTTCTCAGAGCTCGGGGAGTCAGATTAATAATCTACTTTGACGGCATCCTTCTTATGAACCAAAGTTGTTCGACCCTTCTCACTCACCCTTAACTAACCTGCTCGCTCCTTTCAGATCTAGGTTTCATTATCAACGACAAGATGTTTTCCCTGGTTCCAGTCCAAAGAATCGAGTTTTTAGGCTTCCTAGTGGGTTCAGTTTCAGCCACACTTCTTCTGCCATCAGCAAAGATGAAGTCTATCAAGTCAGAAATACTTGAGACTTTGCACAGTTCTCGACTTTCCATCAGATCTCTAGCAAGAATAGTTGCTCTTCTATCCTCTTCAATCCAGGCCATTTTTCCGGGCCCGTTACATTACCGAGCTCTACAAAGATTAAAAATTTGTCACCTTCAAAAAGGGTTGGCCTATTCTGATTCTGTCATCCTAGATCCAGGCCCTCATTCTGACCCTGGCGGTCGGTGATAAAGCGGCGGCCAACCCGCCAACAGGCCGGCGGTCCAAAATATGCAATTCTGACCCTGGCGGGAACCGCCAACACAGCCCGCCGCATTAACACTCCGCCCGCCACGGCGGAACAAACAAACAGCGCGGCGGTCCCCGCCAACAGCCAGGCGGCAGACAATGTACCGCCCACCCTATCACGACCCACCAATCCGCCACCTTTTCCGGGGCGGGAGCACCGCCGATAAAAACACGGCGGAAACAGACTACGAACGGGAAAACGCTCACCTCCACATACTCCACGCGAGATTCCGGCAGTATGGAACCCGAGTTGCAGGTCATCCCCGCACTCCTATACCTGCTCCTGTACCAGGAGCACGCCCGGCGGCGCGGAAGACATCGGTGAGTACTGCACCTACGACACAGGGGAGGGAAAAGATTACCGGCACACACCCACCCACCCACACCCACTACAACACACACATCAATGCATTCCCACAGATCACTGTCACAACCCACAAACCCCCCCCTCTGAAATAATGCAAAGACCAAAAGAAGAGATCTTAAACGGGCAGATATATTGAAAAATGGACAGCAGTAATCCCAATAAATAAATAAACTATGTACAAAATATAGACATCTACTAAATGTAGTCCAACCACTGTCCGTGGACCACAGGGGTCCTGAGCAAAGGGGCAAGGCCCAGTCCCACGACAAGAACTCCACGGAGAGAACACTGCAGGGGCATCAGAAAGAAAAAAGGACAGGCACCTCAGGGGGAAGGGAAGGGGGGGCACCTCAGCCACTTGAGTACACGACGCCAGATCCACGAGGGGACTCCATGACCACTGGGCCATCCTGGGGAGAGCAAAGCCACAGTCCATACAGTCCATACAGTGGGTGGCCTGCCCACTGGGCCATCCTGGGGAGAGCAAAGCCACAGTCCATACAGTCCATACAGTGGGTGGCCTGCCCACTGGGCCATCCTGGGGAGAGCAAAGCCACAGTCCATACAGTCCATACAGTGGGTGGCCTGCCCACTGGGCCATCCTGGGGAGAGCAAAGCCACAGTCCATACAGTCCATAACAGGCTCCACTGCCACTGGAGGAGGCATGTTGGCCAGAGGACATCCTGCAGCCCTGCCCGAGACAGATCCTGCCCTGCCACGTCTGCCAAAGGGCCAGCGGTTCCTGCCTGGAAGGGACCAGTTCAGCGGTCCTTGCCTTGAAGGGCCCAGTTCAGCGGTCCTTGCCTTGAAGGGCCCAGTTCAGCGGTTCTTGAGACGGCGGTCCCCAGCGGAGCGGTGCTGGAGACGGCGGGGCCCAGTTCAGCGGTTCTTGCCTTGAAGGGCCCAGTTCAGCGGTTCTTGAGACGGCGGTCCCCAGCGGAGCGGTGCTGGAGACGGCGGGGCCCAGTTCAGCGGTTCTTGAGACGGCGGTCCCCAGCGGAGCGGTGCTGGAGACGGCGGGGCCCAGTTCAGCGGTTCTTGAGACGGCGGTCCCCAGCGGAGCGGTGCTGTAGACGGCGGGGCCCAGTTCAGCGGTTTTTGCCTTGAAGGGCCCAGTTCAGCGGTTCTTGAGACGGCGGTCCCCAGCGGAGCGGTGCTAGAGACGGCGGGGCCCAGTTCAGCGGTTCTTGCCTTGAAGGGCCCAGTTCAGCGGTTCTTGAGACGGTGGTCCCCAGCGGAGCGGTGCTGGAGACGGCGGGGCCCAGTTCAGCGGTTCTTGCCTTGAAGGGCCCAGTTCAGCGGTTCTTGAGACGGCGGTCCCCAGCGGAGCGGTGCTGGAGACGGCGGGGCCCAGTTCAGCGGTTCTTGCCTTGAAGGGCCCAGTTCAGCGGTTCTTGAGATGGCGGTCCCCAGCGGAGCGGTGCTGGAGACGGCGGACATTCTATGGCCAACTGCTCATTGCCTGGTGGTGCCCTCCTGGGCAGCGGGGATGGTGCTCCTTCAATGCCCACCTGGGCTGTGGGTGGTGGGGCCCTCCTGGCCAGCTGGGCTGGGTCCTCACTGGGCAGCGGCTATGGGGGTGGTGGGCTCTCCCGGGGCAGCTGTGCCGGTTCCTCCCGGGGCAGCGGCTATGGGGGTTGCGGGCTCCTCCTGGGCAGCTGTGACGGGTCCTCCATGGGCAGCAGGCCTGCTGCCTGACTTCTCCGCCTTGCTGCCCTTGCCCTCCTTAGTCGGGAGTCTGTGGCCCTTTCCTCCCTTTGGAGCTGTGGCTGTTGACGGTGGCTGGCTAGTGTCCTGGGGGGATATCGAATCCGGGCTCCGGCGGCGGCCCTTCCGCCTTCTGCTCCTCTTCCCAGGGGGTGGGCTGGCTGTCCCCTTGCTGCTGGGCGAAGATCCAGACCTGCGGGCTGGTGGGCTCCAATACCCCTGCACCCTTGTCAAGGGGGCTGCAGGGCTGGTGGTGGCTGAGGTGCTCTTTTTACCCCGACGAGAAGGAGGGGGGGGCTCAGGGTCAGGAAAGAAGGTAGCAGTAGAGAGATAGATTTTCTTGGGACAATGGATAGTGGTAGGTACAGTGGGTATGGGAGTGGAGGGAGAGGATGTGGTTGTAGGCGAGACAAGTTTGCTGTCTTTGGGTGCAGGAGCGGGAGGCTGTCGTGAGGTGGATGGCTGTTGGGTGGGTGGGTGGCTGCGTTTGTGTGGTGTGGAAGAGGGGGTGACAGACACAGTGGGAGAGGACACAGGGGACCTGTAAATGGCAGTGGGGGTGGTGACTGCACGTGTGCGGACTGTAGTGGAGGGTATGCTGGTGATGGAAACACTGGCTGATGGTGAGGTGAATGAAGGTGTGAGTGTAGACGTCACAGGGAGGGAGGAGGGAGACGAGGAGGTGGGGGTCACAGAGGTGGAAGTGACTGTTGGCATGTCTGCATCGGAATGTTGCTTGTGTGAATGTCTGCGTGATCTGTGGTGCTTATGTTTGGATGAGCTGCTCTTGGGTGTTGAGGTGTGTGCAGGCTGGTCTGATGGTGTGGGTGGGACAGGCAGAGGAACAGGAGACTGGGAGGAGGGAGTTAGTAGAGGGAGGCAGGAGACAGGGACAATGGCTGCCGTCAGTGCTGAGGCCAGAGCCTGGAACGATCGCTGATGGGCAGCCTGACCCGAATGAATGCCCTCCAGGTACGCATTGCTGCGATGAACCTCCCTCTCCACCCCCTGGATGGCATTCAAAAGGGTAGTCTGCCCAACAATGAGCGTTCGGAGGAGGTCAATGACCTCCTCACTGAGGGCAGCGGGGGTAACAGGGGCAGGGCCTGATGTGCCTGGGGCGAAGGAGATGCCCGGCTTCCTGGCAGAGCGGGCACGGGGCGAACGCTGAGGGGCTGCTGGGAGGGCGGAGATGGTGCGCTGGGTGGCGGCTGTACCTGTAATGGCGGGGGGCACGGATGGTGCCACCCCCGCAAGGGAGCTCCCTTCCGAGGACGTGTCCGTGTCGCTGCAGGGTCCAGTCGTCCCCGTTGTGGAGCTCCCCTCGCCCTCCGTCTCACTGGTCCAGTCAGACTCTGTGGCATGGCCCTCCTGGGCCATGTGAGATGCAGCTCCCTCCTGCCCCGATGCCACTTCTCCTCCGCTTGATGATGCTGATGCACACAAGCACAGAAAGACAAACAAAAAGGGGGGGGGAGAGAGAAATAAAGAGATTTTGAGTACATGGATCACCGGTACAGTTAGCGGACATGACAGACACAGATGCCCCCTGCACTAAGTTGCGCACTTGGGGTCCGCTACGCATTCCGTGGAACATGCCCTACACGCCTAGAGTTGACAACTGCACCCATGGATGACACGGCCCAGGGATGGCTGTACTGACACACTACTGAGGGTGGTGGCTGGGGACACAGGGGCTTACGGGGGTGCCCAGCCTACAGATATCGCCCTGGCCTAGGGTGACCCCCAGCCCTCCTCCCCCACCCAGACACCTCCACTGCGCGACAACAGAGTAGATAATGCTTGTACTCACCCCCTTGTGTCTGCTGTGCTGCCTTCACACGCCCATCCAAATCAGGGTAGGCCACCGCCAGGATCCGGAACATCAGGGGGGTCAGTTGACGGCAGGCACCCCGCCTACGTTGGGAGGCCATCCCCAGCAGAGACTCGGCGGTCTTCTTGGTCCCGCGGCGGATGTCCTCCCACCTCTTGCGGCAGTGGGTGCCCCGTCGATGGTGGACCCCCAGGGTCCGGACTTCCTTGGCGATGGCACGCCAAATCCCGATCTTCTCATGGGCGCGGACCTATGTGACACGTACAGGGAGGGAGAAATACCACGTTCAAGTTTGTCTGCATTTTCGTTGCCAGTGGCCCAACGCCCCCCATCCACGCCAGGCCTCCCTCCAGGCCCCCCGCCAGGCCCAACATGCCCCCCATCCCCGCCAGGCCCCCCGCCATGCCCCCGCCAGGCCCAACATGCCCCCCATCCCCGCCAGGCCCAACATGCCCCCTATCCCCGCCAGGCCCCCTGCCATGCCCCCCGCCAGGCCCAACATGCCCCCCATCCCCGCCATGCCCC
Source organism: Pleurodeles waltl (assembly GCF_031143425.1). Classification (NCBI taxonomy): domain Eukaryota; kingdom Metazoa; phylum Chordata; class Amphibia; order Caudata; family Salamandridae; genus Pleurodeles; species Pleurodeles waltl. Next base: position 93,296,283 of record NC_090445.1, on the reverse strand, counting down.
CCGCCAGGCCCAACATGCCCCCCATCACCGCCAGGCCCCCCGCCATGCCCCCCGCCAGGCCCAACATGCCCCCCATCCCCGCCATGCCCCCCGCCAGGCCCAACATGCCCCCAATCCCCGCCAGGCCCCCCGCCAGGCCCCCAAGCCAGCCAGTGGCCCCAAATCCATATTGAATTAAACTCACTTGTTGGTCTGGAGGACCGTAGAGTAGCGCATACTGGGGGAGGACCCCATCCACAAGTTTCTCCAACTCTTCTCCAGTGAAGGCAGGGGCCCTTTCCCCAGGCGCAGCAGCCATTGTCCCTTCCTGACCGAGGTCACAGCAACACTTGCAGTATAGGTCCTCTCCTGTGAAAGTTCAAGTCGCAAGTGAATAAGTAGATAGAAAATGGCGGTCACGTCCGCGGCGGTGCGTACCACGGCGGTGCGTACCGCCACCGCCGGCGCCCTTCGCCATTGGCTCCTGAAACCCATAGGCTTCAATGTTAACCAATGCGGCTTCGCGCTGCGGTCTTCGACCGCCGACCGCCGCGGTGTGCCACGCCAGCGCATTTACCTCACTTCCCATTGTCACACTTCACAGGTCAGGCAGCCGCCATCTCGAGGGTCCACATGGCTCAATTTCAACTGCGTCACACAGGCCTAGGCCTTGCATAGCCACTCAGACACGCCATTCACTGCATAGAGAATCGTTTACTGTGCAAGCTGTGAGTACGTACCTGTGGGTTGCTTGACTGTGTGCTCCATGTTGTCCTTCCTAGGCACCGTCCGCTGGGTTTGGCGAGGAGACGGATGAATCCTCCTGTGTACAGGCCGCTGGTGGACCTGTCGACAATGGAAGCATGCCACATTATCCTGACCTACCGGCTTGACCGTGCCACTATACAAGAACTGTGTGCCCAGCTGGAGCCCGACCTGATGTCCCCCATCCGCCAACCCACAGGGATTCCCCCTCTGGTGCAGGTCCTGTCAGTACTCCATTTCTTGGCAAGTGGGTCATTTCAGACAACAGTGGGAATTGCTTCTGGGATGTCTCAGCCCATGTTTTCGAAGGTGTTATCCAGAGTGTTGTCTGCCCTGATGAAATACGTGAGGAGCTACATCCTTTTCCCTCAGGTGGGCGAATTGGCTACAGTGAAGGGTGATTTCTATGCCCTTGGACATATTCCCAACGTCATTGGTGCCATTGATGGGACCCATGTGGCTTTGGTTCCCCCAAGAGACAGGGAGCAGGTGTACAGGAACAGAAAAAGTTACCATTCCATGAACATCTAGGTGGTGTGTTTGGCTGACCAGTACATCTTGCATGTAAATGCCAAATTCCCTGGGTCAGTGCATGACGCCTACGTCCTTAGGAATAGCAGCATCCCTTACGTGATGGAACAGCTAGAGAGACACCGTGTATGGCTATTGGGGGACTCTGGGTACCCCAACCTGTCGTGGCTACTGACCCCAGTAAGGAATCTCCGGACTAGGGCAGAGGAACGGTACAATGAGGCCCATGGGCGTACTAGGAGGGTGATCGAACGCACCTTCGGCCTCCTGAAGGCCAGGTTTCGGTGCCTGCATATGACAGGTGGATCCCTAATGTACTCACCTAAGAAGGTGTGTCACATCATCGTGGCCTGCTGCATGCTTCACAACCTGGCTTTGCGCCGCCAGGTGCCTTTCCTGCAGGAGGATGGTCCAGATGGTGGTGTTGTGGCAGCTGTGGAACCTGTGGAGAGTGAAGAGGAGGAAGACGACGGGGCTGAAACAGACAACAGGGACAGAATCATTGAACAGTACTTCCAATAGGACACAGGTAACAATTCAAACATAATTTAGTAAATGTAAAATACTCTCCTGCATCTCTGCTGCCTGTCTATTTGCCCCAGTGTATGATGACTGAGTTGTGGCTTTTCCCTCCCTATTTCAGATCTGGGGTCCCCACTACGAGTCCTGTGCTTCATTTCCCCATGGACTACAGCTTTGTGGCAGCTGTTTGTTGACTTCACTATGTACAAGGACATATTTGCACTGTCATGTCAATTACAATATTTTGAAATCACAGCCAGACTCCAGATAGTTTTGTGCAAAATAGGTGTTTGTTTCAGTGCTCAAAATGGGATGGGTGGTTTCAAGTGGGTGGGGGCTATGGTGAAGGAATGTCCATGGCAGAGTCCAGAGTAACAGTCACACAGGTGCATTGTCCATAGGCCTGTGGAGAGATGGAGCATGGGCAGTTCAAGGATGGACAGGGTGACAATGTGGGACAGTGGGATGACATCAGGTGGTATCCTTTGCTGGCGGGGGTCTTGACATCCTACTCTGTCTTCTTGCGAGATCTCAGGGCCCTCTTGCGGGGTGGTTCTTCTCCTGCAGGAGGTGGGGGTCTGGTGGGCTGCTGTTGTGCGGGGGCCTCCTGTCCACTAGCGCCGGCGGAGGTGGTTGGCTGTTCTTGGTCCAGGCTAGTGGCAGGGGCCCTTTGTTGTTGTTGAGTGTCCGTCCTGGTGTTGATGAGGTCCTGCAGCAGCCCTACCATGGTAACCAGGGTGGAGGTGAGGGCTCTGATGTCCTCCCTGTACCCCCGATAGTGTTCCTCCTGCAGTACCTGGATCTCCTGGAACCGGGCCAGTACCGTCGCCATCGTCTCCTGGGAGCGGTTGTATGCTCCCATGATGGTGGTGAGGGCCTCGTGGAGAGTGGGTTCCCTGGGCCCGTCCCCCCCCTGTCGCACAGCTGCCCTCCGAGTTGCCCTGTTTCCCTGGGCCTCTGCCCCCTGGCCGGTGTGCCCACTACTACTGCCCCCAGGTCCCTGTTGTTGTTGGGGTGGTGGGTTATCCTGGGTGCCCTGTAGTGGTAGACACACCGCAGATTGACGCGCCCTGGAGACAGAGGCATGGGCCCGCTGGGTGGGAGCTGTGCTGGTGTTCCCAGAGGGGTTTGGGTCTGTAGTGGCCTGTGCCTGTGTGAGGGGAACCGACTGTCCAGAGGTCCCCAATGGTCCGGGCTGGTCATCAGTGTCCAGGTCGACAGAGCTGCTGTCATCGCTGACGGCCTCTTGGGTGGGGAGTGTGGAGAATTCTGGGCCCTCCGTGGCGGTGTGTTGGCGGTCGGGTCCTGCAGGGGTATAGAGGTATGGTTATAGTTTCAATGTGTGCCATATGGGTGTATCTGTGGGTTCCCGTGTCCCCGAGTGCTGGCATTCGTGTGTGGGGGCTTTGGTGAGGGTGGCTTGTGGGGGGGATGTGTATTTGCATTGGGCATGCTTTGGTGATGGGTGTCCATGCTTAGGGGACGCATGCAGGCCTGGGTTTTGGGATGTGTGGGTTGTGATGGTGAGACATTGGCAGGGAATAGGTGTGCTGGGGGTGAGGATGGTGGTGGGGGTGAGGATGGGGGTGGGGGTGGGGTTCGAGGATGGGGGTGAGGGTTGGGGTATGATTTGGCATGCAGGTGGGGGAGAATCAGTAGTGAAGCTTCAACTTACCAGAATCCATTCCTCCGCCGACTCCTGCGAGGCCGTCAGGATGCAGGATGTTCAAGACTTCCTCCTCCCATGTTGTAAATTGTGGGGGTTGAGGTGGGGGTCCTCCGCCAGTCTTCTGCACGGCGATGTTGTGCCTGGATACCATGGAACGCACCTTCCCCCGTAGGTCGTTCCATCGCTTCCTGATGTCTTCCCTATTTCTGGGGTGCTGTCCCACAGCGTTGACCCTGTCGACAATCCTCTGCCATAGCTCCGTCCTCCGGGCAATGCTGGTGTATTGGACCTGTGTGCCGAAGAGCTGGGGCTCTACCCGAACGATTTCCTCCACCATGACCCTGAGTTCTTCGTCCGAGAAGCGGGGGTGTCTTAGGGGTGCCATGGAGTGGTGTGTATGATGGGTGGGGTGGAGTATGTGTAGTTAAGTGTGTTGAGTGTGGTGGTGTGTGTTGTTTTGTGTGTGGATATTGTGTGGGTGATGGTGTAGTGTGCCTCTGTGTGATGGTATTCTGTGATCGCTGATGTGTCTCTCAGTGCTTCTTTTCGGATTTTGGTCGAAGGGGTTTGTGGGTGATGTGGGTGTGTGTTTTATATTGTATTGTGTGTGTGGGAGTGGTGTGTGTATGTGTATCAGGTGTGTGGAATTCAAATCGTCCAATGTGGCTGAGTTTTGTTCGTTTGGGTGTATTCTGACCGCGGCGGTGTGTACCGCCAATGGAAAACCGCGTTTGAAAGACCGCCGCGTGGATTCGTGGGTCGTAATGGCATGGGCGTATTTCTGTTGGCGTGACGGTGGAGGTTTGGTCACCTCCACTTTTCCGCCGACCGCTGGTCTGGCGGTCTGTTGTGGCTGTCGGATTTTCGGAGGTTTGGCTGCTGCGGGTCAGAATGACCGTGGCGGGTTACCGCGACCGCGGCGGAATTATGGAGGATTTCTGACCGGCGGTAGGCGCCTTTTACCGCCGAGGTCAGAATGACCACCCAAGACTCTTGTACAGAACTGCAATGGTGGATAGACAATTTAGATGTTTGGAACAGCAGGACTGTCTTCGCATCAGCCCCAGATCTTGTATTAGAATCAGATGCAAGTCTGCTGGGTTGGGGAGCCCGGTGTGGGCCAGTCTCGACTGGAGGCACATGGTCTCTTGAAGAGTCAAAGTTGCACATAAATTGTGTGGAGATGCCTGCCGGGTCCTTTGCGATCAAAAGCCTCGCAAGAGACAGGGTTTGTTGTTCAGTTCTTCTCAGGATGGACAATATTTCAGCTGTTCTCCAAACCTTTAGCGGAATTAGCTAAAGGGTTTTGGGATTTCTGTCTTCAAAACAAAATATCAGTATAAGCAGAGTACTTACAAGGCAATCTCAGCTCAGTGGCAGATTGGCAATCTCGCCATTTTCGAGACTCAAGCGATTGGAAACTTCACCCCGAAATCTTCCAATCCATTTTTCGCAAATGGGGTCCTTGTCACATAGATCTCTTTGCATCTCGTCTCAACTCTCAACTTCCACAGTTTTTCAGTTGGCGTCCAGATCCCTCAGCATTAGCCTTCAATGCTTTTTCTCAAGATTGGTCAACCTCCCTCAGTTATGCCTTCTCTCCTTTTATCGTGATAGCCCGACAGTTAGCTCAGGTTTGTCGTCAACAAGCTACGTTGGTCCTCATTACTCCTTTTTGGCAGTCCTAAGTCTGGTTCCCCACTCTTCTGGAATTGTCAATAGAACCCCCCTTTCTTATTCCCTCCTTTCCGGATCTACTCTCCTATGCCCTCGGCCTTCCCCACAACCTCATCCTAGACAATCTCCTATCCCTTTCTGCTTGGAAAATATCAGGGAATCCCACTCTTTCCCTCCTATTTCGACAGAGGCTTCAAACTTTATCGAACTTTCCTGGGCTCCAGGAATAAAAAAGACATACAAATTAGCATGGTCTCTCTGGCATAGCTGGGGCTTGGCAAAACATGTTGATCCCTTTACAGCAGATGTAACTTTTATAGTCAATTTTCTTGCAGCAGAAGCTAGCAAGGGTAGACTTACTGTACTATTAATTCGTATAGATCTGCTATTTCTATCTGCTATGTCGTCTCTTAAAGGGAGTAAAATGTTTCAATCCTCCTAAGCCTAAATATAGTTCCTTATGAGATGTAAATGATGTATTTAATTTGTTTGTTTCTTGGCCGGACAATGCTTTGCTTCCTCTCAAAAAATTATGGGCCAAACTTACCATGTTGTTACGCCTTGTTTCTTTTAATCGTCTTTCTGATGTTAGAATGTTAGATGTTACAGACTGCCATTTTACCCCATCAGGTGTTCTCTTCAATGTTCACAGACGTACAAAGACTAATCTTTCCTCAGTCTTTTATCCTTATTTTCCCGATCACCCCAAGTTATGTGTGGGCCAATGTTTAAAAGTTTATGAACAACAAACAGCCGATTTGAGATCTTCCTCTGCGTCTCAGCTACTAATTTCCTTCAGAAAATCTTACAAACCCTTGTCCTCTGCTACTCTGGCTCGTTGGGTCAGATGGATCATGAATTTGGCAGGTATTGATACTTCTGCTTTTGGGGCCCATTCTGCTAGGGGAGCTATGGCTTCCAAAGCTTTTTGGGCTGGCGTCCGTCTGGAGGACATTCTTAGATTGGCTGACTGGTCTCATGATAATGTTTTCAAAGTGTTTTATTGTAAATCTGTTCAACATGCTTCTCTAAACGTTATTTATTCGCTTTAAAATAGCATAATAGGAGCCTCCGGTCTTGTCATAAAATGTAGATTTTCCTAGTAAGTTTATGAAGGAAAGTCTTAATTTTATTAAAGTCACGGAGGCGAGTATTATCCCACCTCTACAAATTCTAATTTTTTGTCTTTGTTCCTTCCCAGCAACATCTTCAACAACTCCACAAACTTCCTCTTAAGGGCTCCTGCATTCACTACCACGCTTCTGGAACCACTTCGTCTGCAGCATTTCATGTCAACCATCGGGATCCCAACATTCAAACTCTTTCACGTTCTATTTCTGGACTTTTGATTTTATTCAAGAACTTTTGTCGCTGTTCATGGCATTTTGCATATGTTGTTCCATTATTCTTTTGTTTGTTACCTTTTAAGCTCGCGTAAGAAAAGAGGGCTGTTTCTTAGTCAAGATAAGTATTATAGGGTCAGCCTGGTTCTGATTGGTGTGTTATCGTGACTACTTGTTTGTTCCCATTGGTCATTTTTCTCTAGCCTCATGGGAATTGTAGTTCTTGACTGCAGCTGCTATTTATTAAACAAGAAAAGATAAAGCATAATACTTACCTCCGTGTCTTTAATAAAATGAAGACTTTCCTTCATAAACTTACTAGGAAAATCTACATTCACACTATCTTTCTCAGCCATGAGAGAATGAAGTGTGACATTCTCAGTAAAGCACGCACTTCCAACAGAAGCAGCTTGTCAATTGATTCCCTTATGTTCTACTGCAGCCTCCCAGAGTGTTCTAAAGAACAACTAGAGTGCTATCAGTCTTACGTATGACAAAAGTGTGGCACGCTGAAGCCATCTTGATTGAATCAAAGTGGTGAAATGTAGATTTTCCTAGTCTATGACGGAAAGTCTTAATTTTATTAAAGACACAGAGGCGAGTATTATGCGTTTCTTTTCTTACTTTAATCAATAGCAGCAGTCAAGAACGTACTACAAATCCCATGAGGCAAACAACGAAGAACAAATGGGATTGAAAACGTAGTCCTAACAAATGAACCAATAAGGATGAACACATAGTATTATGCCACTTGACTGCGAACAGCCCTCTTTTCTTGCGAAACAAATCAAGCAGAATTAAATAGAGGAAAAATGGAACAAAGAATAAAAATAGCCAAAATAAAAGCAAATAAGTCAGAGCAAAAGTCTAAAAATCCGTTGAGATGCGGAAGATCTGGAAATCCAAAAACTGTAGACCATGAAACTGTAGAGGCAGACGATGCAGCATGAAGTCTGGCATTGGAGACGAAGGATGAAGGATTAGGAGGAAGTTTGATTGGTGGATGATGGTGCTAGAAAAAGGGAGGAAAGAATATTAAACAATAGGTGGGATAATGCTCCCCTCCGTGTCTTTAATTAAGTTAAGACTTTCCGTCATAGACTAGGAAAATCTACATTTTATGTCAAGACCGGAGGCTCCTATTATGCGAGTTTAAAGCATATTAATTACATTCAATGAGACATTATCAACTGGTTTGCAATAAAAAACTTTAAATACATTATCATTTGACCAGTCTGCAGATTTAAGAATATCCTCTAGACGTGAACCAGCCCAAAAAGCTTTGGAAGCCATAGCTCATCTAGAAGAATGAGCCCCAAACACTGAAGTGTCAATACCCGCCAGGGACATAATCCATTTGACCCAACAAGCCACAGTGGCGGCGGAAACAGGGTTGTAGGGCTTCCTGAAAGAAATAAGGAGTTGGAAAACAGAGGGTGTTCTCAAATCTACAGTCTTCTGTTCATATATTTTCAAACATTGTCCAACACATAACTTCGGGTGGTGTGGAAATCAGGGATAGAAGACTGAAGTTAAATTAGTCTTGGTTCGACATACTACTGTAAATAACACTCCCGATGGAGTGAACTGGCCGTTGGAAATGTCCAAAGCTTTGACATCAGACAGACGTTTGATAGAAATCAAACATAACAACATTGTTAGCTTAGCGGATAACATTTTCAAAGAAAGCATTAAATTATCAGGCAATGACAAAAGGAATTTTAAAACAACATTGACATCCCACAATTGACTGTATTTGGGCATAGGAGGCTTCGAAAACTTTACTCCCTTCAAAAGTCGGCAGACTAGAGGATGTTCTCCCACTGGCTTTCCATTCACATAGGCATGATTAGAGGATATAGCTGATCTGTAAAGGTTAGTGGTGCGAAAGGCTTTGCCTTTGCTGGCTTTTGCAGCAAGGAAATTGACTATAAAAATCACATCTGCTGAAAAGGAATCAATGTGTTTTCCCAAACACCAGCTGTGCCATAAAGACCAGGCTGATTTGTAAGCCTTCTTGGTGCCTGGGGCCCAGGAATGTGAAATGTATTGTGAAGCTTCTGACGAAATGATAGGGAGAGACTGGGAAGTCCTGAGATTTTCCATGCCGATAGGGTCAGGAGATTGTCCAAAATAAGGGAGTGGGGACGGTGAAGAGGGTCTAACAACAGATTCGGGAAAGAAGGAAGGAGAAAAGGGAAGTCCACAGAAAGTTCCAAAAGGGTAGGAAACCAGATTTGGGATTGCTAAAAAGGGGCTATAAGAACCAAGGAGGCTTGTTGACGTCTGAGCTGTGCTAGTACCCTGCTGATCATGATAAAATGAGGGAAAGCTGATGCCAAGGCTAACGGATCTGGGCGCCAACTGTAAAATTGAGGAAGCTGAGTGTTTAGGCGGGATGCAAACAGATCTATTATAAAAGGGTCCCCTTTGTTCTGAATTTTTTGAAAAATTGAAGAATGAAGCTTCCAATCGCTGGAGTCTCGAAGATGACGGGAATGCCAATCTGCTACTGAGTTGAGAGGACATGGAAGATACTCTGCATGAACAGAAAGATGGTTTGAAAGGCAAAATTCCCAGAAGCTCTTGGCCAGTTCTGCTAAAGGTTTGGATTTTGTGCCCCTGAGGTGATTTATATAGCAGACCGCTGAAATATTGTCCATCCTGAGAAGGATAGCGCAATGGACCTTGTTCTTTGCTAGGCTTCTGATTGCAAAGGAGCTGGCAAGCATCTCTAAACAATTGATGTGCAATTTGGACTCCTCTGAAGACCAAATACCTCCAGTCGAGACTGGACCACAATGGGCCCCCCAGCCTATGTGGCTTGCATCTGATTCTAACACAAGATCTGGGGCTGATGCAAAGATACTTCTTCCATTCCAAGCGTCTAAATGGTCTATCCACCATTGAAGTTCTGTACTTGAGTCGAGATCTAGTGGGATAATATCTGATTAAGACAGGCCTTTCCTCAAATGTTGGATCTTCATTCTTTGAAGAGCCTGATAGTGCAGGGGACCTGGGAATATTGCTTGAATGGAGGAAGAAAGGAGGCCCACTATTCGAGCCAGAGATCTGAGAGAGATGAGTGAGCTGGGTAAGATTTGAAGGATTTCAGATTTTATGGATTTGATTTTTGCCACCGGGAAAAGGAGGGTAGCCAAAAGAGAATTTATTTGGAAGCCTAAAAATTCTATGAGTTGAGTCGGAATGAGAATGGATTTTTCTCTGTTGATGATAAAACCTAAGTCGGCTAGAAGAGAACTTGTCGGAGCTAAATGAGCACGAAGAGACTGGGAAGACTGGCTCAATATGAGAATGTCGTCTAGATAAATTATGAGTCTGACCCCCGGACCCCTCAAAAAGGCTACTACCCGTTTCATGAACTTGGTGAAGCACCAAGGAGCTGACGATAGACCGAAGGGTAGAGAGGTAAAATGAAATAGTTGGTCTAGCCACTGACATTGGAGATATTTTCTGAAGTCTGCATGAATTGGAACCACGACATATGCATCTTGGAGGTCTAGACGGACCATCCAATCTTTTTGAAGGAGCGTATCTCTGAGGTGAAGGATGGTCTCCATTTTGAAATGACAACAGACTACAAACCAATTGAAATGTTTGAGATTGATTACTGGCCTCATCTTTTTGATTTTCTTTTGCACTAAGAAAATGGGGCTGGTAAATCCTGAAGGATGTGGATGGGTAAGAGAGATGGATTGTTTTTGAATAAGACACTGTACTTCCAGAGAAATGGGATCGGTCATTTCTGTGGAAAAACGAGGTAAGGGAGGTAACTCTTTTTGAATAGGAGTTGAATAAAGGTCTATCATGTAACCTTGAACTGTGTTGAGAATCCAAGGATCTGAAGTAATTGACAACCATTTTGGAAGAAAATAACAAAGACGACCTCCTATCGGAAACGATCCGACAGGTGGGCTTACCTGCTTGGTTAGAGGATCTGGAATTCCTGTAGGCTCTGGAACGGATGCCTCTGCCTCTCTGGGGATAGAATTGTGGACTATATTCCTGGTAGGACGCATTGTAGAATCCACGGGAACCTTGGTTAGAGTATCCGCGGCCGGCAAAGCGGTTCCTACCTCTACCGGCCCTGGCAAAAACACGTTGGGTGGACATTTTCTTTAGGGATTGCTGAGCCTTGTCAAGTGAGGTGAAAGTGGCCACGTATTTGATCAGTTCTTTAATGAACGACTCCCCAAAAAGTAACCCCTCAGTTTTGATGTGAGGATGAACAGTTGCTAAATTAACCAATTTCGGGTCCAGCTTCAGAAGAAGGCCTTTCCTCCTCTCATGGGTAAGGGCAGAATTGGCATTTCCAAGGAGGCAGAAAGAGCGTTGAACCCACAAAGAGAGTTCCTCAGGGTTGATAAACGTGCCATCCATTCTGGCTGCCTCAGCCAAGTCAAAAATCAGAGTAAGGGGACTGATTACATCTAAAAGTTTGTCCTGGTAGGAAGACCATGCCTTGTCAACTCCTTTCCGAGGATCTTTACCAAGCTTTGGGAAAAAGGTGAGTAAAGGTTGATCGATGGAGGGCGTAATAGTGGATTTATGAGGAAGGGAAGGACGAGGGCATTCGGATTTCAACTTAGCCCTGGTTTGCTTGTCCAAAGGGGAAGACAATTTGGCAGCAACATATTCACCCACATGGTCTGCGGGACTCCATTCATTAGAGTTGGGATGAAGGATGTGACAATGGTCAAACATAGGTAACCCTTCCGCATCAAAAAGGGGTTTGGAAGAGTTAAAAGAGAAAGTCTTAGGTTTCTTTGAAGGAGGGGAAGGTAATGAACTATTCTCATCCCTCTCAGATAAATAGGTATCTGATTTTTGTTTTAAAGACGTTTTGACAAAATCCATATTTTTATTCTCCTTGGAAGGAGCCTTGTGAGGAACCGCGTCCTCTGTCATGTGTGAGGAAACCTCACTGTCCTTTTGCGCCAAATGTAGAGATTTTTTGGGTGAGAGGCGCTGACTGCATTCCCCTGCAGTTTGGGCCGAAATAGATCTGGAAATTAAATTATAAAAATAAGTTTCCAAATTTTTTGATAATTTCTGAATGGAGCAAGAAACAGCTTGTTGCACAGAACTTTTAATAAAAGAGCTAAGCTCCTGTCTAATTTGATCCAAATCATGAGGGACGTCCTGTCCCAAAGGAGAACCATTTGTTTGCATTTTGAAAATAAAAAGAATTAAACTGAGTGAAAGCTTTCTGTCAAACCAGCACTAACAGGGTTAAATGGGAGAGGGAGGGCTTGAAAAAGCAAAACTCTGCCTGTGGGCGGTGTTACAGGGTTATGCGACGTGCTGACACTGCCTAGATCAGAAGAAGGCAGAGGAAAGCAGTTGCGTCGCGGAAAGCAGAAAACTGTGAGTTTTTAAGGAAAAAATCCAAAATGCGGGCAGAGAAGATGATTGCCGTAGCTCTCAATGCCTTAGTAGCGGTGAAAATGGCGACCGCTACCTGATGCAACGAGAAAAACGTCAAAATTCGGAGCGCGAGGAGATGAGGTGCGGCAACTTGCCGTCTAGAAATGAAGCGAAACGCGCTACGGAGCGGCGCAATACTAGGCAAATTACATATATAAAGCAACAACAATAATATAACGGTATTATAACAATGAAATCATAAAATGTGAGCAAGACTGTGAAAATGTACTTAACTTGACTGCGAGCAGCAAGAAAAGAGGGCTGGTCGCAGTCAAGTGATGTCATAATACTTTGGGCCTCATTACAACCCTGGCGGTCAAAGACCGCCAGGGCTGTTTCGGTGACTGTGCCGCCAACAGGTTGGCGGTACAATCTGGTGAATTACGACCTCGGCGGTAGCTCCGCAATCGCACCGCCGGGACCGGCGGTTTCCTGCCATGGTTGTCCCGGCGGTTTTAACACGCAGCGCTGCCCAGGAGATTACGAGTCCCCTTCCCGCCAGCCTGTCCATGGCGGTAGAGACCGCCATGGAAAGGCTGGCGGGAAGGGGAGTCGTGGGGCCCCTGGGGACCCCACCCTGCTTTTCACTGTCTGCACAGCAGACAGTGAAAAGCGCGATGGGTGCAGCTGCACCCGTCGCACGGCCGCAACACCACCGGCTCCATTAGGAGCCGGCTCCAATGTTACAGCCGACAACCCTGCTGGGCCGGCGGGCAGAAACTATGTTTCCGCCCGCCGGCCCAGCGGGGATGTCATAATGCGGCCGGCGGGATTACGTCCGCATAGGCGGCCGCTCGGCGGTGAAACCTTGGCGGGCGGCCTCTGCCATCCGCCAAGGTTGTAATGAGGGCCGATGTGTTCATCCTTATTGGTTCATTTGTTAGGACTACGTTTTCAATCCCATTGGCTCTTTGTTGTTTGCCTCATGGGATTTGTAGTACGTTCTTGACTGCTGCTATTGATTAAAGTAAGAAAAGAAACGCATAATAGAAGCCTCCAGTCTTTACATAAAATTTAAAACATTTAATTTAGAAAGGAACAAAATGAGGTGGTTCATTTTGTCATAGAAATGATGGTTAGTGCTCTAAAAAGAAAAATTGGGACACGTTTTAAATGCGTTTTTAAATATTTTGCACTTCTATTTCCTTAAAGCATCCTGACATGTAGACTGAAACATGCACTTTCAACACCAGCAGCAGACGGCCAGTTAACTTCCTGGTGATCAGCAGTTTACTACACTGTTCTAATGAGCAACGAGAGTACTAGCATTCTGAATTCATGCCGAAAGTGTGGCACATCTGACTGCCATCTTGATGGAATCGAAGTGAAAAACTGAAAGCATTTTCTACTGAGGATATTGCAGTAAATGAGGAGATTAGGGAGCTTCATATCAAATAAGTCTCCTAAGAGGGCACCAGAGGAAAAAGAGCCCAAATGTAGAACAAATATCACCAAAATATAGCCCAAGTATAGCCCAATGACAGAAGTGTGCAATACACATGTTTTTTTGTAGTTTTATATAGCACAGACTTGACCCAAAAGTATTGGAGTACTTTTACACAAGGGCACATTCCTTTTGGGCTTTAGACATGGGGAGATTAAGTGATTTGCCCAGAGTCACAGGATGTCGAGCTGATGCCAAAACTCAAACCTGGTTACGCAGTTGCAAAGTCTGGAGCTCTGGCTGTAACGCCACATTCTCTCTCCTACGTGTAACATAAAACCAAGTGATCAACTGGAACAAAAATTAGGATAGCAAATAATTTCAAAGTGTTTTATCGCTATATGAGAACTCAGAAAATATACCTTCATTTTAGTTTAAGTGCACTAACCGTAATTTCTATGGGAATAAGACCCTCTCATTTTTATAATTTCTATAGGAAATGCTTTAGGTATTACAGTTTTGATTACAGCAAGATGACACCAGGCGTGCCACACTTTTGTAATATATATATATAGAATGTTAGCAATCTAGTTGTTCTTTAAAATACTGTGGGGAGGCAGATTCCCGGGCACGGACTAGGATAATTGAGGACAAGGAGGAGGGTGCAGAGGCAACAAGTTGACCACGCTGAGCAAGCCAGTGGGGCAGTTGCAGCATAACAAACCATGGAGGGCAGGGAAAAGGGGGGCAGCGGCAAGAAACCAATCATGCAGGACAGGCAAGAAAGGCTGAAGCAATACAACAGACCATTGAGGACAGAAGGAAGAGGCAGTTTCAGTACAACCATACATGCCAACAGGCCCGATTCAGACAGGTGATTCCCAATGTTTTTAATCCCGAAAGGGTTTTATGTTATCTGTCTCCTGCCTATAATCTCCTCATTTTCAATATAAGTCAATGGCGAAAATCAATTTCCAAATTGTTTTTTTCAAAATCTCCCTCTTAACAACTTCAAGATGCTGGCATTATAGTACATTAGATCACTGAGGGCAGAAGGAATGGTGTAGGGACATGGACTTGAATAACAGAGGGCAGGTGGGAGATGGCCAGGGGTACCAAACTGACCTTGTAGGGCAGGTGTCAAAGGTTTCAGCAGCACAATACACCACGCAGGGCAAGCAAGACGGTAGTACAGCACAACGGACTATGAAAAGTAATAGGGAGGGGGCAGGACAATGCACATGGACAAAAGAGAGCAGATGGGAAGGGGCAAGGGCAGCAAACTGTCCATACCGGACAGACAGGGGGGACAGTTGCAGCATAACGGACCCTGAAGGGCAGGAGTGGGGGGGCAGGGGCACAATAACAGACCAGGCAAGGCAGGAGGGAGGGGATAGGGGCCTGCACATAGAAAACAGAGAGCAGGGGGCTTGATCAGAAAGCTGACCATGGAGGGCAGGCAGGATGGGCACTAGAAGCACAACACATCATGGAGGGCAACAGTGAGACTATAACAGCATACACACAGACAACGGACGGAAGGTGGGAAGGTGGGAAGGGGTCAGGGAATGCAAGCTGACCATACATGGCAGGTGGGAGGGGCTGTGGCAGCACAGAAGGCCATGCATGGTAAGCTGGAGGGTTAGTGGCAGCACAACAGCCATGGTGGGCAAAAGGGAGGGGCATGCACAAAGTACCATGGAGAAAAGAAGGGATAGGTAGGGGAACAGACAAGAGAGGAGAGGGGAAGGGGCTTCACAACAGACAATGCGGGGTAGGCAGAAGGGGCAGTTGCAGTACAACAGAGCATGGAGGGCAGAAGACAGTAGCAGAAAAATGGACTATGGAGGACGGGAGGGAGGGAATAGGGGCTTGGGACTCAGTCAGGCAGGTTGGAGGCAGCAGGGACAGGCGGCAGTCATCTAACCATGCTAGGCAGGTAGGAGACAGCTCCAAGGAAAATAAATTTTGAGTAGATAGGAGGGCAGTGGCAGGTCCATGGGACATGGTGGTCAAAAAGGAGGGAGCAGGGGCAAGCACACAGACATCGGAGGGCAAGGGAAGGAGGTTAGGGGCAGCGAGCTAAGCACAGAGACTAAGAAGAAGGGCAATGATGGGGAATAGAATTGGGCAACGGAGGGCAGGAGGAGTGGGCAGGGATATCAAGCTAAATGGAGGGCAGTGGCAGCACTTGGGACCCTGCAGGGCAGGAGGGAGGGGACTGGTGCATGAACTTGGACAGCAGAGGATAGGGAGGAGGAGGATGGGGCAGCAAGAAAACTGTTCAGGCCAGGCAGGAAGGGCAGTGGCAAAAGAACGGCCGCACAGGGTTGTGATGAGGGAGCAGGGGCATGGATTTGGACAATGGATGGCAATGAGGTGGGAACAAGAGCAGCAAGCATGAGTCGGTCCAGCACAATGCCAGATCGGGCCCTAGAAGCACAACACACCATCGAGGGCCCTGCGTCCAACTACCCCACCCCCCGTTGTGCTTTGCCATGGGCATTTTACTTAACATTTTAAAAAAAATAGAAATTCCTTGAAAAAAACAGGGCTGTTATAGTTAGGAAATAGAATTTAAAAAAACCTTAGAAATTCACTAAAAAGACAAAGGTTATAGGGACGTTATGGTTAGGTTCAGATTTTACATGCACAAAACCATAGAAATTCAGCTGTTATAGTTAGAATTGTTTCAGGTAACTATAACTCATGCCGTAAGGTAACTCTAATTTGTGGCCTCGCCATGCACTGCTAATTACCCCAGATATTTCATCACTCATGACATCTTCTATGACATCATTGATAATATCACTGTAACTTCTGCAGTAAAATTATTGATGAGAAAACTGTGCATAGCAAGGGCGTGATTTATAGTAAACTTAGGATACCTTTGTTATAGTTAAGAAAACTTTATCTTTTATATACTCAAACTTAAAATACACAGACTACAAATTTTAAAGTTATAGTTACCTTTAAATTAATATAACTTCATTTATTCATTAGCTACAACCAAACTTAAATTGTAAACTTTTACTTATACTTTTAATTTATAATTTACACAACACCTTCAAGTTAAGTCACGTACCGCCATACATAATTGCCCTCATTACAACATTGGCGGTAAATGCCGCCTACCGCCGTGCTGACGGGTGCCAACATACTGTGACCGTGGCGGTATACCGCTTCGGGTATTATGACCCATACAGAGAAATCCGCCACTATACAAACACCCACACAAGTCCGCCAGACCAAAGGTCAGTGATAAACTGGCGGTACCAAAACCCACACCCTTACGCCAACAGAACCACGCCCACAGCATTATGACCCCCGAATCACCGCAGTGGTCTTTCAACCGCGGTAAACCATTGGCGGTACAGACCGCCGCACTCAAAATACACACACACACATGCAAAACTGCACCACATTGGACAATTCAAACTACGCACACCTGACACACATACACACACCACACCCACAACACTATAAAATACCCACCCACATTACCCACAATCCTTTCAACTAAAAAAATGATTGCCAACAGAGAAAGAGACAAGCCAGGAGCACCCACTCAATCTGAGCCACAGAACACCATCACCCATCCACCATCCACGCACCTCACAGCACACACCCCAACTCATCACCCCACACACCCTCACACATACCACTTACACCACATCTATGGCACCCCAAAGACACCCCAGGTTTTCAGAGGAGGAGCTAAGGGTCATGGTGGAGGAAATCATCCGGGTTGAGCCACAGCTATTCAGATCACAGGTGCAGCAGACGTCCATTGCAAGGAAGATGGAGCTATGGCGGAGAGTCGTGGACAGGGTCAATGCCGTGGGACAGCATCCAAGAACAAGGGATGACATCAGAAAGAGGTAGAACAACCTACGGGGT
Organism: Pleurodeles waltl; assembly: GCF_031143425.1. Classification (NCBI taxonomy): domain Eukaryota; kingdom Metazoa; phylum Chordata; class Amphibia; order Caudata; family Salamandridae; genus Pleurodeles; species Pleurodeles waltl. The sequence goes on along the minus strand of NC_090445.1, from coordinate 93,279,065 downwards.
AAGGGGCGTTCCGTGGTTGCAAGACACCAGGTAGCCGTACAGAGGACTGGCAGTGGACCTCCACCTCCTCCCCCACAACTAACAACATGGGAGGAGCAAGTCTTGGCGATCATGCATCCTAGTAGCAGGAGGACTGGACTCTGGTAGGTCAAATCTTTACTACTATATCCCCCACGCTACCTTTATGCCATCACAAACAACAACCCCTACCCTCACCCCCATCACTCCACCACCTCACATATGCCCCACTATCACAACCCACCCATCCCAATACCAAGCCCTGCATGCAACACCAGTTCATGGACACCCATCACAGACCTGCATGGACACTCATCACTAAAGCATGCCCATTAGATAGAATTACCAAGCCCACAAAATCACCATGCACAAAAGGCAAAACTGACAGGGCTATCACAACCATACAGGGAAACACACCCATGCACAAGATAGCATTGCATTTACATCCCCACAGGACCCCCACTTAACGTCACCAGAGAGGAGGTGCCACCAACATCCAGTCCCCCCACAGAAGAGGCCCACAGTGATGACAGCAGCTCTGCATGCCTAGATCACGATGACCAACCTGGTCCATCAGGGACCTCTGGACAGTCGGTTACCCTGCCACAGCCCCATACCACCACAGACCCTCCCCTCTCAGGAAACACCAGCACAACACCCACCCAGCGGGCCCATACTACTGTCCCCAGGACAAGTCAATCAACAATGTGTCCACCACTACAGGGACCCCAGGCAACCCCACAAACCCAAGACAATCAGGGACCTGGGGTCAGTGGCAATGGGCACACGGTTCAGGGGACAGAGGCACAGGACAACAGGGAAGATGGGAGGACTGCTGTGCGACGGGGGAGGACAGGCCCAGGGAACCCACTCTCCACAAGACACTTGCAGAGATCCTGGGAGCATACCAACCATGCAGGACAGATACTGGCCAAGTTGCAGGAGACCCAGCGGCTGCAGGAGGGACAGTACTTGGGGATCAGGGAGGACCTCAAACACATCCACACCATCCTGGTCACCATTGCAGGGGTGCTGTCTGACATGGCCAACACCATGAGGGAGGCAGTGGCACACCAACGGACACTAGCCACACCGAAGAACAGCCCTCCACCTCCGCCTGCGCTAGTGGACAGGAGGCCCCGCCACTGGATGAACAGGCCACCAGCACTCAACCCCCTGCAGAAGGAGAACCACCCTGCAAACGGTCCCTGCGATCCAGGCAGAAGCCAGAGAACATTGCCAAGACCCCCGCCAGGAAATAGGACTCTCCTGAATGTCACCCTTCTGTCCCACTATGTCACACTGTCCACCTTGAACTGCCATTACTCCCCTTCCTATGCCCCCCTTGGACAATGCACCTGTGATACAAAGAGACTGGACTCTAACTGGACATTCCTCCACCATCACCCCAGCCCATTGCACATCCCCCTCCACCTCTTAGCACTTAAATAAACACCCTTGAAACAAAAAAGTCTGGAGTCTGTCAATTGATTGAAATATGTATTAGTTCAACAATCTGTAAACATTGAAATTCATATGTACAGTTATATATACATTTGTATGACCTGTAGTGGGCAACAGTAAACACACCAGGAGCCAGAGTGAGGAACAGAGATCTGAAAATAGAGATGCCAAAGGGTACAGTAAGTGGCCATAGACATAGGGAAATCATGCTTCCATGTCCAATGTCCAATGTCCAACACAACACTGCAATGTTAAGTGAAGTTACAGAGTCTTACCTGTGTGTCACTGGAAGTACTGCTGAATGAGAGAATGTCTGTTGTCCACATCTTCTTCCTCTGCCACCTCTTCCTCACTGTCCACAGGCTCCACCGCTGCCACAAGACCATCTCCAGGCTCATCCTCCTACAGAAAAGGCACCTGGCGTCTCAAGGCCAGGTTGTGCAACATGCAACGATGATCTGGCACACCTTCTTGGGTGAGTAGTACAGGGATCCACCAGTCAGATGGAGGCACCTGAACCTGGCCTTCAGGAGGCCGAAGGTTCTCTCAATTATCCTCCTTGTTCGCCCATGTGCCTCATTGTAACATTCCTCTGCCCTTGTCCTGGCATTCCTCACTGGGGTCAGCAGCCATAAGAGGTTGGGGTAACCAGAGTCACCTGCAAATATCGAGGGATACCTGTTGGACACACACTCACCCTTAGGGACAACCCCATACCCATACACCAACATATACTGGATGGGGACCTTGGGCTCATCTATTAGCCACAACCGGTGCCTCTGGAGCTGAGCCATCACATATGGGATGCTGCTATTCCTCAAGATAAAGGTATCATGCAGAGAGCCAGGATACTTGGCATTCACATGGGAGATGTACTGGTCCGCCAAACACACCACCTGAACATTCAGAGAGTGGTAGCTTTTTCTATGCCTGAACACTTGTTCATTTCTCCGGGGGGGGGCAAATGCTACATGGGTACCATCAATGGCACCAATGATGTTGGGGATATATCCCAGGGCATAAAAGTCAGCCTTCACTGTGGCCAGATCCTCCACCTGTGGGATTACGATGTAGCTGCGCATGTGTTTCAGGAGGGCAGACAACACTCTGGTCAACACGTTGGAGAGCATTGGCTGAGACATCCCTGATGCCATGGCCACTGTTGTTTGAAAGGAACCACTTGCCAGGAAATGGAGCACTGACAGGACCTGCACTAGAGGGGGGGTACCTGTGGGGTGGCGGATAGCGTAAATCAGGTCTGGCTCGAATTGGGCACACAGTTCTTGGATTGTGGGCCGATCAAGTCTGTAGGTAAGGATAATGTGCCTGTCCTCCATAGTCGCCAGGTCCACAAGGGGTCTGTACACGGGGGGATGTCTCCATCTCCTATTCATCCTCAGCGGTTGAACTCTAGAGTGGAAAACGGTGAGCAGAGGGTCATAGTCACACATATGTGAAAATAAAAATGCATTTCTTCCTTTACAGAAACAGTATGTGAATTCGAAAGTCAGTTGATGAGCCAATGTCTGCTGTGACACAGTTAGGTGCCATGGCCTGTGCCCCCCTGAAATGGCGACTGCCTGAACTCTGAGGAGAGACAAGTGGAAATGAGGTAATTCCGCTGGAGTTGGTTATCATTGGGCCCTATGGGTTCCAGGAGCCAATGGCGATGTACGCCAGCGGTGACGGTACGCACCGCCACTGACGTGTCCGCCATTTTCTATCTGTTCAATCACTTGCAACCTGACCTTCTACAGGAGAGGACCTATACTGCAAGTGCTGCTGTGACTTGTGTCTGGAAGCGACAATGGCTCGAGTGTCTGGGGAAAGGGCCCCTGCCTTCACTTGGCAGGAGTTGGAGAGACTGGTGGATGGGGTCCTACCCCAGTATACTTCACTCTATGGTCCTCCACACAAACAGGTGTTTACACTGTGAGCATGATGCGTGGGCCATGAATGTATGGAGTGCTGTGTGTGTAAGCCTCGTGTAGGGGGGGCTGAGGGGTCCTGGGTAGAGTGCTGCATGTCTGGTGGTCAATGTCTGTGCGTAAGGGGATGGGAGGGATATTGTGGCCCAATAGTGTAACAGTCTGGATGGTATTACTAATCCCTTTTTTCTATGCATATTTCCCTGCAGGTCAGAGCGCATCAGAAAAAGGGTATTTGGCGTGCCATCGCCAAGGAGGCACGGACCCTGGGGGTCTTTGACAGGTGGAGCACCCACTCCCGCAAACGGTGGGAGGACCTGCGCCACTGTACAAGGAAGACGGCGGAGGCCCAGCTGGGGCTGGCCTCCCAACGAGCAAGGGGTGCCCGTCGTACCCTGACCCCCCTGATGTTCCGCATCTTGGTGGTGGCCTATCCGGCGCTTGAAGGCATCACAGCAGCCACAAGGGGGTGAGTACAGATTCAGATTCATTACTTTGCGCGCGTTAAGGTTGTACCTGGGTGGGGGATGTGAGCTGTGGGTGCCCCTAGGCTAGGGCAAAATGGCAGGGTTAGGTCCCTTGTTGGTGAGGCTCTGAAGCACTCCAACCCCAATGGTGTTAGTGGCCACCTACTACTGGGCAGGGTCCTTTTGGTTTCAGGTGTGCAGTTGATGGCATTAGGCACTGTATCCCATGGGCTGGTGACTAGCTTTGTAACTGGTAGTGCATGGCCTAGTGCATAAGGCTGATCCCTGTGTGTTGTGTAGTGTTGTTCCTGGCATTGACCAAGTGTGTCCTCTGTCTCCCCCCCATTTTTGTTTCGTCACCCTGTCCTTGTGTGCATTAGCATCATCTGGCGGAGGAGCAGAGGCACCGGCGACGGAGGGAGGTGACGGCGATGGAGGGAGGTGCATCCCACATGGGCCTGGAGGCCGAATCCACCAACGGTGAGGGCACCAGTGGGACGGAGGGTGAGGGGAGCACCACAACAGAGACAGGAGGGGACACTACAGACAGCGACTCCTCCTCCGATGGAAGCTCCCTGGCGGTGGCGGACACCTCTGTGCCCAGCCCAACAACAGGTACAGCCGCCACCCCCGTACCAGCACTGCCCTCCCAGCAGCCCCTCACCGTGTTTCCCATGCCCGCCCACCCAGGAGGGTGGGCATCTCCTTCGCCCCAGGCACCTCAGGCCGTGCCCCAGTCAGCCCTGCTGCCCTCAGTGAGGAGGCTATTGACCTCCTGAGATCTCTCACTGTTGAGCAGTCAACCATTCTGAATGCCATCCAGGGTGTCGAGAGGCATTTGCAACAAACAAATGCATACCTGGAGGGCATTCACTCTGGCGTGGCTGCCCAACAGAGAGCATTCCAGGCTCTGGCCTCCGCACTGATGCAGCCCTTGTCCCTGTCTCCAGCCTGCCCCCTCCAACTTCCTCTACCCAGCCCCAATCCCCTCAACCCCAACCTATCCCAAGCACACTTTCAGACCAGCAGTCACCCAAATCAATACATAGAAGTGGCTCAGGCAAACACAAGCACCACACATCATCCTACAGGCACTCACACAAGCACCATCCCCATGCAGACACACCAACATCCACTGGCTCCACTGTGTCCCCCTCCTCCTCGTCCTCCACCTCCCTCCCAGTAGCGTCTCCACTCACACCTGCATGCACTACATTCTCATCCACTACCTCCATCACCAGCACGCCTATCACTACATGCCCCTCACTGGCAGTCACCACCCCCACATTCATGCACACGTCCCCTGTGTCCTCTCCCACTGTGTCTGTGACCCCTCCTCCCAAAGTACAAAAACGCAAGCACACACCCACCCAACATCCATCCACCTCCCAACAGCATCCAGCTCATGCACCTGCACTCAAACACAGCAGACTGACACCTCCTACAACCACTCCCTCGTCCTCCACTCCCAAACCTTCACCCACTTCCCGCCCCAGTGTCCCTAAGAAGCTTTTCCTCGCCAACACTGACCTCTTCCCTACCTTTCCCACCCCCCATCCTTCACCTTGGGCTAAGGTGGCCCAAACCCAGCCCAGCACCTCAGCCACCAAGACCACGTCCACTGTGGTTTCTGCAGCTCAGAGAGGCTCCAAGGAGGCACACGTCAGCCCAGCCAGTGTGCCACCAACACCTGCCAAGGGCAAAAAAGTTCCGCCACCAGGAAAGGGCAAAAAGAGGAGAGTATCCAGCAAGGAGAAGGAGGCACAACCAGCCAGCAAGGCCAAAGCAAAGACTCCAGCTGGCAGGAGCAAGGAGGCACCACCATCCACCAAGGGCACGAAGGGGCACAGAACACCAGCCAGGGCACTTCAGCCATCCGAGTCTGCAGGGGAAGGGTTGGAGCCTCCCCCCTCCACTGGGAGCACCTCCACCTGCACCACGGCCAGCACCGCCAGCTGCACCGCACCAGCACCTCCACCTGCCCTGCGGCCAGCACCTCCACCTGCCCTGCGGCCAAAACCGCCACCTGCTCTGCGGCCAGCACCGCCACCTGCCCGTGGTCAGCACCGCCACCTGCACCGTGGACAGCAGCACCGCCACCAGCAGCAGCAGCCGCAGTGGGCAGCCGTCCGAGGCTGCAGGGGAAGGGTTGGAGCCTCCTCCCTCCACTGCCAGCACTGCCACCTGCACCGCGGCCAGCACCGCCACCTGTCCCGCGGCCATCACCGCCACCTGCACCGCGGACAGCAGCACTGCCACCAGCAGCAGCAGCCCCAGTGGGCAGATGTCCGAGGCTGAAGGAGAAGGGCTGGAGCCTCCCCCCACCACTGGCAGCACCACAACCTGCACCGGCACTGCAACCACTGTACAGCCGTCCCTGTTGGCGGATGGACTGTAATCATGCATCCATGGTGTGTCATGCATCCTGCCCACAAAAAATCATGTGGATCTGACATCCAGGTGAGTGACTGTGACCTTGCACACCCCATGTGCTGCATCACTGGGCACCAAGCCCCCTCCAGAACCAGTGGAAGAAGGTATCCACTCACCCTATCCTTGGCAGGATGACGCACACTGGGCACCAAGCCCCCTCCAGAACCAGTGGAAGAAGGCATCCACTCACCCTATCCTTGGCAGGATGAAGCACACTGGGCACAAAGCCCCCTCCAGAACCAGTGGAAGAAGGCATCCACTCACCCTATCCTTAGCAGGACGAAGCACACTGGGCTCAAAGCCCCCTCTAGAACCAGTGGAAAACTGGCACCCACTTGAGAGACTGTGGTTTTGCACTCCCCAGGATCAAGCAGTGGGCAAACCACCCACTTGAGAGACTTGAGAGACTGTGGCTTTGCACTCCCCAGGACCAAGCAGTGGGCAATCCACCCACTTGAGAGACTTGAGAGACTGTGGCTTTGCACTCCCCAGGACCAAACAGTGGGCATGGAGCCCCCTCCAGGAGCAGTGGCATTGTACCATCTTCCGGTTGAGGTCCCCCCCCCTTTTCCGTCCCCCTGAGGTGCCTGTGTGTTTTCAACCTGATGCTCCTGCAGTGTTTTCTCCGTATTGAGGCAGGAGTCAAGTGTGGGCTTGGCATGTGTGTTTTGGTCCAGTGGGCCACGGACATTCTGAGTGGACATTGTCCTGCCTTTTGTAAATATTGTATATTTTGTGAATATTGTTTTTGAATTGATAGCGTATTTCTAACTATTTCTAATATAACACTCATTTGACTCAGTTCCTTTTGTCCTTGAGTTATTCCTGAGGGTTACGGGGTGTATATGTAATGTTATTGCATGTGCTTGTGTGTATGGTGTTGGGGGTGAGGGTGGGGGTGGGGGTGGTGTGTGTTGCGTGTGTATGTCACTCTCTTTTTCCTCCCCCCTCCCCTATGCGCTGGGTGCAGTACTCACCGTGGTCGTCGTCACCGCCGTTGGTACTCCTGGTATATGAGAAGATACACCAGCACGGGGAAGACCTGCAGCTCGGGCTCCATGGCGTCTTGGTTCTTCCTTGAGTGTCGAGAGTTGAGTGTTTTCCCTTCTGTATACTGTTTCCGCCGTGCTTTTGATGGCATTGGTACCGCCCCAGAAAATCTGACGGATGGGCGGGTCACAATGGGGTGGGCGGTACATTGTCTTCCGTCTGGCTGTTGGCGGTTACCGCTGCGGTTTTTGTTGCTACTGCCGTGGCGGTCGGAGTGTTAAAGTGGCTGTATCTGTTGGCGGTTTCCGCCGTGGTCATGATTCCATTTTTGTTACTGCCGGCCTGTTGGCGTTATTACCGCCGCTTTAACACCGACTGCCAGGGTTATAATGAGTGCCGATGTATTCTTGAAAGCCACAGTACATTAGCTATAACTGGCTCCTTCTCTATGCACTGCTTATACCCTTTTATTTTATAGCACTTATACCATCTTAAATAATATTATTTACAATAACAGATATGGCATTGCAAATCATTTTTTTTTTTTATCTGTTTATTAGTATTTCGTCATTCAGTGAATAACAGTACTTGTACAGTATTATCATTTACGTTACAGCGTGCTTCCATGGTCTAATATCAAGGTTTGATTATAATATACATCACAACATAATTGACCAGCAGTATACGAGAAGCAACAACACTGGTATGCAAGGTGTTGGATAAGTGTGTTCTAGTGTTTTATAAGATAGACATTTGGACAACTCTGCATTCGTAATGTTGCATACAGGAGAAAAACAAATTTTTCCTCATCATTCAAGCGAGCATGTAATAACTGTATTCGCTTTTACGGGCAACTGATCTTATATATTTATTAACAATTATTATAACAAGTCAATCAATGCTTATTAAACTATAAAAGAGGCATCTACAGTAGGATGAATCTGTAAAAGGTAAAGAGAAGTGACAATGTAAATAGCCCATTGCTACCCTCGTATGAGTAATTAGTGAAGTATCTGATAATGACCGTATCACTTGATACGTTTAGGCACTAATGACCGGTCAGGAGATACATGAGCTAAATTACAAATAGAATTTGTTTTTCATGTTAAGACTTGGATCCGAGCTTGTTATTAGGAGGGCGGGGACATGTGTTCCTCTATGTCCGCAGCACTTCCTATCAGTGAGCTAGGTGTGTGTATACGCACTGGAGGCACTGCAATTATAGCATCCCACTCTGTGGCTATAGGGTACTTTCGGAGGCTGAGTGTCTTCCCTGTGGAGGTCCGCACTCTCGGCCTGTGCCCAGATCATCATGGATCTCTGCCAGTGTTCATACACAGGAGAATCCGCGGACCTCCATCTGCGAGTAAGGAGTATATTGGCTATTATTAATCCTAAATCCTAAAATCTTGACGTGAGCTGGTTTTTCTCAATTCTATGGAAAAGTCCCAGTATACAGGTGTCCCATGTGAGCGCTATCATGGGACTCACAAAGTGTTGTAATTTTTGTCCCACCATGCGTATAGAAAGGCACAACCATATCATATGTATTAGATCGCATTTATTAAATGACAACAGGGGCAGTCCGCATTAGTGCGGCGAAAGTATTAATGCATTTTGGCAGGCGTTAAGTAGGCACGTTGTATGATGTAATATTGAATGAGAAGAAACCTAGCGTTTTGTGGCACCCGTGTTGGACTTTGTAGGAGGTAGGCCCATTGCTTGACGGTATACGGTGTGCCTTTATCAGATTCCCAACGATTACGTAGGAATGTGAGCAGTGGTGTGATGTGCTGCCTGAGGGATTTTGCCAACCATGTATCGTGTCTGCCAGTGCCAAACACGTGCAAATATTGCGTTGTGAGATGATTGGGGAGTTCGGTAGTAATTTCTACCCACGTTTCCTTCAGCGCATAGGTAAGGGAACGGTGTAGCAAGAAACCCCCGGGACGGTAGGCTGTTAATATATGAAAGGGGAGAAAGGTGTGATCTCTATAGAGGTCTCCCAGCATGTGGACCCCATCCCATGCCAGGAGATTAATTCCCTGGCCGTGGTAGCAGACGACCCACGTCGTGTCCCTAAAAGCGCAATCGCTTGTGCATAGGGGATCGTTGCCCTTGTAATGTAGAGGCTTCTGCAAAAGCAGCGGTGTGTCGCCCATAGTAGTGGGATGTTGGGTTTAGTGTGTTTTGTGTATGGGTGGAACAAGTGCAGTATGGCTCGAAGCTTTCAGGGTGGGGAGAAAGTAGGGGTATCCTGTAGGAACGGGGCAGCCAATCAGTGAGTTATCCACTGCATTTGAGCTGCTAGATCTTAGATTTCAAACTTTGGGGAGTGCCAAGCCACACCGGTCTCTGCCCCCAAATAGTTTGGTGAGGGCTACTCTACATCTACTATTGTACCAAATAAACTCATGGATGGCCCGGTCTAGTGATCGGAAAAAGGAAGTTGGGATGTATAAAGGCAAGTTTGCAAAGAAATAGAGTAGGCGAGGCAGAGCCACCACTTTTAAGAGGGCTACACGACCTGTCACCAGGAGTAGCATAGAGTGCAGTGGCATAAAATGGAGTGGTGTACACAAGAGTGAGGTACAGTGTAGTGGTATGCAGTAGAATAGCATAGACTGGAGTGATGTAGAATGGAATAGTGCAGAGTGGAGTGGTGTACACTGGAATAGCATATAGCGGAGTGGTGTACAGAGAAATGGCATGGAGTGGAATAGCATACTGTGGAGTGGCATATAGTGAAGTTGCATACAGTAGTAGAGCAGAGTGAAACACTCTGTCTACTGTTACTGTATACCTCTATATTGTGTAGTAGCATGGAGTGGCAAGAGAGCAGTTGCATACAGTGGCATGGCATACAGTGGAGTAGCGTGGAGTGGAGTGGCATACACTGGGGTGTCATAAAATAGAGTGCTGTAGAGTGTAAGAGCATATAGTGTAGTGGTGTATAGTGGAGTGGCATAGAGTGAAGTGAGGTAGAGTGGAGTGGTATACAGTGGATCAGAGTACAGTGGAGTGGAATATAGTGGAGTGATGTATGCAGCGTCCCCCCAGCCTGGGTACCCGCCACTGAATACGCATCACACTGAACTATGTGTTACACATCTTTATTTGTCTGTGTGTCACCACAAACTCAACATTCTGAACCTACATTCACTTCACCATCGTCTTAAACGTACATCATAACTCTATTGTGTCTTTCAGGAGCCAAAAGGGTTCCGTCATTCATACGCACACAACACTACATCTCCCCCTGTTAAATAAAACTTTACAATTTTTTACAAACATAAACACAGTCATAGCTCTTAAATAAGCCATTTTGATGCTTTGATTACTCATTCTGATCATGTCTTTTAAGTGTTGTCACAGACTCTCTGCAATGACAATTCTCAAACTCCTCAGGACAATGCCTTCTTGTGTCACGGACAGTTCATCCTTGACATTTTGATACTTCTGGTATTTATTGTCACTGGTAAGAGGTCAAGTATATTGGTTCCATGACTGATGTGTAATAATGTCTTTCAGTTTTAACATGTCACTATCTTGACTCCTGGCAGTGACAGTTTGTTCCAATGAAAAGGTAGCTGGAGTGTTTGATTTCACAATGAAGTTTATGTAGCTTGAGCTGTCTTTGAAGGGTTACCTTGACATTGTACAGGTACTCTGGAGAAGTAGTCGTAAAGGTTTTGATTTTTCCCTGGACAAATCACAATTGTGTAGTTGTACTCTTGTAATCATAGACCCCATTGTTCAATGTGTGCAGGCATCTTGGGGTTTGGATTGCCAAACATGGTCAGCAATGCTTGATGATCTGACACAATCATAAAGGGTTTTCCGTATAGGAACATGTGGAAATGTTCACAAGCTCACACCACTGCCAAGCTCTTTTTCTCAGGTTGTAAATAAGCATGTTAAGTCTGGGACACACTCTTGCCTGCATAGGCCACAATATGGCCCTCATTACGACCACCAGAGCCACGGCGGCGGTCTCACTGCTGAGGCGGTAAAAATCACCAAATTACCAGTTCTGCAGTTTGGCCGAAGTCAAATCGCCAATACTCTGCCCATCCCGCCGCTTTTCCGCAGTCCGCCAGGCTGAAGGTGAGCACCTCCAGCACGGCGGATGCTGCAATACCACTAGCGGTATTACGATGCGGGATACCACCAGCAAAAGCTGGTGGTCTTGAATCCTGGTGACAGGAATAAACATTCCTGCGTCAGAATACACTCACACACATTTCCACATACCTGCACGCATGCAATCACAAACTTCTACACACAAAAACACCCCCACTCCCCCACGCAAACACGACATACACACCCATTCACACTGACATACATACACAAACACCACTGAAATGCACGCATTCACTCCCTACCTCCCCCCTCCAGTGCATACCCACATTCACGCCACTCTCACCCGCATGTATCCATGTACACCCCCCTCCGCACTGCATAGACCCATTCACTCCCCCTTCCACACCGCACACGCGCACTCACCCCATCCATCCACATTCACAAACATACACGCACCCACCTCCCCAGAATTCACGACACTCACACATGCACACACAGCCCCCCACCCCTCTCCCCTGTCAGATGATCAGTTACCTTGTCCGTCGAGGAGGTCATCCTGGAGGGGATGGGTCCTGGATCTTCCACCGCTGGCAGCGCCCCGCCATCAAGACACCGCCACGGCATATTACGGGCCATAATATGGCATGCGGCATCCTTTTGGCGTCAAAGTGCGGTGGTGGAACCGCCTCTTCCCAGTCAACCTCCAGCACGACTCGGGCGGAAATCTTACGGCAGTCGTAATGCCCCGGTCTTTCAGCGCCCGCTGGTTTGGCGGTCTTGTAAAAAGACTGTCAAAGTCATAATGAGGGCCAATGTCTTTGAGCATTTGTATGTCTGTTTTGCTGTGCAAGGATTGTGCCTCATTCGACCGGGCTAGCATCAACAATTACTTCTGTATTGAGCTTTGGATCAAAATATTCCACTTCAGTAGCATTTTCAATAATTCTGTATCACCAGTCCTCTGGGTCCCCTCTCAGCACGATGAGCGTGGTCCCTGGAACTCACCAACTCTGTCCAAGTGACTCCCACAGTCCAGTGACTCTTCAGTCCAAGTTTGGTGGAGGTAAGTCCTTGCCTCCCCACGCTAGACTTCGTGCACAGCCTAGCCTGGGTCCCCGACACTCTAACCTGCAGTGCACAACCTTCTGAGTTGTCCTCCGGCGTCGTGGGACTCCCTTTTGTGACTTCGGGTGGACTCCGGTTCACTTTTCTTCTAAGTGCCTGTTCAGGTACTTCTGCTGGTGCTGCCTGCTTCTGTGAGGGCTCCCTGACTTTCTGGGCGCCCCCTCTGTCTCCTCATCCAAGTGGCGACATCCTGGTCCCTCCTGGGCCACAGCAGCATCCAAAAACCCTAACCGTGATCCTTGCAGCTAGCAAGGCTTGTTTGCGGTCTTTCTGCGTGGGAACACCTCTGCAAGCTTCTTCACGACGTGGGACATCCATCCTCCAAAGGGGAAGTTCCTAGTCCTCTTCGTTCTTGCAGAACTCCAAGCTTCTTCCAACAGGTGGCAGCTTCCTTGCACCCTCAGCTGGCATTTCCTGGGCTCCTGCCCACTCTCTACACTGTTGCGACTATTGGACTTGGTCCCCTTGCCTTACAGGTACTCAGGTCTGGAAATCCACTGTTGTTACATTGCTGGTGTTTGTTCTCCCTGCAGAATCCCCCTATCACGACTTCTGTGCTCTCTGGGGATAGTAGGTGCACTTTACACCTACCCTTCAGGGTCTTGGGGTGGGCTATTTTTCTAACCCTCACTGTTTTCTTACAGTCCCAGCGACCCTCTACAAGCTCACATAGGTTTGGGGTCCATTCGTGGTTCGCATTCCACTTTTGGAGTATATGGTTTGTGTTGCCCCTATACCTATGTGCACCTATTGCAATCTACTGTAATTTTACATTGCTTGCATTACTTCCTTTGGCTATTATCTGCATAATTTTGGTTTGTGTACATATATATTGTATATATATCTTATCCTCATACTGAGGGTACTCACTGAGATACTTTTGGCATATTGTCATAAAAATAAAGTACCTTTATTTTTAGTACTTCTGTGTATTGTGTTTTCTTATGATATTGAGCATATGACACCAGTGGTATAGTAGGAGCTTTACATGTCTTCTAGTTCAGCCTAAGCTGCTTTGCCATAGCTACCTTCTATCAGCCTAAGCTGCTAGAAACACCTCTTCTACACTAATAAGGGATAACTGGACCTGGCACAAGGTGTAAGTACCTCTGGTACCCACTACAAGCCAGGCCAGCCTCCTACATTGGTTGTGCAGCGGTGGGATAAGTACTTGTAACTACTTACCACTTTGTCATTGTGTACTTTTCATAAGAGAATAATATACAAAACAAGTTCAGTGAATGTACACCTAACCAAAAAGTTTTGCTTTTCTTCTCTCAAACTTTTTACTAAGTTCTGAAAAGTACTTTAAACTTCTAAAAGTTTCTAAAAATTAGAAAAAGTTTTTTTCTCTGTTCTTTAAAACGTTTTGAAACTTTTTTTTTCTTCTCACTGTCTCTAAACCTTCCTTTATCATGTATGATATAGAGTCTGCTCTTAAAATGGTCAATACTACCTATGACAATTTGAATTACAAGAGCCTAAGGAGTCTCTGCTTAGATAGAGGTTTAGTGATAGGAAAGAACCCCACAAAATAATTTCTATATAAAATGCTTGTTGTGAATGATGAGTCTCTAGGAGGCACTTCAAATGAGAAGTTAATAGATGGCTCCCAGTCTGACTCAGGGGATCACCTTGAGGGAGGTGGGGAGGGTTCAGTTCCAAATCTGCCCCCTGGCAGACCACCTAGTAATACTGGTAGTAATAGAGACTCCCATCATAGTAGGGGTGTTTTTATTCCTGGAGGCCAGGTTGTTAGAGTCCAGTCAGTTAGGAACAGATCTCCCTCTGTTTCCAATTTATATTCTGTGTCCAAGCATTCCCAACACACCCACCCTGAAGACAACATGTTAGAAAGGGAACTCAAAAAGTTGAGAGTGGAAGAGACCAGACTGAAGCTTAAACAGCAACAGCTGGCTCTAGATAGGGAATCCCTAGACCTGGAGAAGGAGAGACAGAGATTGGGGTTAGGACCCCATGGTGGCAGCAATAGCAGTATTCCTGATAGTAATCCTGTTACAGAGCATGATTCCAGGAATCTGCACAAGATAGTCCCCCCTTACAAGGAGGGGGATGACATCAACAAGTGGTTTGCTGCACTTGAGAGGGCCTGTATGGTACAGGGGGTCCCTCAAAGGCAGTGGGCTGCTATATTGTGTCTATCTTTCAATGGAAAGGGTAGGGATAGGCTCCTTACTGTTAGAGAAAGTGATGCCAACAATTTTGCAGTTTTGAAGGATGCACTCTTGGATGGATTTGGCTTAACCACGGAACAATACAGGATTAAGTTCAGAGACACCAGAAAAGAGTCCTCACAAGACTGGATAGACTTTGTTGACTGTTCAGTGAAGGCCTTGGAGGGGTGGTTAAATGGCAGTAAAGTTTCTAACTATGAAAGCCTGTATAATCTTATTCTGAGAGAGCATATTCTGAATAACTGTGTGTCTGACTTGTTACACCAATATCTAGTGGACTCAGATCTGACCTCTCCCCAAGAATTGGGAAAGAAGGCAGACAAATGGGTCGGAACAAGAGTGAACAGAAAGGTTCATACAGGGGGTGACAAGGATGGTAAGAAGAAGGATGGTAAGTCTTCTGACAAGGGTGGGGACAAAACTAAAAATGAGTCGTCATCAGGCCCACAAAAATCCTCTGGTGGGGGTGGTGGGTCCAAATCCTCTTCAAATCAAGTTAAAAAGCCTTGGTGTTATTTGTGTAAAGTCAAAGGCCATTGGACAACTGATGCCAGTTGTCCAAAGAAAAACACCAAACCTCCCACTACCACAACCCATACTGCAAATTCTAGTGCCCCTAGTAATAGCAGTGGTGGTGGGAGCAAACCTACTAATAGCCAATCCAAGGGAGCAGCTGGGCTTACTTTTGGTAATTTAGTTGGGGTTGGTCTTGTTAGGGAGACCACAGAGGCTGTGTTAGTCTCTGAAGGTGCCATTGATTTGGCCACCGTGGTTGCTTGTCCCCTTAATATGGATAAGTACAAGCAACTTCCCCTAATAAATGGTGTTGAGGTTCAGGCCTACAGGGACACAGGTGCCAGTGTTACCATGGTGATAGAGAAACTGGTACACCCTGAACAACACCTACTTGGTCACCAGTACCAAGTGACAGACGCTCATAACAACACTCTTAGCCACCCCATGGCTGTTGTGAATCTCAGCTGGGTGGGGGGGGGGGGCTTAGTGGTCCAAAGAAAGTTGTGGTTGCCTCAGATTTACCTGTAGACTGTCTACTAGGGAACGATTTAGAGACATCAGCTTGGGCAGAAGTGGAGTTGGAGGCTCATGCAGCAATGCTGGGCATTCCTGGGCATATTGTTGCTTTGACAAGGGTGGCATTGGAGTGACAATTCCATGATATTATACATGGTACATGGCCATGTTCGGAGTTACCATTGTGACGCTGTACATAGGTAGTGACCTATGTACAGTGTATGCGTGTAATGGTGTCCCCGCACTCACAAAGTCCGGGAAATTTGCCCTGAATGATGTGGGGGCACCTTGGTTAGTGCCAGGGTGCCCACACACTAAGTAACTTTGCACCCAACCTTCACCAGGTGAAGGTTAGACATATAGGTGACTTATAAGTTACTTAAGTGCAGTGGTAAATGGCTGTGAAATAACGTGGACGTTATTTCACTCAGGCTGCACTGGCAGGCCTGTGTAAGATTTGTCAGAGCTCCCTATGGGTGGCAAAAGAAATGCTGCAGCCCATAGGGATCTCCTGGAACCCCAATACCCTGGGTACCTCAGTACCATATACTAGGGAATTATATGGGTGTACCAGTATGCCAATGTGAATTGGTAAATTTAGTCACTAGCCTGTTAGTGACAAATTTGGAAAGCAGAGAGAGCATAACCACTGAGGTTCTGGTTAGCAGAGCCTCAGTGAGACAGTTAGGCATCACACAGGGAACACATACAGGGCACATACTTATGAGCACTGGGGCCCTGCCTGACAGGGTCCCAGTGACACATAGACTAAAACAACATATATACAGTAAAATATGGGGCTAACATGCCAGGCAAGATGGTACTTTCCTACACTGGCAGACATGGCCAACATCATGAGGGAATCGACAGCACACTAGCCGGCCCCTACCACTAGCCAGTCTATTGATCAGCCCACCACCTCTGCTGCAGATAGTGGGTAGGAGGTCCCGCCACAGGACCCACTGGTCACCAGCACCCCTCCCCGTGAAGAAGGTGAACCACCCCGCAAACGTTCCCAGTGACCTAGACAGAAGCCAGAGACACTTTCCAAGACCAAGACCACCGCCAGGAAATGACTCTCCTGATTGTCCCCCTTGTGTCCCACCCGTTCACCTTGTCCACTTTGAACTGCATTTGCTCCCCTTCCTATGGCCCCTTGGAAACTGCACCTGTGCTACAAACAGACTGGAACAAAAACCTGGACTTTCCTCTACCATCACCCCCATTCCATTGCACTTTACCCTCAATTTTATAGCACCACAATAAACACCCTTGAACACAACTTGACTGATAGTATTTTATATATTGAAAATGTGCATTTAGGGGAACAGTCACATCTGGTGCAAATTATATGGACACTGTGATAGTATACAATTAATGACCTATAACTGTCTGTAGTAATCACATCAGGACACTGTTGTCATATCACCAACATCTGTCAAATGACAATCCATAGGTGACAGTAAGTTTCGATGCAAAGGAAGTGAATGCCATCATGCCACAGTCACACAGATGAAATCAATATTCAGAGCAATGATCAGTTCCACTGTCTCACCTGTGTGTCATGGGAAGTATTGAAGTATAACTGATGTTCCGTTGTCAACATCCTCATCCTCATCCTCTGCCTCCTCATCCTCACTGTCCTCAGGGTCCACTGCTGCCACAGGGGCATCTCTATTCCCCCCCCCCCTGCAGAAAAGGCACATGCCGTCTGGGGGCCAGGTTGTGCAACATGCAGCATGCCACTACTATCTGGCAGACCTTCCCAGGTGAGTAGCACAAGGGTCCACCTGTCAGATGGAGGTACCTGAACCTGGCCTTCAGGAGGCCAAAGGTCCTTTCAATTATTCTTCTGGTTTGCCCATGTACCTCATTATAACGGTTCTCAGCCCCTTTCCTGGCATTCCTCACAGGGATCAGGAGCCACGAAAGATTTGGGTAGCCAGATACACCTGCAAATAGTGAGGGGCAAACTTTAGCCTTCACAATCCTATGGGGATAACACCTCAAGGGATACACTGACATACAATGGGTGGGGTCTGGCTCACATATTAGTCACACCCTGTGCCTCTGTAGTTGGGCCATCACATTTGGGATGCTGTTATTCCTCAGGACAAAGGTGTCATGCACCAACCCAGGATACTTGACAGTGACATGGGAGATGTACTGGTCAGCCAGGCACACCAAGTGCACATTCAGTGAGTGGAAACTCTTCCAATCCCTGAACACCTGTTCATTCTCGCGGGGGGACGAACGCAATATGTGTACAGTCAATCGCCCCAATAATATTGGGGATATGACTCATTGCATAAAATCCTGCCTTCACAGTGGCCAAATCATCCATCTGGGGGAAAACAATGTAGCTGCACATGTGGAGGACCCTTGCCAGCATGATTTAGAACATTGACTGTGACATTCCTGCTGCCAAGTCCACTGTCACTTGGAAAGAACCAGTTATCAGGAAATGGAGCACTGATAGCACTTGCACAAGAGGGGGGATCCTAGTAGGAGGACAGATGGCTGATATCAGGTCAGGTTTCAATTGGGCACACAGCTCTGTGATTGTGGCCCTGTCCAGTCTATAGGTGAGTATATTGTGCCTGTCCTCTAGCATAGCCAAGTCCACAAGGAGTCTGTACACTGGGGTTTGTCTCCTCCTCCTATTCATCCGCAGCAGTAGGTATGTAAGGGACACAAGAGTGAGTAGACTGTCACAATTTGAACAATGGAACCACCACCTCAGTGTACATAGAGCATCAATGTGATAGGATAGTGGGAATGGCAATGTATGTGCTATTTTAGGCAATGACAAAGTTATGATTTATCTGATCGTTGTCCATCACCATGAAATGGGGACCACATGTCCTGTATCTTCAGACAGGTGAAAGTGAGGTAACTCCGCCAACGTTAGGCATCATGGCGGAAGGCAGTCTAGCACAGCCGTGCAATTCCTCATTGGCTAATATGGGGTTCTATTGAGTACAGTGGCTAATGGGGATCAGAGCCAGCGGTGATGGTATACACCATCGCGGACGTGACCGACATTTTCTATCCAAATCCTCACTTGTTTCCTGAGTTCCCACGGGACAACACCTTCACTGCGTGTGCTGCTGTGACCTGTGTCTGGAACCTACCATGGCCCGTGTGACCGGGGAAAGGGCCCCTGCCTTCACTTCAGAGGAGTTGGAGCGACTGATGGGGTCCTACCCCAGTATGGACTGCTGTATGGGCCTCCAGACCAACAGGCGAGCACTCCATGGGCACAATACATGTGGGAAGGATGCATGGGGATGTGTGTTCAAGCATTGCGGCATCGGGGGGATGTCTGGTGGTAGTGTACATGGTGGGCACCGGACGATGTGTGTGCCAATGGTGATGGAAACAGGATTGGTGGGCCATATGAGTGACAGGCTGGATTGTATGTATAATGGTGTCCTCCTGTCTGCATTCCCTCTGCAGGTTAGCACCCATCAAAAGAAGGGATTGTGGCATGCCATCGCCAAGGACGTGCAGACCCTGGGGTTCTACAGCAGGCGGAGCACCCACTGCAGGAAATGGTGAGAGTACATGAAACGCTGGGCACGGAAGACCACGGAGGCCCAGCTGGGGATGGCCTCCCAACGAGGAAGGGGTGCCCGTCGGAACCTGACCCCCCTGATGGCCCACATACTGGCGGTGGCCTACCCAGAGCTGGATGGGCACTTGAGGGCATCACAGCAGCCACATGGGGGTGAGTACAGTAGCCATTACTGCAATAATTGGTAGGTGGCATGGGATCCGTGTGCTGCATGTGAGTTTGTGGGTGCCCCTAATGCCAGGCCAGACATTGCAGCGTGATCTAGCTCAAGGGTGATGGGTGTATGGCAAATGCAGATAACCTAGATTGTTTGCATTCCATGTCAGTCAGGGATTTGTGGGTACTAGGAGGGGTGCAGTTGGTGGTGTTTGGCCCTCATCTTGCTGTGCCATCTACCCAAATCAATGGCAGTACAATGCATAGTGCTCAATCCTGATCCCTGTGTGTGACTGTGATGTGTATGCCAATATTGGTGTTGGTGCTGTATTTGACCCAGTGTTCCATTTCTCTCTCTCTCCCCCCATTTTTCCTTCTGTCATCCTGTCCATGTGTGCATTAGCATCATCTGGCGGAGGAGCAGGGGCACCGGCGACTGAGGGAGCTGCATCCCACAGGACCCAGGAGGCAGAGTCCACCAACGTAGAGGGAACCAGTGGGACGGAGGGCGAGGGGAGCACCACAGCGGAGACAGGAGGTGACAACACTGACTCAGATGCCTCCTCCGATGGAAGCTGCCTGGTGGTGGTGGACACATCTGTGACCACCCTAGCTGCAGGTACAGCCGCCATTCCCGTACCAGCACTACCCTCCCAGTAGCCCCTAAGCAAGTTGCCTGCGCCCATTCACCCAGGAGGGTGGGCATCTCCTTCGCCCCAGGCACCTCAGGTCCTGCCTCAATGAGCCCTGCTGCCGTGAGTGAGGAGGCTATTGACCTCCTGAGATCCATCTCTGTAGGGCAGTCAACCATTGTGAATGCCATCCAGGGGCTGGCATCCCAGATGCAGCAATCCAGTGCATTCCTGGAGGGCGTCCACGGTAGATTGGCAGCCCAACAGAGATCGATTCAGGATCTGGCCTCCTCTCTGATGGCAGCCATTGTCCCTGTTCCTACCGTTCCCCCTCCAAATACCACTTTCCAGTCCCAGTCTCCTCAACCCCAGCCCATCTCATGCACACATACTGACGAGCATTCACGCAAGACAACACACAAGAGTGGCACACTCAAACACAGGCACCACACTTCAGCCCACAGGCACTCACGCAAACACCAGACAGTTGCAGACACAACCACATCCACTGCCTCCACTGTCTTCTCCTCCTCCTCCCCCGCCTCCCTCACAGTCACGTCCACACTCACACCTGCATGCACTGCTTCAACATTCACCACCAGCATCACCACACCAAGCAGCACACACACCTCACTTGCAGACACCTTCACAACATCCATCCATGTGTCCCCTGTGTCCTCGTCCACCCTGTCTGCCTCCCAGTAAATGACACAAACGCAGGCACTCAGACACCCAACAGCCACTCCCCCTGCACCTGCACCCAAGTCCAGCAGATGTACTCCTCCAATAAGCACTCCCTCAACCTCCACTCCCATCCCTCCTCCCTCATCCCACCCCACCATCCCTAAAAAACCTTTCCTTGCCAACTCTTCCCTCCCCCCTGTCCTACCAGTCAGAGCAGGGTCCCAACGACCCAGCTCAGCACCTCAGCCAAACAGTCCCCGGGGACAGTGGAGGCACCCCCTAGTCGTGGAGGCAAGACAGTGAAGGATCCCACTCCAGCAGCCAGGTAGGGGAAGGATCCCACTTCAGCAGCAAGGAAGGGGAAGTATCCCACTCCAGCAACCAGGAAGGGGAAGGATCCCACTCCAGCAGCCAGGAAGGGGTAGGATCCCACTCCAACAGCCAGGACAGGGAAGAAGCCCTCACCTCCTGCTATGAAAGTGAAGAAGGCCTCATCTCCACAGCTGAGACACAGCAGCCCTCACCTCCAAACAGAGGCTGCCCAGGAGGCACCTTCCACAGCTGAGACACAGCAGCCCTCAGCTCCAGCAGAGGCTGCCCAGGAGGCACCTTCCACAGCTGAGACACAGCAGCCCTCACCTCCAGCAGAGGCTGGCAGGGTACCAGCACCACCACCACCACTAGTGGTCATGGAGCCCTTACCTCCAGCTGAGAGGGTGCAGCCCTCACCTCTGGCAGCGGACATGTAGGCCACCCTCCAGGGACTGTTGTGCAAGGAGCCTTCTCCAGAAGCACTGGGCAAATTCCCCACCTCTTGGGACTCCCCAGCAAAGGGAAATGGGCATGGAGCCCCGTCCAGAACCAGTGGGTGAGTTCACCACTTGAGAGACTGTGACCTTGAACTCCCCAGCAAAGGGAAATGGGCATGTAGCCCCCTCCAGAACCAGTGGGCAAGTTCCCGACTTCAGCTAAGGTGCCCCCACCCCTCTTCCCCCTGAGGTGCCTGTCCACTTCAATAATGATGCCCCTGCACAGTACTGTGAGGATGTCGTCAGGAAACGACTTGGGCCTTGGACTGTGCCCTGTGGCCATGTGAGCCCTTAGTACTTTGGACTAGGCATTGGCTCTTTATGGACAATTGTACATATCTAGGTCATGTGGTGGCTTTTGCCTTACTAATACATTTTCAGAACTTCCGAACTCTAGTCCTTGTATTATTATGCCATGTGTTGTGTGCCATTGATTTACGTCTGCAGCTGGTTGTGTGTATGGTGTGTGTGTTTGGTGTGTGTTGTGCGTGTCACTGTCCTTTTCCTTCCTCCCTCCCTCCCTTGTGTGCTAGGCGGCTGTACACACCATCTTTGTCTTTGTCGGTGTTGGTGTTCCAGGTGGAGCATGGCGTAAAAGAGCATCGGGAAGACTTGCAGTTCCGGTTCCATGGCAGCGTTGTTCTTCTCTGTGTCTCTGATGGCGAGTCTTTTGTCTTCTCTGCAGTGATTCCACCAGGATTTTGATGGCATTGGTTCCGCCCCAGAAATCGTGGTGGATTGCAAGGTCATGATATGGGGGCGGTACCTTGTCTTCCGCCTGGCTGTTGATGGCTACCGCCGTGGTGAGTGGTGTTAACGCCCTGGCGGATGGTGCCGGACATTAGCTGTCTATGGGAGTTCTCACCGCCATGGTCATAATTTGGTGGTAATTTATCACTCACCGCGAATGTCATAATGACCACCATAGTCTTTTGTATCGAAACAGACCAATATGTGTAGAAAAGGTTGTAATGTACCTGCATTTCTTCTTGAGTTCCAATTGATGATATCCTTTATTTAAATCAAGGCAAGAGAAGACTTTTGCACCATTCAATTGTGTTATCATGTCAACAATGTGCGGAACCAGATGTCGTTTCCTTTCAATTGCCTTGTTCACTTGACACATATCCACATAAATGTGTACAGCTTGTTCACTGTCCTTTTTAGGCACTACCACTACGGGAGAAACCCATGGTGTTGGACCAGTAGAATACTCAATGATATCATGCTTAAGTAATGATTTGAGTTCCTTTTGCACAGTTTCTTGTAAATGAAATGCAATTCTTCTGTGTTTCTGAGCAAAAGGACGCACATCCTCATTAATTTGCAATTGTACTTTGATAGTTTTAAGTTTTCCTAACTCACGAAATAATGAGGGAACTGACTTACTATTAAACGATGAGCATTCATTTTGTAGTTTACTGAGATCAGTCCCATATCAGCAGTTGTGCTGAAACTGAGTAAACAGGCACTTGACACCATACCTTGAAGCATGTGAATAGGCTCTTGCACTTTTGTTATCTTGTGTTTCATAGCTGCTACTAATGAACCTTTACTTTTTAAGGGTGTCGATGCAACCCATGTGTACACTTTGGTTTTAGATGGTGTCAGTCGTGGCAATGGAGATAGTTCATTATATTTCACCTAAAGCTGAATAGTTACCGACCCACCACTATCAATGATGAAAGGTATGTAATAACCGTTCATTTTCAGTGTCATCTTTGGACAATATTTGAATAACTTTGGTGCATTTTCATATCAACTTTTCTTTGGCAGGTGATTTTCTTGGCCAGTCCAACTTGTGCACATTGACAAGGCATAATCATCTTCTTCACTTTCACTTGATGCTGATACTGATGAAGGTTTTGACAATGATTTAGATGACGATCGACTTTGTTTGGTGTTACTTTGTCTCTACTGATGTTCCCGCTTGGCCTTGTGGGTGTGCGTCAAGCATCACTTCTGAAACATTCGATCAGCCATTTTGTCGTCTCACAGTGACACACTTACTTTTTCCTTCACCTTGCAAACCGTTACAAAATGGTTCTCCTTCACAAAGCCTTTGCATATCTGTCTAATGGCTGGACATTTACCTTCGTGTGGAAACGACAATCCACATCTGAAACACAACTTCTTTTTCCATGGAGACATCACCTTGTGTCCTTCAGCTTTGTGTTTCTGCTTTCTTTTCATGTTCATGACTGACTCACTCTGAGCAACTCCAGCCTCCATGTCAGCAGCTTGTCAATCAGTATGTTCTTCTGCACCGGCAGCCATGAGAACTTGCTCCCGGCTAAGAGTTTCTCTCAGTATTCATCGCCTGAATGAATCTGACAAGCACCCATCAATAACTTTGAGACGTGTTGCTTCTTCATTGCTAAATTAATTGAATCTACAGTGTTTGACTGAGCATTTCCAGTCTCTCAACTAATTTGTCTATGGTCTCACCAAATCTTTGTCGTTCTTGACTAAAAATGTACCGTTTGTAATCTACATTTGGCATTGAATTGAACTTGAGAGTCAAGGCTTCCTTAATTTGACAGTACATAACTTCATCAGGTCACGGCATTTTCTTTATGACTTCTTTTACACCATCACTATGTTTTTGATAACCTTTTTCTTATCTGTTTCTTCTAGCGCATCAATGAACTCATCAAATGTCTCTATAGAAGCAGTCCATCTGACACCAATATTTTGATTTTTGGTGGTATTGAATTGTGGTGGTGGTTTCAGGAAAGCAGCAGCATTATAACTGTTCACAGATTTGGCTCACACATAGACTGGAGTTCTCTCCAACTCTGTCTGGGGTCTATTAGGTCATTCATACAATCAGCCAGGCCCTTGACGGGCTTGTTTCGGGTTCATCTTTTATACCTGCAAGAAATGTGGCCTCTTTCTTGGTCTGAATTGGAAGAATAGCGTTCTACTGGGCCTCTCGCCACCTCGGGTGAGGATGGCTCTATAAGCACAGCCCCGGGCACTTCTCTTGGGCCACTTTTCAGTGCTACTTTATAATGACTCTCTTTAATTGGTTCTGGTAAGCAGATGGCCTTCCTTTGTATTTCAATTGTTGACTTTGCCTTGCAGTGCTTCTAAGCAAAGCGTCATGTAATCTGCTGTTGCTATCTGCTGCACTTTCACAACTTGGTTGTATTAGCGCTCTGTGGACTGTATACATCTATATTGCATAGTAGTGTGGTACCTTGTGGCATTGCTGGTAGTTTCTTGGACAATGATGCGTAGACTTCTCTGTGAAGTTTCTTTATTTTCAACTGCTTCACACTGGTTGGAGTTCCGCTTTGACTCCACATATGCCAAAGGTCAATTCTGCACTTCAACGAAGGCACATGTGGCATGCACGAGCAGATTGCTTGGACCACGGCAAACTCTCTGGGAGAGCAATGTTGATCTTCGGGTTACTTATCCCCTATCTCACTGCCAGTTGTAGCATCCTTCCAAGCCTGGATACCCGCCACTGACAGAGCTATGTATTACACATCTTTATTCATCTGTGTTTAATCTCAAACTCAACATTCTAAATCTGTATTCACTTCACCATGTTCTAACACTTACATCATAATGCTACAGAGTCTTTCAGGAGCCAAAAGGGTTCCATTATTCATACTCATATGACACTACAATGTAGTGTTGGGAGATCCGATTACCATTCACACCGCTCTCCATTCTCTTCCTCAGTAGTGCGGCGTGAAGGACAGAGAGCGTGGTGCAGGATTACCAGGTTGATGGGGGCAGCAGCCCTTCCCAGGGGTGTTGTGGCCTGGCATGGGCAACAGCTGTTTGGCGCTCTAGATGCCATGTTGGTTTCGGGGGTTCCTTCTAGTGTCGTGAAATGGCTGGGACCATCTTGGAAACCCAGTCCAAGATGGCATCCAGGCAGTGCTGCTGTAGCTTGCTTTCCCAAGCTAAAATGACAGAATTATTTCATGGGGTCATTCTCTTTTCGTCCTGGTTACATATTAGTATTTAAGGGAGGGCGTATCAACGGCAGTTGCATCACAATGTTCATCTGTTCCTATGCAAGCTCCTAGTTGTGTCCTTGCTAACTGGCTTTTCCCCTGTTTTCCTGTTCAGATGGTTTTTGCTTCTCTCCACTGAGTCCATCCCTCTCTGTGTTAATCTGGAGGTTTTTGGTGAAAATTTGCTTTTTCTCCATCTGAAGGGCATACAATTCCTGGAGTGCATTCTCTGTCAGCAGGGTGGCTACGGGAAGAGATCGCCCATTCTGCGAGGTTGTGGTTTCTCAGATTGACCCATGCTCTACATGACCATTCATTGACATGCACAGAAGAATGGTGTAGAGTGTAATAGCACAGAGTGGAGTGGCGTAGCGTGGAGTAGCATAGAGTGGGTGTAGTAATTGAAACAGATGTAACGTGAAAGTGCATAAACGGATGTAGATGTATTGTGGCAGTAAAATTCATCATTAGCTGTAAATGGTCATTTTTGGTAGTATGTGTGAATAGTGTAAGTAGTGATAAAGTTATAAACTTTAAAATACCTTGGGCCTGATTACGAGTGTGGCGGTCCTCGGACCACCACACTCGTGGTGGCTGTCGAACCGCTGCGGTTGTGGTGGTCTGACCACCACATTACGAGGTTGGTGGGCAGCCCTGCCCTCCTATCTCTGTCTCCACCGGGATCTTCAAAGGGAAAGTCGAAGAGGTAGCTAGTATGGCAGTGGCCTCCCTGTTGGAAGTTCGGCCGACGGGTCAACCCGTCCCCTGAGCTCGTAACCAGGCCTTAAGTTACATACTGTGCAGCGGTATACCGTGCTAAGTTGATGGTATACTATGGTGCAAGCACAGAAGGCAGATTGTGATTGGCAAATGGCTGTGTTTACCAAGCGTAAAAGGCAGCAGTGCCGTTTTCAGCACTGCTTGGCTGCATTCTGGGTTTTGCTGTGTCCCGGGTTAGGATCTAAGATATGTATATGTAGTTGGTTTTATTGTTGTTACCTCCCTATTATCATTTTAATAAAGTTGTCAACCTATTACCACTTTATTAAAGTGGTACTAGGTAGAGAAATGTGTTCATAATTTTCAGTATATTTTTTACAGCAGGTTAGGCAGAACTGTGCATTTTTAACTTTCTTTTTAGGTATTGCGGTAATTAGTAGGTATTACCTCGGTATTCCATAGAATTCTGTTGTGAATAGTTAAATATGTTAAAAATCGAAAATACACTGTAGTACACTATGGCCCTCTTTATGACATTGGCAGTAAGTGCTGCTTACCGCCATGCTGACTGCCGCCAACATACTGCGACCGCGGCGGTATACCGCTACGCGTATAATGAAACACACATAGAAATCTGCCACTATACAGACACTCACACAAGTCCGCCAACCCAAAGGTCAGTGGCGGACATTCCACTGTGGTAAACCATTGGCGGTACAGACTGCAGTGCTCAAAATACACACACACATACAAAACAACACCACATTGGACAATTCAAAATACACATACCTGACACATACACACACCACAACCACACCCCCACACCAATATAAAACACACACACACACTACCCACAACCCTTTACGAAACAAATATTTGACAACTGAGAGAGAAAGAGAAGCCAGGAGCACCCACTGGTCATGGTGGAGGAAATCATCTGGGTAGATCCACAGCTATTCGGATCGCAGGTGCAGCAGACGTCCATTGCTAGGAAGATGGAGCTATGGCGGAGAGCCATGGACAGGGTCAATGCCATGGGACAGCTCCCAAGAACAAGGGATGACATCAGGAAAAGGTGGAACGGCCTACGGGGGAAGGTGCGTTCCGTGGTAGCAAGACACCAGATAGCTGTACAAAGGACTGGCGGTGAACCCCCACCTCCTACCTCACAACTAACAACATGGGAGGAGCAAGTCTTGGCAATCATGCATCCTGAGGGCCTGGCAGGAGTAGCAGGAGGACTGGCCTCTGGTAAGTCAAATCTTTACTACTTTATCCCCCCTACCGGCATGCCATCACAAACTCCTACCCCTACCCTCACCCCATCACTCCACCACCTCACATATACCCCACCATCACAACCCACCCATCCCAATACCAAGCCCTGCATGCAACACCAATGCATGGACACCCGTCACAGACCTGCATGGACACCCATCACCACAGCATGCACACTAGTGACAATCACTACTCACACAAGCCAAAGCTGCCTTGATAATAACAACCATGGAGGGAACATACCCATGCACAAGATGTCACACGCAGAAACAATAACACTGCATTTACATCCCCACAGGACACCCACACAACATCACCAGAGAGAAGGTGCCAGCAACATCCAGTATCCCCCCAGAAGAGGCCCACAGTGATGACAGCAGTTCTCCACGCCTGGATCAGGATGACCAACCTGGCCCATCAGGGACCTCTGGACAGTCGGTGACCCAGCCACATTCCCAAACCACCACAGAGCCTCCCCCCTCAGGAAACACCGCCACAGCACCCACCCAGCGGGCCCATCCCTCTGTCCCCAGGACACTTCAATCAGCAATGTGTCCACCACTACAGGGACCCCAGGCAACCCCACAAACACAGGATGATCAGGGACCTGGGGTCAGTGGCAGTGGACACACGGTTCAGAGGTCAGAGGCACAGGACAACACAGAAGCTGGGAGTACTGCTGTGCGACAGGGGGAGGACAGGCCCAGGGAACCGACTCTCCACAAGGCACTCACCAACATCCTGGAAGCATGCCACCATTCCCAGAAGACCATGGGCCAGATACTGGCCAAGCTGCAGGAGACCCAGCGGCTGCAGGAGGGACAGTACCTAGGGATCAGGGAGGAGCAGCGAGACATCCACACCACCATGGTCACCATTGCAGGGGTGGTGGCAGACATGGCCAACACCATGAGGGAGGCAGTGGCACACCAACGGGCCCCTGACACTAGCCACACTGATGAACAGCCCTCCACCTCCACTGACGCTAGTGGACAGGAGGCCCCGCCCCTGGAACCACAGGCCACCAGAACCCCACCCCCTGCAGAAGGAGAACCACCACTCACAAGGTCCCTGCGATCCAGGTCAAAGCCAGAGAACATTGCCAAGACCTCCGTCAGGAAATAAGGCTCCCCTGAATGTCACCCATCTGTCCTACTCGGTCACCCTGTCCACCTTGAACTGCCATTGCTCCACTCCACAGTGATTTGTGGGTAATAATGCTGTGGGCGTATTTCTGTTGGCGTAACGGTGTGGGTTTTTGTACCGCCATTTTATCACTGACCTACATCCTCATCCACTACCTCCATCACCAGCACACCTATTGCAACACGCCCCTCACTGACAGTCACCACCCCCACATCCATGCACACGTCCCCTGTGTCCTCTCCCACTGTCTGTGCCCCCTCCTCCCAAAGTACACAAATGCAAGCACTCAGACACCCAACAGCCATCCTCCTCACAACAGCATCCAGCCCATGCACCTGCACCCAAACACAGCAGACAGACACCTCCTACAACCACTCACTCTTCCTCCACTCCTAAACCTTCACCCTCTTCCCGCCCCAGTGTCCCTAAGAAGCTTTTCCTCGCCACCCTTGACCTATTCCCTGCCCCTCCAGCACCCCCCCCGGTCCCTCACTTCGGGCCAGGGTGGACAGAACCCAGCCCAGCACCTCAGCCACCCAGTCCACGGCCACTGTGGTTTCTGCAGCTACTGCAGGTGTGAGAGGCTCCAAGGAGGCACCCGTCAGCACAGCCAGTGTGCCTGCACCACCTGCAAAGGGCAAAGAAGTGGCCGCCAGCTAGCAAAGGCAAGAAGGGGGCACCAGCCAGCAAGGGGAAGGAAGCACCACCAGCCACCAAGGGGAGGAAAGGAACACCGGCAGAAGCAAGGAGGTACCACCATCTGCCAAGGGCAGGAAGGGGACAACATCTGCCAAGGCCAATGTGAAAGAAACTGACGCCACAGGCAGGATGGATTTGGTTCCTTGGGTTGGAGCGGTGTTAGAAATGGGGTCTTTGGTTGGCAGTCAGGTTACCTCCGTCCAAGCAAGGACCCTCACTCTAGTCAGGGTTAGTCACACACAATCCAAATTATCCTGTGCCCACCCTCTGGTAGCTTGGCACTAAGCATTCAGTCTTAACTTAGAAGGCAATGTGTAATGTATTTGTGCAATAAATCATACAATACCACAATAATACACCACACAGTGTTTAGAAAAATATATAATATTTATCTGAATGAATGCAGGTAAAAAAAAAAGCAAATGTAGGGCTATCACTGAAAGTGGTATCAAGTGTCTTTAGAGTTAAAAGATTACTGTGAAAGCAATAAAAAGTGTCTTAAGTTCTCCTAGAAACAACAAGTGTCTCTTGCAGGGCAAAGTACCTGTTTCCGTTGAAAAATCCTTGCAAGGGACCGCAGAGGAGGAGATGCGTGGAAAATGGTGAGTGTGCGTCAGTTTCGCCCCTTCACACATGGACTTGCGTTGTTATTTTTCATGCGGGAAGACCTTGCGTTGATTTCCGGCGCAGAGACTTAGATCCTCTTCGGGTTGCGTATTTTCAGACGCCCCGGGGATGATGCGTGGAATCCTGGGCTTGCGGAGCGAAGTCACAGCGGCTGCGTCAATTCCAGTGGGCGATGCGTGGAATTTTCTTTAGCACTGCAGGCGCTGTGTCGATTCTTCTCAGGACGTCGGGCGGCGTCATTCTGAGTTGGCTTGCGTCGATCCAGTAGGGCTGTGCGTTGAAGTTCCGGTCGCGCCGCTGACACTGCGTTGATCTTCTGTTGCCAAGTCAGGCTGCGTCGTTCCGGACTCGGTGTGCGATGAAAGTTTCACCGCAAGCAGGCTGTGAGTCGTTCTTGGCAGGCGGTGCGTCAAATTTTACCCGCACAGGGATTTCAGCTGCAGGAGAGAAGTCTTTTTGGTCCTGAGACTTCAGGGAACAGAGGGCAAGCTCTGTCCAAGCCCTTGGAGAGCACTTCTGCAGCAGGGCAAGAGAGCAGCAAGACAGCAGGGCAATAGCAAGGCAGCAGTCCTCTTCAGAAAGCAGTCAGGTGAGTCCTTTAGGCAGCCAGCAGTTCTTCTTGTCAGTGTGCAGGTTCTGGTTCAGGTTTCTTCTCCAGGAAGTGTCTGAGGTGGTAGGACAGAGGCCCTATTTTTAGAAGTGCACTAGGTCCCCTTTCAGTTCGATCCTGTCTTCCAGGGTCCCAGTAAGGGGTGTGGCAGTCCTTTGTGTGGGAGCAGGCCCTCCACCCTCCCAGTCCAGGAAGACCCATTCAAAATGCAGATGTATGCAAGTGAGGCTGAGTATCCTGTGTTTGGGGTGTGTCTGAGTGAGTGCACAAGGAGCTGTCAACTAACCCCAGCCAGACATGGATTGTAAGGCACGGAAAGATTTAAGTGCAGAGAAATACTCACTTTCTAAAAGTGGCATTTCTAAAATAGTAATATTAAATCCAACTTCACCAGTTAGCAGGATTTTGTATTACCATTCTGGCCATACTAAATATGGCCTTCCTACTCCTTTCAGATCAGCAGCTACCACTCAAACAATGTATGAGGGCAGCCCCAATGTTAGCCTATGAAGGGAGCAGGCCTCACAGTAGTGTAAAATCGAATTTAGGAGTTTTACACTACCAGGACATGTAAACTACACAGGTACATGTCCTGCCTTTTACCTACACAGCACCCTGCTCTAGGGGTTACCTAGGGCATACCTTAGGGGTGACTTATATGTAGAAAAAGGGGAGTTTTAGGCTTGGCAAGTACTTTTAAATGCCAAGTGGAATTGGCAGTGAAACTGCACACACAGGCCTTGCAATGGCAGGCCTGAGACAAGGTTAAGGGGCTACTGAAGTGGGTGGCACAATCAGTGCTGCAGGCCCACTAGTAGCTTTTAATCTACAGGACCTGGGCACATATAGTGCACTCTACTAGGGACTTATGAGTAAATTAAATAGCCCAATTGGGTGTGATTCAATGTTACCGTGTTTAAAGGGAGAGAGCATATGCACTTTAGCACTGGTTAGCAGTGGTAAAGTGCGCAGAGTCTAAAAACCAGCAAGAACAGTATCTCATAAGTGGAGGGATTCAGGCAAAACGTTAGGGGTGACCACCCTAAGGCTGTCAAGTCTAACAAGCGGCATCTGGGCAAACACCACCAGTCATGGCACTTCTGTCCTGCGAGGCTGCAGGGGAAGGGCTGGAGCCTCCTCCCACCACTGACAGCACCGCCACCTGCACCACTGCCAGCAGCACCAGCAGCAGCCCCAGTGGGCAGCCGTCCGAGGCTGCAGTGGAAAGGCTGGAGCCTCCCCCCCCACTGACAATACAGCTGCCAGCCCCGCAACTGCCATCCACTGAGCAGCCATCACCGCTGGCGAGCAGTGTGTAGTCGTGACTACATGGGCTGTAGTGCGTCCTGGCCCCTGCAACACCTATAGGTGTGACACCTAGGTGAGAGACTGTGACGTTGCACCATCCAGAATGAAGCACACTGGGCACAATGCGTCCTCCAGAACCAGTGAAAGAAGGCATCCACTCACCCCTTCCTTGCCAGGATGAAGAACACTGGGCACAAGGCCCCCTCCAGAACCAGTGGAAGAAGGCATCCACTCACCCCCTCCTTGCCAGAATGAAGAACACTGGGTACAATGCCCCCACCAGAACCAGTGGGAGAAGGCATTCACTCACCCCCTCCTTGTCAGGATGAAGCAAACTGGGCACAAGGCCCCCTCCAGAACCAGTGGAAGAAGGCATCCACTCACCCCCTCCTTGCCAGGATGAAGCACACTGGGCACAATGCCCCCACCAGAACCAGTGGAAGAAGGCATCGACTCACCCACTCCTTGTCGGAATGAAGCACACTGGGCACAAGGCCCCCTCCAGGACCAAGCAGTAGGCAAACCACCCACTAGAGAGACTGTGGCTTTGCACTCTCCAAGCAGTGGGCAAACCACCCACTTGAGAGACTGTGGCTTTGCACTCCCCAGGACAAGCAGTGGGCAAACCACTCACTTGAAAGACTGTGGTCTTGCACTCCCCAGGACATCGCAGAAGGCATGTAGCCCCCTCCATAGCAGTGGCGTTGTACCATCTTCCGGCTGAGGTGGCCCCCCATTCCCTGTCCCCCTGAAGTGCCTGTGTGTTTTTGACCTGATGCCCCTGCAGTGTTCTCTCCGTATTGAGGCAGGAGTCAAATGTGGCCTTGGCCTATGTGTTATGGCCCTGTGGGCCATGGACATTTTCGAGTGGGCATTGTCCCTCCATTTGTATATATTGTACATACTGTTTATTGCTTTAAGGACGTATTTATATAAATTTGTAATATTACACTCAATTTAATCAATTCCTTTTGTCCTTGGGTTGTTCTTGAGGGGTACCGGCTGTATGTGTAATGTTGTTGCATCTGTTTGTGTGTATGGTGTTGGGAGTGGGGGTGCTATGTGTTGAGTGTGTGTGTGACTCTCTTTTTCCTCCCCCCCTCCCTTGTGTGCTAGGTGCGGTACTCACCGTGGTCATCTTCGCCGGTGTTTGTATTCCTGGTGTAGGAGGAGGTATACCATCATGGGGAAGATCTGCAGCTCGGGCTCCAAGGCATCGTGGTTCTTCCTTGAGTGTCGAGAGGTGAGTCGTTTCACTTCTGTGTACTGTTTCCGCCGTGCTTTTGATGGCATTGGCACCACCCCAGAAAACCTGGTGGATTGGCTTGTTGTAATACTGTGGGTGGTACATTGTCTTCTGCCTGGCTGTTGCCGGTTACCGCCGCGGTGTTTGTTGCTACCGACGTGGTGGTTACAGTGTTAAAGTGGCTGTATGTGTTGGCGGTTTCAGCCGTGGTCATAATTCCATTTTTCTTACCGCCGGCCTGTTGGCGGTATTACCGCCGCTTTATCACCGACCTCCAGGGTTGTAATGAGGACCTATATTTGTAAAATATGGTGTAGTACAGTATATTGTTGATTTTCTAACATATTTATTTTTCTTTTAATTTATTGTAAGTAGGCAATACTTCTGAGACAGTGCAGTGGTACTCCATACATTTTTTTTTAAATAAAGGGGAAACTTATAATTAATTTTTCCTGACTAGTATCACTTTAATAAATTAGTATTAGGCAGGGAAAAATGTCAACCTAATAATTACCTATATATAAGGGTGTAACACAGAACACAGCCACAGTGTACCTAAAAACAACATGTCACGAATTATGCAATATGAGGCCACAAGCAGTGCACGGTAGGGGCACAAGTGGTGAATTTCTGTGTTTTTAGTTCAAAATGTTAATTTTGTCACTGGCATATTTATCTAACAGTAACACTTTTTAAAATCTTTGGTTTTCTAAATATATCTCGCCAGTAGGTAGTTATAATGAGGTCTTAGTTTTTATATGAAGAGCATTTTTTGTTTTGCCAAGCCAATAACTTTGGCGTTGCTTAACGAATCTTCACCAAATGTTTAAAAGTTCAGTGGGTTCAGCTGCTGTTTTGGACGTGTCAAGCGGGGGCCGAAGAAAAGCGGGTCACAAAATGCATTTTCCCCATACATTTACCCATAGGGATTTTGGGCACGACTACAGCCCGATCTGCTGGATGGAATTACACCAAATTTGGAAGAAAGCTAGCTCTTGGTCCAGAAAGCATGTTTTTTGTGATTTGGTGTAAATCCGTTTAGTAGTTTTTGAGGTATCAGAGTTTAAAATATATTGACCCTCATTATGGCTTCGGCGGTCTACAATGTAGACCACCGAAGTCCCGCCAGCCACAAGACCGCCAGTGATTATGACTGCTGGTGGCTCTCCGCCATAATCTGGGCGGAGAGCTACCAGCAGCCATACTGGCGGTTGGCGGTGCAGTGGAGGTTGCTCCGCTGGCACCGCACCTCAATACAACACCACCATGCCTATTATGACTTAGTAGTAGGCATGGCGGTGTTGTGTTGGCGGGGCGCTGGCCGCAGAGCAAGCGCCATGGACCCCGTTCCCTCCCAGACGACCACCGCGACCATCAGGTAAGGTGATCGACCAACAAGGGAGGGGGGTGTCAAGTGTTGTGTGCGTGAATGGGGGTGTGTGTTTGTGTGAACGGAGAGGGGTTGGGGTGTTGTGTGTGTTTGTGTGCATGTGTATGTACGAGTATGTGTGCGTGTGTGAATGCATGCATGTGGGGGTGGGGGGTGTTGTGGCCATGTGTGTGAATGAGTGTATGTGTATGTGTGTGTGTATGTATGTATGTGTGATGTGTGTCTGCGTGGATGTACGGGGGTGGGGAGGTGGGAGGTTGGAATGGGGATTGGGGTGAGGGGTGTCACGGCTTGGGGGGTGGGGGGCTTCAGATGGGGTTGGGGATGGGGGGAGGGTCATACATGAATGGGGATGGGGTTGGTGAGTCCTGCAGTGGCGACAGGAATGAGCATTCCTGTCTCCAGTATCATTACCCCCAGGGATTCTGTGGTGGGGCTGCCATCACGGAATCCCTCGCGATAAAGATGCACAAACTACCGCGGGCGGTGTTAGGTGGACAGCCGGGTCGAAGGTCAGGCGGCACCCTGGTGGTACAGGTGGTGAACTGGCTGCAATACAGCCAGTTCACTGCCATTGTCAAAATGTGGCGGACCTGCAACGCCATGCTGTCGGCAGTCTGGCTGCCACCGCCGGCGTGGCGGTGCAGGACCGCCAGGGTCATAATGACCCCCACAGATATTTAAGGACACGGATACTCCACTGATTCAACTGTCCCCATGCTGATAGCTGATTCGGTGCCAACACTTCAATGATATTGAAGTATGCTGGAGGGCCGCATGGCCCATCTGCACCCTGGGACCACCACCTGCTTGGGGCAAAACAATAATTCATATTGGGGGAGGCCCATAGGGCCTCCCCCTAAGCCCTGGGGACTGCCACCTCCCTGGGGCTAAAAATGAAATTCATGCGGAGAGGCCAGTGCAGCCCACCCGCAGTCCCAGGGACCGCCACCTCCCAGGGGCAAAAGAGTAACTTCTAATGAGGGAGGCCCATATGGCCTCCCCCACAGCCATAGGAACCGCCACCTCCCCAGGACTAAGTATGAAATGTATGCCCACCGCAGCCCCGGGGACCGCCACCTCCCACGGGCAATTTATTCTAATTAAGGGGGGCCGTGCAGCCCCGGAGACTGCCACCTCCTTGGGGCTAAAAAAAAATAATGAAGGGGTCCATTGCTGACCCCCTGCCCTGGGGGATACCACCTCCCCGGGGTTAACTTAAACATTGGAGAAAGGCCCCCTTGTGGAGCCAATAATGGCCCTGGAAACCTCCACCTCCCAGGGCCAGCTCCTGCTATGTCCCGGGGTGCCCACCCCTGGGACATAGCTGTTTGGTCCGACGTGGCAGGAGCTTTCAGAGCAACCACTCTATTGCCAGTGGGCAAGAGCTGTCAAAGTGCTCTTGCCTGCTGGAAGCAGAGGTTTCCTATCTTTACCTGCCTGCAGAGATGGATGGCCGATATTGGCGGCTTCAGGCTCCTACTAGTGTGCCGCCGCCATGACTGCAGCGTTGGGATGCTGCCGGCTTGGCTGCCTGTTCTCGACAGCCGCCGCCTCGGGCTGACGGTGTGCCCCCCAAGATCGTAATCGGCCCCATAGATTAAATTAGAATTACAAAACCAAAATAAAAAAATGTTATTGCAAATAAAAATAAAATACACTACCCACCCAAACCCTAATGAAACCCAAAAGCCCATTGAAATTAACATAAATAGCATAGAATTGATTAGTACAAAAGTAATCGTAATTAAAATTAGAACAACAAAATAAAAAATGTATTTACAATTAAAAATGTAATACATTACCTATCCAACCTTAATAAAACCCAAAACTCTGAACTATAACTAATATAACTGCATTTTTAAAGTATACAATTCCAAAACAAATGTATACAATTTTAAAGACATAAATGAATAAATTACACACCCAAACCCCCAAAATAATCAACAACTCCAAAAATAAATGCAAGTACATAATTTAAAAAAAAATGATGAAACTTAAAAAATAGAAATTGCTTAAAACAATTTTAAAAAAAATACAATTTACCATCCATAAACCTGACTACTAAATAACATAATTGCATCTTGTATCTATTTTCAATAAATATAAACTTTATAAAAGTGTATGGACTAATCTACCCAGTCAACCCACAACATTACCACAATCCGAATAATAAATAACAATAGATTAATACAATTAAAAAAAAGTCAAA
This sequence comes from Pleurodeles waltl, assembly GCF_031143425.1. Classification (NCBI taxonomy): domain Eukaryota; kingdom Metazoa; phylum Chordata; class Amphibia; order Caudata; family Salamandridae; genus Pleurodeles; species Pleurodeles waltl. Next base: position 93,242,259 of record NC_090445.1, on the reverse strand, counting down.
CATTTGAAATAAAATTTTACAAATATCACATACTAACCAACCTCGTCCCTACAATACCTATCACCGTAAAACAAAAATTACCTTATTTAAAAAAGAACTTTAATAATTTGCATAAAAACAATATGTGTGTGTGTGTGTGTGTGTTTGTGAATTTGAAATAAATATATATGTATATATATGTAAATATATATATATATATACTCTAACATCAACATATTTACAAGTATATAAACAACATTATATTTTCAAAGAAACAACAAATGTACATACAATTATACATAAGAACACGGAATGATATTTAAATACAACAATGTTTGTTTTTAGATATAAATTTCGATATTGTATAAGATATAAAAACGATATGCTTACCAACGATAATAATATGACAACACTGAAACCTAGCTTAGAGGGAGAAGGGGTTAGAAGAGCTGTTGGTGTGGGTTTCATTTTTTCCCATCAAACACTGGAAAAAAATGTATGAGCAATGCTGTATTTTCGCTATTTTGAATCTTTCCCCAGAACATGAAATCTGCTGCAAAAGTCTACTAAACTATCAAATAAAACATAGCATATGACCACCAAGCCATGACCATTTTCAAGGCGCTACATCCTTGCCTCCGAATTTCCTGACTGCACAGGGACCGATACTGATGGAGATCTGAAACGTTTGAAGATCACGATATCCTGACATCTGGAATGGTGATTACAACATACAGTTCTAGGTGCCCCTGCACACTCCAAGACCTGCAGAACAGCCTGTCACCCTGGGCGCTGCCTGCTGTGTGTCTGGTCTGGGTGCAGGTGGCTGTGTGTTTGCTCTCGGCGCTGCTTGCTCGAGCTACGTCTTCAGTGCTCCCTGCTGAGTGTTTTACTTTGGTGTTTGTGCTTAAAGCCTGCCCCCCTTAGGCCTTCTTTGGGTGTGTTTGATCTGTTTGCTGTCTCGTGTGCGTGGTCTAGATATGCAGCTGGTTATGTGTTTGTTCTCGGTGCTGCTTGCTGTATGTATGTCTTCAGTGCTTCCCGATGTGTGTTTCATCTTGGTGTTTGTGCTCAAGGTCTTCCCTGGCTTCTGCCTTCTTTTTGGTGTCCTTGGTGTGCGCGCTGTCTGTCTCCTGTGCGCTGGTCGCGTGTTTTTGGTTTCGAATTTGCCTTAGGCGTGTCTGGCATGGGTGCTGCCTTCTGTGTGCACATCTTCAGTGCTCCCTGATGTGATTGTTATCTTGCTTTTTGTGCACAAGCTCTGCCCTGCCTTCTGCCTTCTTTTTGGTGTGCTTGATGTGTGTGCTGCCTGTCTCCTGTGCGCTTCGTCCGGGTGCGCTGGTCGCGTGTTTTTTGGTTTCGACTCTGCCTGCAGTGTGTCTGGCGTGGGTGCTGCCTTCTGTGTGTCTACCTTCAGTGTTCCCTGCTGGGATTTGTACCTTGGTGTTTGTGCTCAAGGTGCCTTTGATCTGTGTGCTGTCTCGTGTGTGCTTGGTCTGGGTGTAGCTGACTGTGTGTTTGGCATGGGTGCTGTTTGTCTTCGGTGCTTCCTTGTGTGTGTCTGGTCTGGCTCCAGTCCCCCGAGGTCAGTTTGCTGGATTTTCTGCCGTCTCGTAAGGCCATGATTCTGCCAGACTGGGGTTAGGCTCAGCCACACAAGCCGCACACGCTGGCACGCGCACGGCTTGCAGTTGGACCCCACATGTTGCTACGGGACCGACTGGGGGTTTCACCACAAGCTCAGCTGAGTGTTGGAGATGACTAGTGGCCATGTGCTAGGAGGGGGAGGAGCACCCCTAACTGGTATGTGCTGTACTTGAAAGCCACAAACTGCCATATCCAGGGGCGTAGGAGACAATACATTTCTGGGGGGGACAGGGACAGTTTGGGGACTTTCAATCAACCCTATACAAATCGCTTGTTGTTTGCGAAATGCAGGCTCCGATAAATATACACAATCATATATATTAGAAGTGAAATAGGGAGAAAGGAAGGCATGTTTTCACAGTCTGAAAGTATCTTTTATTGTTATTTACATTCACAAAGTAATTAGCTCAAATGTGAAAATAACATGTTGATTAACCTTGCATCTTCATGCACCAAGCAAATAAAGGTAGGAGGGTAAAAAGGAAGAACATACCCTTTGCGCCCCACACCCATCATGCCCCTAGCCTCATGCCAATTGGAACCGCACTGGAGATATCAAAAGCGATTAGGTACAACATCTGTAAACTGTGCTCGGAAACCACAGTTCTAATAACACTTCTACTCCTGTGTGTGATCTTGGGAAGCTCAGCTCCACATCAGTCATAACTAGAAGCATTTCAACTGAAGACGCTCTTGGAGTTACAGGCTATATAAAGATGGATTCTTTAAACTCTGTATAAACTGCAGTCGCTAATTTCTTTATAATCAGCTGTTTGTGATGCACCAAGTCACTGATTAAAAAGAAAAGACATCAGAAAATGACTATGATAGTGTTATTACAGTCGAGTTCTGACATTACAATGCCTTCTGCCAGAGCTAGCAGCCAAGGTGAAAGGCAGATCAGGTCACAGAGCATAATTAATGCAGCTGTTTAAAGCAAAAAAATTGAATGTTGCTTTTCTTTCTTCTGCTCTACTTTAACAGCTTGGAATGACTGAAGCTATGCACAAAGGTTTTAAGTGGTTTGTGGGAAAGTTGGTGGTGTGACCATGTATTATATGGGGTAAAATACCCCCTGCGTACATAAGGATATTGCAAGTCACCTTGAAGTTCATACCTTATAAACAAGCATTGGCAAAGCCAATAGGTCTCACCTATGCAAGTTCTATTGCCTTTGCCAATGTGTTTTTGCCATTCTGTATACAAGTACGACTACTATTCAGCATGGCTCAAAGTTAATGGCATAAAGGAGAATGATGTGTCATCGACTGGTGTGGCGTAGTGTCATGGAGTAAGTAGAGTGTCCTAGAATGGAGCAGTAAACTAACTTTAAAGGAACAGGGGTTCTTTGAATAAAATGCAACACCACTCCCATAAAAAAATGATATTAAAGTAGTATGCAAATGGAATGTGTCATGCATTTATTCAATCAAAATATAAAAGAGCAAATGTAGTGGGAAAACATCAACAGAGGAAATCGAGAAAGACTGGTATTCGGGCATTACACAAGTTATCTGTAAATGTCACCAAATACAAGAAAAATGTAAAAAGTAACCTATATAGTACAATGGTTCGGAGGAGGCTGGCCTGGTTTGTAGCAAGTAACTATGGTACTTACACCTTATACCAGGTCCAGTTATCCCTTATTAGTAAAATGCAGGCAGTGTCTAGAAGCCAGGCTCTCTAGGGGTAGCTGGAGCTGAGCAACCAAGGCTATCTAGGAGACATGCAAAGCCCATGCAATACCACTGTAGTCACACAATACTCACACACATAAAAGAAAATACTTAGTGTTACAAAAATAAAGGTACTTTATTTTAGTGACACAAATGTCAAAAATACCATAGAGACTATACTCCCTTGGGAGATAAGTAATACACCAATTATATACACTAGTATGCAGCAATAGCAATAAAAACAGTTAGAAAACAGTGCAATTAGTGAAAATCACAATGGTTAGAAATGGGCCAAGGGGAAACACAAACCATATACTAACACCGTGGAATGTTAATGTCGGTTTCCCACCTAGGCAAGTGTGGTGTGTAGAGGGGTGCTAGGAGTATTAGAAAACACCAAAGGTAAGTAATAGAACCCACCTCAGAGCCCAAGAAAGCAGGAGTAAATCACAGTAACTTTCCTATAACACACAAGAACACGAGAAAGAAGATAATGCAAGAACCAGAAGAGACTTCAAGACACAAAGGGTAGATTCCTGGACCTAAAGACCTGTGGAAGAATGGGACTAAGTCTAAGAAGCACAGAAGAGTCCAGGGAGGACAGGAGCCCCTGCTAACCCGAATCAAGGTGCAAAAGAAGAACCACTGGTGAAGAACAACAGTCAGTACTGCACCCAAGAAGATGGATGCGGGTTCCTGGTTGGTGCAGATGATATCCCACACAGGATGGATGACTGCAGTGTGGTTTGCCTCACTGGATTCTGCCAACAAGCCTTGGCACACGCAAAGCTCATGGTTAGCGGAAAATGGCACTGCCCAGGACCAGGAGGGACCTGGTGGACCCTACCCAGGAGGGGGAGTCAGAGAGGCTGTAAGCAACTCAGAGAGCCCACAGAAGACCAGGCAGTGCACACAGGAGTCCCCCAGCACGGGGACAAAGGAGTTGCAAAAGGAGGCCCACGCAGCGCAAAATCAAAGGATCCCATGCCGCTAAAGAACCACTCAGGAAGCTGTGCATCGCAGCAAAGAGTGCTGGGGGCCGGAGCTACATTGTGCACAAAGAATTTCGTAGAAAGATGCCAACAAGCCTTGGCAACTGAAAAACATGTGGTGCACAGGGGTACTGTCTTGCGTGGGAAGGCAAGCTCTTACCTCCACCAAAGTTGGACAGTAGGACGTCAGGACCATCGGGACCACTTCAGTCCACCACCCGTGATGCAGAATCCATGCAACTCATCAGGAGAGGTGACCCATGCAGATGGTTGTAGTTGCAGAGAGGTGCCGGCTGAAGCATGGGAGTGACTCCTTCACTCCAAGGGAGATTCCTTCATTCTTTTAGTGCAGGATGAAGACCGGCTGTCCTCTGAGGATGCACGACCGGGAAACAGCTGCATTTGCTGGCCAGAGCTGAAGATACAATGTTGCAGAAGTCGTCTTTGCTTCTTTGTTGCAGTTTGTGGAGTTCCTGGAGGGTCCAGGTGCATTTCTTCAGTGAGAAGGTGAAGTAAAGGATGCAGAGGATTCCTGCTGGAGTCTTGCAATCCGAATCTGAAGAACCTCCCAAAGGAGAGAGCCTAAATAGCCCTGAAAGGGGGATTGGTCAGCTAAACAGGTAACCTATCAGGGGACGGCTCTGACGCCACCTGCTGGCACTGGCCACTCAGATGCTTCCAGAGTTCGCTGCCAACTTGTAATCCAAGATGGCAAAAACCAGGGACCCTCTGGAGGAGCTCTGAGCACCACACCTGGGGTGGTGATGGACAGGGGAGTGGTCACTCCCCTTTCCTTTGTCCAGTTTTGTGCCAGAGCAGGGACTGAGGGTACCTGAACCGGTGTAGACTGGATTATGCAAGGAGGGCACCAAATGTGCCATTCAAAGCATTTCCAGTGGCCTTGGGAAGGAAGCTACCTCTCCCAAGGCTGTAACACCTATTTGCAAAGGAAGAGGGTGTAACACTTCTCTCCCAAAGGAAATCCTTTGTTCTGCCATCCTGGGCTTGAGCTTTTCAAGCAACAGGAGGGCAGAAACCTGTCTGAGAGGTGGCAGCAGCTGGGGCTACCTGGAAAACCTCAGAAGGCTGGAATGGCAATACTGGGGGTCCTCTAAGGAGCCCCCAGAGTGCATGAAATCATACAACCAATGCTTGCAAAAGCCTTGGGGTATGATTCCAACATGTTTGATACCAAACATACCTATGTTCGGAGTTACCATTATGTAGTTGGACATAGGTAGTGACCTATTTCCAGTACATGTGTAAAATGGCATCCCCGCACTCACGAAGTCTGGGAAAATGGTCCTGGAGGTGGTGGGGGCACCTCTGCTAGCCCTCACACACAGGTACTCTGCACCCTGCCCTCAGGGCCGGAGAGACTGCTATAGGGGTGACTTATAAGTGATCTGGTGCAGTGTAACTGGCAGTGAAAGGGTGCATGCACCTTTTCACGCAGGCTGCAATTTCAGTCCTGCAGAAGCCTTTTGCATGGGAGCCCTATGGGTGGCAAAATAAATGCTGCAGCCCATAGGGATCCCCTGGAACCCCAATGCCCTGGGTACCTAAGTACCATGGACTAGGGACTTATAAGGGGGCACCAGTATGCCAATTGGGGGTGAAATACTGGGTTACCAGTCTGCAACAACCATAATTTGAGAGAGAGAGCATAACTACTGGGGCCCTGATTAGCAGGATCCCAGTAGACACACTCAAACACACTGGCAAACAGGCCAAAAGTGTGGGTAACCAAGCTAGGAAGAGGCTACTTTCCTACAAGGTTAGCATCCACAATAATGATTTACAAGCTTTTATACCCCGACTTTTACATGAATGACTCAAATAGTGAATCTAGAAGTCATTAGCTCATAGTGTCTATGCTTATGCCAACTTAAGTACAATGGCCCTCATTCTAACCCTGGCGGTGTAACACCGCCAGGGCAGAGGGCAGAGGAAGCACCGCCAACAGGCTGGCGGTGCTTCCAGGGCCATTCTGACCGCGGCGGCTTTTGGAGAGCGCCCGCCGGCCCAGCGGAAATGTATGAATGGCCGCCACGGTCTTTTGACCGCGGTGCGGTCATTTGTCGGCGGGACCTTGGCGGGCGGCCTCGGCCGCCCGCCAAGGTCTGAATCAGGCCCAATATCACAAATTCAAGTCAAGGTACTTTGGCCGTCGATATTTCGATCCCCTAGACAAGTATCAGGATCATCCTAAGCCTTCCTTAAGCTTGAGTTAAAAGGGTTACAGAGTGCTTGTAACCAAAACGGCGAAGATAAATCTGACTCACGTCTCATATGAGTGAGAAGGCAATCAACGGAGATCTGAATCTCTAATCAAGCGCCAATGCCATAAAGTAGTAGTAGAGTGGAGTAGTGTCACAGTGTAATAGAGTGTCATAGAGTGGAGTGGCAGAGTGTCATAGAGTGGAAAGGCATAAAGAAGAGTGAAATGGCATAGAGTGAAGTAAAGTAACGTGAAGTGGCATACAGAAAGTTGGGTAGAGTATTGTTGAGCATAGTACATTGTTGTATAGTAGAGTGGCATACAGGGTTGTGCAGTGGCGTAGAGTATCATAGATTGAAGTGGCATAGAGTGGCGTGGAGTGGTATAGAGTGGAGTAAAGTGGAATGAAGTGGCCTATAAGGAGTTGTGTAGGGAGTTACAGAGTGGAGAAAGTGTTAGAATTTAATGGAATAGAGTTTCAGCGTCTAGTATCATGGAGTGTAATGTCAGAGTGAAGTGTCAGAGTGGAGTTGGGTGGTCTAGAGTGAAGTGGCATAAAGTACAGTGGTGCAAAGTAGATTAGTGTAAGGTGGTATAGAGTGCATTGGTGAAGACTGCACTGGTTTAGCGTACAGTGCATTAGTGTAGAGTGGTGAAGAGTAGAGGGGAGCAGAGTGGAGTGGCACATCATAGATTGCAGTGGTGTGGAGTGCAGTCGGGCAAAGTGCTGTGTCATAGAATGATGCAGTGCATGGTAGAGTGGTGTGGCACATCATAGATTGCAGTGGTTCAGAGTGCTGTGTCATAGAGTGATGCGGTGCATCGTAGAGTGGAGTGGTACAAGGTAGAGTAGACTGGTGTAGAGTGTAGTGGTGGAGTGCAGTGATGCAGAGTAGAGTGGGATAGAGTGTAGTGGCATATAGTACATTGGTGTAGAGTGCAGGAGAGTGGCATATAGTTGAGCGGTGCAGAGTAGAGAGGAGTATAGTTCAGTGGCAGAGTGCAGTGTTGCAGAGTAGAGTGTCATAAAGGGCAGTGGTGTAGAGTAGAGTGGCACAGAATGCATTGGCATAGAGTGCAGTGATGTAGAGTGATGCAGAGTAGAGGAGTGGCGTAGAGTACAGTGGTGCAGAGTAGAAAAGAGTTGCATAGAGTGCCGTGGCATAGAGTAGACTGCTGCAGAGTACAGTATAGTGGTGAAGAGTAGATTGTTGCAGAGAGGAGCATAGTGATGTAGAGTGCAGTAGCATATAGCAGTGCAGAGCAGATTGGAGTGGCACAGGGTACACTGAAGTGGTGTAGGGTAGATTGGACTGGCATAGCATAGAGTGGAGTTGCATAGATTGCAGTGGCATAGAGGAGATGATTTTAAAGTAGAATGAAGTGCCCTACAGTGGAGTGGTGTAGAGTAGATTAGAGTGCAGTGGTGCAGAAAAGAGTGCAGTGGGACAGAGTACAGTGGCATTGAGTGCAGTGGTGCAGAGTAGAGTGGCATGGAGTTCAGTGGCAGAGAGCGCAATGTTGCAGATTAGAGGGTCGCAGAGTACAGTGGTGTATTGTAGAGTGGCATAGAGTGCAGTGGCATAGAGTGCTGTGGCGCAGAGTACAGCGGCATTGAAAGCAGTTGAATAGAGTGCTGTGGTGCAGAGTAGATTGGCATAGAGTGCAGTGGCATAGAGTGCATTGGTTTTGAGTAAAGTGGTGAAGAGTGCACTGGCAGAGTGCAGGGGTGTAGTGTACTATGGTTAGAGTAGAATAGCATAGATTACAGAGGCGTAGTGTAGAGTGGTGTAGAGTGGAGTGGTACAGCATAGATTGCAGTGGCGTTGAGTAGCACAGAGTGGAGAAAAGTGGTGTATGGTGCAGTGCTATAGGGTAGATTGTTTCAGAGTAGAGTGAATAAAAGATAGAGAAAAGATAATATACTTCAAGATCCTTAAGTATGTAACGATAACAACAACATCAATTATAACGCTAGGCATAACGGTCCAAAATGAAATATGGCTTCTCCCTGTTAGCCAAGATGTAATCAAGCCCTTCATTACCTAGATAACTAAACATTAAACATAAATGTTAGACAAATATACCCTTCTAATAGCTAAATTGTCGTGTGAAAAGGTAAAATCTGGGCTCAATCTCGACTTTACTGTTTCACCAACTGGTGTGATCTTAGGCAAATACAAATATTGTGTTTCACAGAGTCTCCTTTCTAGCCTGCAGGCATCAGGGTGAGTGGGACTGTTTTTCCTCCTTAGATCTTCCTCATTGTCTTGCAGTTCCTCTTGAAGGCGTCCTGAAGTGCTCCTCTTCAAGGCAGCAGCAGGTGATGCAGACAGTAATCATCAAAAACTATTTTCTCCTCCTCCTGCCCTTTGTTCTTATGAGCACCCTTAATGCCCACAGCTGTGAACAGGACAAACAAAAGGGCAGAAGAGGGCGCAGGGGGCCTCCGGACTCACCTTCATTCTGTTACCATCAGATTGGAGGATGGTCGGTACAGGGCTATTATAAGTAGCGCTTTTGTGCGCTAATGCCCTCTGAACAATAGAAGTGAGAGGGGACATTTTTTTGTCCCCTTGTCCCCCCCACCTTCGTCCCCCGTGTCCCCCACCCTCCACAATCTGGGGGGATACATCCCCCGCGTCCCCCACACTTCCTACGCCCATTGCCATATCCTAGGCATAGGGCGCAACACCTCTGACCATTATGTGCTGTGCTTGAACCCACAAGCTGACATGTGTAGGCTGGGAGTGGAGCACCTATGACCGATGTGTGCAGTGCTTCAGGCTACCAGCTGTCGCGTACTAGGCCGGGGAGAAGCACCTCTGACCCGCATGTGCTGCGCTGGAGCTTGGACAAGAGCTACGATGTACAAGAGTGCGTGCTCGAGCTCACGACCGTCCGTCCACAAGCTTAGGAGCAGGGCCAGCTTTAGCGCTGGTGGCGCCCTGTGCGACAGCCTGTTTTGCCCCTCCCACCCCCCCCACTCCATGACCATCTCTTTGAATTCCCTCACTACCACCTGGCAAATGTCCCCCTAGTCCCCCTTTCGCATACATTCATTTGTTTTAAAGCACTTGCCCAGGCTGGCTTTACTAATCCACTCAGCTATCCACACAAAATAAAGATCTGTTCTTTGAAGCAGGCATGTTAACCCTCTACCCTACTTCATGGCGAGTCAAATCTGTCAAAACTCCCATCTCTCTCCCTAGCACGAACATTAATCACAAGAGATATCTTGACATTTTAAATGCTTCCTGAAGTCTGGATGCAAACAGGAACTTTTCAGCATGTGCTTTTAAAGCGCAGGTTTCGAAGTTATTGCTAAACACAGCGCCCCCCGTTAGGTCAGCGCCCTCCAATTCACGTGAGCACCCGGTGCGGCCGCACCGCTCTCACCACCCTAGAGCTGGCCCTGCTTAGGAGAGACGTCAAGTTACGCACAGGTTCTCATCAATACGGGGTTCAGAGGCGCAGGCTGAGGGTCTGTAAGAGCGGCACCCCAGCGACGTGCACACTGGCACAGCAGGGCCACGAGGCGGAGGGGGAAGAGTTAATGCATCGTCCTTACAGTAGGCTTGGAATGGAACGAATCTGCGGCCCAGTTGACGGGTGGAATCGGGTTACCTCCAGGGCAGGCTCTCTGTGGTGCGACTTGGCAGACAGCAGCCATGGGACACGTGTTCCTAAGGCTTCATCCTGACGGGGTGGGCAATATAGGGGGTTTGGGGGTGGGGAGGGACGAATGTGTTGAACACGTCCGGAGCTGCACTTCGGCACCCCTAGAAGCCCTTAGTCTACCCTCGAGCTGGACTTGCTCAACTGGATGCTGGGGTGGGATCCAGCCGTCCAGTGGAGGCCTGGCTTTGCTAGGACTCCATTCATCCATCTGGAGGCTGACCTCGTCTAGCGTGCTTCATTACATTTCTTCCATTGTTTTTGCAGTTTTATGTACGGCAAACTTGGCCTGAGAACGTTAGAGCCAGATTATGTCAGACATGTTTAGGTCTCACCTACCTATCAGATAGGCTTTAGTTGTAGGCGAAAGGCTCTGTGGACCAAATCAAAAACGTACAGTGGGCTTAGAAGCCGCCTACTGCTTACCATTGGTTGGATTTACTGTCACTCCCACTTGCTTGCCTCTCATTTAGTAGCTTGCCTTCCTCTTCTTGTGGTTGTCTCTACCCTGGAGCATGTCCACTTTGCCATCCTTCTAAGTGAATGACCTGTATCCTTCCACTACACACATTTAGGGAATTAAGTTTTTCTTTTTTGTCCAGCATTCTGTGAGATTGCTTGTGTTTTCTAGCACTCTTCCTTTGTGCCCCAAACAACTGCCCCATGCACGCCCAGAGTTGCTACTTCATCCCCCCTCCAGCTCATCTATTGCTTTTTCCACCCCTGCCTGCCTTTTTTTGTAACATTTGTAACAGACTTTCCCCAGTTGCCAATGTGTGTTTTTAGGTACAGGGAGAGTCAGTGATTTTTCCAGGAGAGACAAGGTTTCTCCTTAGGGGCGTTGTCCCCCTGACTGCGAGCCATTACTTACATCTCATATACATTATGGGGCATATTTACAAGAAATTGGAGCATCTGTGCCCATCCACCAGTTTTTCTATATCACCTTTGCCCCACCTAACGACTCCATAGTTGTGCCGTATTTACAATACGGAGCACCATGACAGTTATTAGGACAATAGCGTTACAATTATTTATGCTTTTCTGCCGCTTTGTTGCACTAGCGTCAAAAATGTTGACACTAGTGCAGCAAAGTGCAAGGAGCCCCATAGGTTTCTATGGGTGGTCATTTTAACGCATGCTTTGAGCAAGAGCTAAAAATGATGCCAAAAATGGCGCAGTGAAATCTTGTAGATTTCACGGTGTCATTTTTGGGGGCCTCTTAACTCCGGAATGCCTCCCCTTGCATACATTATGCCTGGCGCAGGCACAATGTGGAGCAAGGTGGTGCAAAGTGAGCATTGCGCCACTTTGGAAATACGGCGCTGCAAAAAAGCCTTCTTAGCCTTCCTAATGCCACATTAACATGAAAAAATGATGCTAATGTGACAGAGGAAGGTGCTGGGGGCTTGTATGCTCCTATGTATGCCACCACTGAGCTGCCTCTCCTGAGAGACAGTAAGCATGCTGCTTTAGTAGACGTGGTTCATTGGTGACCGGGAGCCAGGGCTGTTTAAATGAGCTGCTCATGTCAGGTTAACCAGTATTTTGCTTAAGGCCAGTGAGAGTCACCAGTCGCAACTCATATACTCCAAATTAAAGGATATTCAGCTGAGGCCATGATTCAAACCGGGTTCCCCAGATACAATCTAGGCATCTATAGCCACTAGGCGACTTCTCCTCCCTTCTTCTGCCCGAGGCTAGGGAAGTCTCAGGTTGCTTCCACCACTGGAGGCTGAGTTAATTCTGTGGTGCTTTGATCCATAGGAGGCTGGTTCCAGGGTGCTTCCTTCCTTTGAATGCAACATTAGTGCCAAGGTGCTTGTGTCCACTGAAGGCTGGGTTGCGCCCTAGTGATTCCATCAATTGGAAGCTGGGATGGTCCAAGGGTGCTTCAGGCCATTGGAGGCTGGGCTTGTTCCAGGGTGCATCCATCCAATGGAAGCAGGGCTGGACTTGGGGTGTTTTCTTCCATAGAAGGTGGTTCTACTCTTGGAGCACTTCCGTCCACTAGATACCTGTCTAGTTCTGGGGTACTTCCATACATTGAAGGCTGGTCTTCTCCTGAGATCCATCTGCCCACTGAGGGCCGGGCTGGACCCTGTACTTCTATCTAGGGTAGTCAAGCGAGCCATCAGTACTTCTGTCCACTAGAGGCCAGTTAGGTCCACTGGTGACTCCATCCACTGGAGGCCGGTTTTGTCCCAGGGTGCCTACATTCATCGGAGGCCAGGCTGGTCCTGGTGTGAATCTGTTCCCTGAATGCTGAGCTGGATCCAAAGTGTTTCTACACTGTGGAGGCTGAACTCGTCCTGGCGTGCGTCTGTCCATTGGAGCCTGGGCTTGTCCTGGAGAGCTTACATCCATAAGAGGATATGCTGCCCCATGGTGCTTCAGTCCATTGGAAGCTTTGTTGGTATTGAGGAAATGTCACCCATTGAAGACTTGGCTGGTTCTGACGTGTCTCAGTACATTGAAGGCTGGGTGGTGCCTGTATGCTTCTGTCAATTGCAGGATAGGTGGCCTGTTCTGGGTTACTTTCATCATTGGAACCTCAACAGTTCCCACAGTGCTTTTGCCCATTGGAGGCCAGGTTTGTCCCATAGTGCATTTGATCGATGATGGATGGGCTGGTCCTGGTTTACTTCCATCCACTGGAGGCTGTGCTGGTCTCGGTGTGCTTCCATTTATTGGAGTTTGGGCTAGTCTAGGAGGGCTTCTGTTCATTGAATGCTGGGTAGGTGCTATATTTATTTATTGAAGGCTAGTATAGTCCCGGGGTGCTTCCATCCATTATACACTGAGCTGGTCTGCCGCTGCTTTTATCCACTGGTGGGCCCTTTGGTGCATCCATCCATTGGTAGCTAGCCTGGTTTGGCCATGCTTGCTTCTATTGAAGGCCGGGCTGGTCCCAGAGTGCTTCTAAACATCGGGTCTAGTCTGGTCATGGAGGGCTTTGGTCCAGGGGAGTCTGGTTTAGTCCGAGGGTATGTCCATCCACTGGAGTCTGGTCCCAGGGTGCATATGTCCATTGAAGGCTGGGCTGGTCTCAGTTGCTTCCCCCATTGGAGGCTGGGGTGGTCTTGCACGGCTTCCATGCATGAGAGAATGGGTTGGTTGTGAGGTGTCATTATCCATTAAAGGCTGGGCTTGTTCCAGGGTGCCTTCATTCACTGATGGCTAGGCAGATTGTGGGGTGCTTCTGTCATTTTGCACAGGTCTGTCCTGGAGTGCTTCTGTTGACTGGAGTCCTGACTGGTTCTGGGGTGCTTCCATCTATTGGCTACTGGTCTGGTACTGAAGTGCATCCGTCCTTTGAAGGATGGTCTGGGTCCAGGGTGCATATGTCTATTTAGATCTGATTAGTTCCAGTGTGCTTCAGTCCATTGGAGGCTGCAAGATCCTGCATGATTCCATCCAGCGGAGCAGGGGCTGGTCCTGGGTTGCTTCAATCCACTGACCCGTGAGGTGGTCCCAGGGGTGCTTCCACCCACTGGAGATTGAGGGGGTCATTCCGACCCTGGCGGTCCATGACCGCCAGGGCTGGGGACCGCGGAAGCACCGCCAACAGGCTGGCGGTGCTTCCAGGGCCATTCTGACCGCGGCGGTAAAGCTGCGGTCAGAAAAGGGCAACCAGCGGTTTCCCGCTGGTTTACCCCTGGCCCAAGGAATCCGCCATGGCGGCGCTGCTTGCAGCACCGCCATGGGGATTCCGACCCCCTTCCCGCCATCCTGGTCCTGGCGGTAAATACCGCCAGGAACAGGATGGCGGGAACGGGTGTCGTGGGGCCCCCTAACAGGGCCCCATAAAGATTTTCAGTGTCTGCTGTGCCACTGCACCCGTCGCACCCCTTCAACTCCGCCGGCTCCATTCGGAGCCGGCTTCATTGTTGAAGGGGCTTTCCCGCTGGGCCCGCGGTCGGCCTTCTGGCGGTCGCCCGCCGGCCCAGCGGGAAAGTCAGAATGACCGCCGCGGTCATTTGACCGCGGTACGGTCTTTTGGCGGTTCCCGCCAGGCTTCCGCCGCCCGCCGGGGTCGGAATGACCCCCTGAGTTTGGTCTTTAAGTGCTTCCATACACTGGAGGCTGGTCTGGTCCTGTGGTACATCTGTCTATTGGATGTTGGCTGGTCCTGGGATATGCCCATCCATCAAATGAAGACAGCACTAGTCTTGGGGCCTTCATCCATTGGAGGTTAGGTTGATCTTGGGGTATTTCCTTCCATTGGAGGCTAGGCTTATTTAGTGGTGGTTTTGTACATTGGAGGCTTGTCCCAGATTGCCTTCATCCACTGGAAGATGGACGGGCCTGGGGTGCTTCTGTTCACTGAAAGCAAGGCTGATCAAGTGGTGCTTCCTTCTATTGAAGTCTGGGCTGATCCTGGAGTGCATCTTTCCATTGGAGGCTGGTCTGGCTCCAGGCTGGTTCCGCAATGGTTCTACACAGTGGAGACTGGGTTCCTCCTTGGGTGCTTCCATCCTTTGGAGGTTTGCCCTGCCCTGGGGTTCATCTGTCTATTGAAGGATGGACTGTTCCCTAAGTGCATCAGTCCACTTGAGAGTGGGCAGGTTCGGGGGTGCTTTAGTCTAATGGAGGCTGGGCTGGTCCCAGAGTGCTTCCATCCTTTGGAAGATGAGATAGTCGCAGGTTGCTTCCATCCACTGGAGTATGGCCTGATCCCAGGTTGCTTCAATCCATTTGAGTCTGAGCAAGTAGCAGGGTGCATCTACCCATTGGAAGCTAGGGTGGTCTGGACACATGCAGGGGGCATGTTAAATGCCCCCTAGGAATCAAGACCATTTACTTTTTGTTCGGAGAAAAAAAAGACCACTTTGGGGGCTTGGGATTTATTTAGAGTTGGAAGACAGTTAACAAGTACCCTGTCCACCAAACTCCTGGTGTGCCGCTCTGTTTAGTGTGGATGAACTATCATGCTTTCACCGGCTGTGCGTCCGCTAGCGCTGCTGGTGGAAACCTTTGACTGACAGCTTGACTGACATTGGAAAAAGTACCCCAGTCCGCCCGCCCTATTTTTGCCAAGGGTTCCTGCACGCTTTTATTCCTTTTTGGGTCTGTCAGAAAAACCCGAACAGTAAAACAAATAAATGAAGACCACAGGCTGGAGAAAGCTCGTAATGTGTCAGGAACATTTATTTTGCATTACAGCGAGCCGCTGTGGCTTCAGCTCCCTTGACCTCAGATAGATCCATGTCTGGCAGGCCAGAATCTCTAAGACAGACAGTACTTCACCATGGTGTCGAAGGTCATGACCTTTGCTTTCCTGGCAGGCCAAAGACTAAATGAGGCCCCAAATTCTTCGAACTACAGGAAAACTTTGCAGGGTCCGAAGGACAAAAGAAGTATGATCTGGACACTGGACGAGCAGAAGAACTGGGATCTGGACCCTGGGTAAGAGTCAAGCTGGCACACTATGCAGTTGTAGCTACAGGGACTCTAACATGGATTAGATTTGTATGCACGCACTGGAGCTCCTGCCGCGCACACTTCCTGCAGCTGGGCTGGGAAGCGACCCCCAGAGGAGTGCAGGACTCTAGTTCCACAGTTAGTTCTTGAGCCAGTAACACTGCTCAGCTCTGCACCTGAGTCAAAGGGGATCGCCTCTGGCTGAACTCTGTGGGCTGTCGCTGTGGAGTCAGAGACATTCCGCCACCACTTCTGTTCTGTGGGCCTTAACCTCGGTCCCTGTGCTCTCTTCCAACAGTTAATGGTCTGTGTACAGCTGTGGATGCAGTACTGGCTGCAAGGATAAGGTGGAAGGTTAACAGCTGAATGTAATCAGCCTAGTTATACAATGTCAGACCACAAGATGTAATCACATTTATAGGCGAGGGGCAGATGAATATTGTAAAATTGAGGGGACAGATCAGAACCCTTTCAGTGGTGGAGTCCCCATGTCAGTGGTGGAACCCAACACATCCCTGGTGGAACCCAGCATGTTAGAGTTTGAACACTGCTTGTCAGTGGTGGAAACCAGAATGTAAGTGGTGGAAACCGGTATGTCAGTGGTGGAAACCAGGAGGTCAGTGTTGGAACCCAGAAGGTCAGTTGTGGAACAAGAATGTCAGTGGTGGAACCCAGCATGTCAGTGGAAGACGCCAGCTTGTCACTTGTTGAACCCAGCATGTTAGTGACTGAACAGAGTATGTCAGTGGTGGACCCTGGCATGTCAGTGGTGGAATCCAGTATGTCAGTGGTGGAACCTGGCATGTCAGTGGTGAAATCCAGTATGTCAGTGGTGGATCCTTGCATGTCAGTGGTGGAATCCACTATCTCAGTGGTGGAACCTGGAATAACCTAGAATGTCGGCGGTGGAATCAGACAAGTCAGTGATGTGAAAGTGCACAAATAAGGGGAAGGGGCCAAACCCTAAACCTTCTGTGAGAAATGTTTGTCATAATATCTGAAATTTACCTCCAACCTCCCTTAAAAGTAAACAGTCCGCTAGAATACATCCGACAACTCAAGAAGCAGCAGAGAGCACTCATCGCCAGCAGACCATCAATGACTCAGTTCTTGATTCATGTCCAGCTTGTAAAAGATTGAGTACGCCATTACCTTTAAAAAATGGATGCAGTTGGCTCACTGCACAAGAGAAGCCTGATATAGCTGACAAGGGGGTAAGTTATGTGTTTGCTGCTGGGTGTGAACTGCACATCACAATCTTGAATTAGAGCAGGTCCGAATTAGCTTTTCTGCCTTCCAAGATCAATAAACGAAGTTCCATTAAATTGGGTCATTGTAACTCCTGTTATTTACAGTGCTAAGAAAGGCGATCACTGTGGCAGTAAGCACTATCTAAAACTCAAGTGATTATATTATGATTGTTGTGTCATTATTAATATGTAAACGTTCCAGTGGTTTAACAGAGGGGGGGGTGGAAAGGTGCATATTTAAGTTAGAATTATTAGCTAATAACCGGGTAAGCCAAGATTGATCAACAACCACGCGAAGCCTCTCCACAGGAGGATTTTACTTACCCTAATCACAAGTTTCTTCAGGTTTGGTCTCCGGCTCCTCTGCCTGACACCAATGCCATTTGTTTCTTTCCGGATCCAGTGGTCAGTGGGCCTGAAGGTGGTCTGCCAGCCCAGCTGTGGCCCAAGCAACACTGATGAAGCACTACGCATCGCCTCGCAGCTCTGCATCAGAACTGCCATTGCATGACGCATCCTGGAAGCAGGAGCTTCGCAGCAGTTTGGAACTGCCTCTGCCTGACGCCTTGCATCGCAGCCCCATTGCTCCTCAGAATCACTGCTGTTCCAATGTATCCTTGATGCATGGCCCGACATCATAGCCTGCAGCGCTGAGCTGCTGATGTGCAACGCATCAACCATGTGAGATCTCGCAACGCTCTGCAACCAGGATTTAAGGAACTTTTTTCAGTGGGCCTACTAGGTCCCTGTATCCGGCCAATGCTCCATTATAGTCAGCCTGAACTTGTGACTTTGTCTCAGTCTAACGCAATCAGATAACCATAGTTGGCGCTTTGTTCTTTTAGGTTCTATTTTCACTTAAATCTTTAAAACTGCATCTCTACGGATCTACTCATTACATTTTTGTCACTTTGGTCTCTTAATTTATTACATTTTACTCTAGTTTTCCAAATTGGTGTGGGAGTTTTCTTGTGTTGTGTTTTCACTTTATTACTGGCTGAAGTGCAGCAGAAATACGTTACACATTGCCTTCAAGTTACGTCTGACTGCTTTGTGCCACGCTACCAGAGAATTAAGCATAGGTTAATTTAAGGTTGCTTGTGACTCCACCATGGCAGGAATTGTGATTGCTGATGGAGTAAGGTTTCACCCCTTCAAACAGCAACCAATTTCCTACAAAGATTATATAAAGATTCACTGGTTGCTATCAACATTTTCACGTGCCCTGGGGTACCCTGACGCTCTGGCACCTTATTCATGTCATGGAATCTCTAAATGCTCATATCTCAAAATCTATTGGCCTCAATTATCCATGCAGTGGCGTTATTACTGCCTAGGACCTGCACTGCTCCACTTACTGCTCCAAGACTGCAACGCTCCTAACACTGCCCCTAGCCTGCAGTGCGACTTTCACTGCCCTGAGCCTGCAGTGGTTGTCTTGCTGTCTAGAGTATGTAATGCACACCCCACGCCCCTCCCCACCAAATGTGCCCAGAGCCTCCACCGCTCCTTTAACTGTGTTAAGCCTCCACTGCTCCTCTTCCTGCCTACAGCCCCTGCAATGGTCATCGCTTACTGCCCTGGGCCTCCACTCTTCCTGTTACTGCCATGAGTCTGAAGTGCTACTCTTGTCGAGCTGGGTCTGCAGACCTCGTTCACTACCTAAGATTGGAATTGTACCTCTCTTCCTCCTTGGTCTGCTTTGCTTCACTTACTGCCCAGACCTGCCCCTCTCTTCACCCTTGGTCTGCTATGCTTCTGTTACTGCCCAGATTCTGTACTGCTCCTCTCTTCACACTCGGTCTGCTATGCTTCTCATAATGCCCTGAGCCGGCTCTGCTCCTTTTTAAACCCTCGGTCTGCTATGTTCCTCTTACTGCCCAGAGCCTGCACTGCTCTTCTCTTCACCCTCTGTCTGCTATGGTTCTCTTACTGCCCAGGACCGGCTCTGCTCCTCTCTTCCTCGTCAGTCTGCTATGTTCCTCTTACTGCCCAGGGCCGGCCCTGCTCTTCTCTTCACCCTCTATCTGCTATGCTTCTCATACTGCCTAGGACCGGCTCTGCTCCTCTCTTCCTCGTCAGTCTGCTGGGCTTCTATTACTGCCCAGGGCCTGCCCTGCCCTGCTCTTCTCTTCACCCTCTGCCTGCTGTGCTTCTCTTACTGCCCAGGGCCTGCCCTGCTCTTCCCTTCACCCTCTGTCTGCTATGTTCCTCTTACTGCTATGCTTCTCATACTGCCCACATCTGCTCCTCTCTTCCTCCTCGGTCTGCTATGTTCCTCTTACTGCCCAGGGACGACTCACTTCCTCTCTTCCTCCTCGGTCTGCTATGTTCCTCTTACTGCCCAGAGCCGGCTCTGCTCTTCTCTACAGCCTCTGTCTGTTATGTTCCTCTTACTGCCCAGGGCCTGCCCTGCTCTTCCCTTCACCCTCTGTCTGTTATGTTCCTCTTTCTGCCAAGGGTGGCTCTGCTCTTCTCTTCGCCCTCTATCTGCTGTGCTTCTCTTACTGCCCAGGGCCTGCCCTGCTCTTCCCTTCACCCTCGGTCTGCTATGTTCCTCTTACTGCCCACGGCCGGCTCTGCTCCTCTCTTCCTCCTCCTTGGTCTGCTATGTTCCTCTTACTGCCATGCTTCTCATACTGCCCAAGGCCGGCTCTGCTCCTCTCTCCCTCCTTGGTCTGCTATGCTTCTCTTGCTGCCCAGAGCCGGCTCTGCTCCTCTGTGCCCCCCTTCCTCCCCCCCCCCCCCCCGGGTTGCTGGCTCGCCTCCAGGTCACGGAGTTCTCCCATCAGTGGGCGGGAATCTGCTGCGTCAGATGTCCCTCTTCAGCCTCCATTCATTTTACATTATATACGAGCAGTTCTTCTTCTGTGCTGCTCTATCTGCCCTTTCCTTCGTCTCCGGGTCCTTCCCTTCCGCTCCCAGGTATAGACTCGCTCGCCAGCCATTTCTCTTCCTTTTCACAACACTCTTATTAAACTGCCCGCGTTTCCTTTTCTCTCTTTTCCTTTCACTCCTCAGCCCAGGCGTTGCTATCTCACGGCTTTCCATTCTCCCCCACGCCCACCTCTCAATCCTTTAACAATCCCTCCTCACACCCTCCCCTCCCTGCCTCTTCTCTCCTACTGAGTGCTCTCGATCACTTTTCTATTTCTCTGCCTTCTATATGTTCTTCTCTCTCGCACCCCCCACACCATCTTCTCCGTTAAGGGTGGATGAACGGTGCTCCCTGGCAGGCCGGTTGTATGGGCGTCAATTCAGCAAAATGCCAGGGGTAGTGGAAGTGAGGTCACAGCCAATTCATCTTGACTTTCACTCACGTGCTTACACAAACACACATTCACTCGTGCACACACTCTCTTTTACATAAGCCCACTGTCCTGCAAGCACGCACACAACGTACACTTAAAAGTGTTTTTTACTTACCTCAGCTATAAAGGAGGGTCATATTCCAGCTAAGTGTATTCCATTTTTTATCACACTAATAGTGAATAATATGTTTTTCACTATTAGTGTAATAAAAAAACGGATTGAAAACAAGGTCTTGGAGCCACAAGCAGTGTCAATAAGGACGAGCTGCCCCAGTGGTTCCTGGCACTAATTTTGCGCTTCTGAGGCCAGGGGTCGCAAAGGCAGTGCCAGGGGTTGCAAGGGGCACACTGGGGGTTGCAGCTGCAAACCCTGGTGACCTCTAAATGATGTCTATGGCTGGTCGCACTGATCCCATATTGAAAGGTTTTGCCTTTTCCCGTTTACCTTTGCCTATTTGTGACTATTTCACTAGGACCAGATGTACAAAGCTTTTTTGTGCTTGCAAACGGCCCGATTCCCAGAATCCGGCCATTTGTGACTGCAAAAAGCCTTTTCTTATGCACAAACCCCAATTTTGCAGTTCAGTAATCTATTACCTAAACACAAATAGGTTTGAGATTCAGTATTAGGAAGGGGTGTGTTAATGGCGTCCTTTTCTAATAGCGACTCGAAATAGGATGTATGAATGTTTTGCGAACCAAAGTGATCACACGGACCACTGCCTACTCATAAAAAATGAAAATAAATCAATTCCTTTAAGGAAAATGGGCTGTTTTTAAAAAAAAAAACAATTGCTTTATTTAAAACCCAATCTCAGACATAGTCTGCTGACCTCAGCAGGCCACCGTCCCTGTGATTTTGGCCATTGCCAATAGGTCACAAATTGCGAACTACCTCATGAATATTGATGAAGTAGATCCATTTGTGACCCACTGGGAATTGCTAAATGTGTCTGAGACACATTAGTACATTGCTGTTTGTGCTTTCCTAACTACAAGGAAATTGCAAATACAAAGCTACGTACATCTGGCCCTTGGTCCGGTCTGAGCCTACCACCGTCCATGTACCAGCTGTAGGAGCAACAAGCAGAAGAATCAGGGCCTGGTTTACTATATGTTTGCATGGTCGTCTGCACGACGCAAAGTGGCACTTCTAGGCGCAAGGCAGCACAAACAGCAGTGCCAATAATCTTTCACATGCAAAAGCTGATTTGCCCGGAACGATGACATGAGCACCATGTTCTGAGTCGCGGAGTGCCATCTTTTTATTACCAATACAAATAATGGCATAATGGGTGACCGCCTGGCTGATGGCAGAGTTTAATGGCAGTCTCTGCAGTTTAATTTCTATCCTGTACGTCTGGGGTGACATCTTGTGATTCCCACCTCCCCTGTTACAATTCCACATGGTCACTTTCAAACTCACCTTTGTCTTATAGCATGTGTGTGATAACGGTAGAACGGAGTCTCTGCATGCCAGTACACAGGACTTACAACAATGAGTTTACCACGCATGACCTTTACCACATAGTTTTTATTACACAGTACTTCACCACTGACACTGATAGGGGTCTCCCCCACCGCCCGCTACCCCCCACGAATCCTCTCCCCACACGCCCCACCCCCCTGCCACCCCCCAAAGGTGGCACAACCCCCCTCCCCACCCGACCCCGAACATGCACATATACACACCCCTACACGCACACACCCCCAACATGTACATATACACACCCCTACACGCACACATACACCCCGACAACACATACCCGCACACATACAAACAGACATGCACACCGTCCGACCCGCACACATTTCCCATACACACAACACTCCCCCACACGCATACACTCACTCACTCACCCCTCTACACTCTCACACGCACACCCCCATGCACGCACACAACACACAACACCCCCCACCCCCTTCCCTAACGGACAATCAACTTACCTTGTCCGTTGATCCTCCGGGAGGGGACGGGATCCATGGGGGCAGCTCCGCCACCAGCACACCGTCACCAGAACACCGCCACACCGAATCATGGGACGTGATTCAGTGGGCGGTGTTCTGTTGACGTGGCGGGGGAGGTTGAGCAACCTCCACTTTCCCGCCGTCCCCTAGTATAGCTGCTGGCGGCTTTCTGTACGAAAAAGGACGGCGGGCTGCCAGCGGTCATAATATGCGGCGCGGAAGACCGCCACCACTGGCGGTCTTCAGCACGGCATTACCTCGGCGGTCTTGCGAAAAAACCGCCGAGGTCGTAATGACCCCCAAAATGTCTTTGACACTTAAGTAGCTCCAGATTCATTTGACCCTACAATTTTGAATCAGGAGCACAACATGGAGAGACACAGCTAAGGCAGTCTTTGTTCCATCACAGGTGCTTCCCAAGATATCAGGAATTGAAGATTTCTTGGCAGAACCACCATCAGTTCTAATATACTGGGGCACCAGAGTATTTTGTTTGTGGCTGACTAATTTCAAGAGGCAGACTTAGAAGCATCCATGACCCAGGTGGGGATCAGAAAAAAAAGTCAGTCATAGCGGTTCTGTCTTGAGCTACAGGCATAAGAAGTCCACTGGTGCCAGCAAGTATTTATGGTGAGTCAAGGAAGGCTCTCGGTCACCAGAGGGCATTTGAAAAAGGTTGTGAAAAAGCCTGGCTCACAGGCCCAATTCTGAATGATCCCATTTGAGAACCCAAGTGGTTTTTGTACCTGTGCTCAATGGCAACACTCTAGGCCTGCTGAGCTCACTATGATTGCTGTGATAGAATGGGACAACACTTCTTTCCACTGTGTATCCTTCCATTGACTGAGACTAGGCATCTAAGTCCTTCTAGAATTGCCCAGAAAAGTAGCCACAAATGCTTATTACCGAGGTGCATGCTTACCACAGAAAGAAAGATTAAAATACACATTTGAAATTCATTAATCTTCATGATAAGTGCTGAGAGGTTAGAGTAGTCACAATAGTAGTCAGTAATGACTGCTTTAGCTTTTCCGGTATTGTATGATCGATGTACTCTTTTTATAAGATATACCACTGACTAGATATTCATCAGTTAATTGTGATGCCTGGTGTGTGGCGTGTTACAATGTATCTGAACCTAAATATCTAATTTTGATTGTTCGCCACAGTACTAGTATGGAACCTAAGTCTATTTATTCCCAGCCTTTGATGATCTAAAGCAATCCTATTGTGGTCGGAAAACTCTCCCTTCACATCTAGGATTAGCTCTTAATATTCTTTTGTTCCAAAAAGGTATAAAGACTTACCTTTTCAAGACCTTCCTTGGCGAAATAGTCCTACATGCAAATCCTAGCTATTAGGTCTAGGTTTTTCTCTAGAGCCCTTGATTGTTTGCAGAAAACCTAGTTTCTGGTCTCATTTCTCCCCTACTCTATTGCACCCCCATTGTTTTCTAGTGTATTCGTTATTTCCGTCCCTCCTTCTAAATCCTTCATCTTACCCCTTCTCCTCCTCCAGTAACAATAACAATAACAGTGACAGTAACAACGATAACAGTAACAATAACATTTACAGTAACAGTAACAATAATAACAGTAGCAGCACCAAAAACAATAATAACAATAACAATAAAAATAACAATAACATTCACAGTAACAATAATAACAGTAATAAGAACATTAACAGTAACAATAACATTCACAGTAACAATAACATTGAGAATAATAACAGTAGCAAAAACAATAATATTAACAATAATAGTAGCAGTAAAAATAACAATAAGAAATGATGAACCTAAAATGATAATATGAGATATTAATATTAGAATTTATCAAAGCAGCTCCTATCCCAATGGCAGATTATAACCCGCAGCCCAAACTCTTTCTAACAAGACATGCCAAAGACATTCATTGAGCTCTGTACAGTCAGGATTGTCACGTTTGTCTGGCTGGTATATTTTGAACTAACCGGTCCCATGAAGAGGTTATTGCTTGAGGAGAGAGCGGTAGCCCTGCCTCGCCTAGTTTAAATGAAGAAATCACGGGCCTGAAGGCACATGAAGAAAACAATGTATAAGACCTTGAGGGATGTGCTTGTGAGGTGTTTTAGTCTTTTCTACATGATAGGTGTTAGGAAAACCAGATCTCCCAACATGTAACTGGGAGGCCTGAATCTTGGTGCAAGAAAAAAGTCTGACTGGGAAGATAAATAGGGACTCAGATGCTGTAGGAAGGTAGCCTCTTTCTGGCCTTGTTACCTCCACTTTTGGCCTGTTTGTGACTATATGTCTGGGTGTTTTTACTGTCTCACTGGGATCCTGCTAGCCAGGACTCCAGTTCTCATAGTGGAAACCCTATTTGTCAGTGTGTGTGATATGTGTCACTGGGATCCTGCTAGCCAGGGCCCCAGTGCTCATAGTGTGTGGCCTATATGTGTTCCCTGTGTGGTGCCTAACTGTATCACTGAGGCTCTGCTAACCAGAACCTCAGTGCTTATGCTCTCTCTGCTTTTAAAATTGTCACTGCAGGCTAGTGACCATTTTTACCGACTCTGATTGGCACACTGGAACACCTTTATAATTCCCTATTATATGGTACCTACGTACCCAGGGTATTGGGGTTCCAGGAGATCCCTATCGGCTGCAGCATTTCTTTTGTCACCCATAGGGAGCTCAGACCATTCTTACACAGGACTGACACTGCAGCCTGAGTGAAATAACGTCCATGTTATTTCACAGGGATTTTACACTGCACTTAAGTAACTTATAAGTCACCTATGTGTCTAACCCTCACTTAGTGAAGGTGAGGTGCAAAGTTACTAAGTGTGAGGGTACCCTGGCACTAGCCCAGGTGCCCCCACATTGTTCAGAGCAATTTCCCCAGACTTTGTGAGTGTGGGGACACCGTTACACGCGTGCACTACATATAGGTCAATACCTATATGTAGCTTCACAATGGTAACTCTGAATATGGCCATGTAACATGTCTAAGATGATAGAATTGTCCCCCCATGCCAACTCTGGTATTGGGGTGCCAATTCCATGCATCCAGCATGCCAAACTAGCTCTCTGGAGTTTTCACTGCAGCTACCGCTGCTGCCAACCCACACACAGTCCCAGGAAGGCAGAACAAAGGATTTCCTCTGAGAGAGCATGTTACACCCTCCCCCTTTGGAAATAGGTGTTAAGGGCTGGGTAGGAGTAGCCTCCCCCAGCCTCTGGAAATGCTTTGAAGGGCACAGATGGTGCCCTCCTTGCATAAGCCAGTCTACACCGGTTCAGGGATCCCCCAGCCCCTGCTCTGGCGTGAAACTGGTCAAATGAAAAGGGAGTGACCACTCCCCTGTCCATCACCACCCCAGGGGTGGTGCCCAGAGCTCCTCCAGTGTGTCCCAGACCTCTGCCATCTTGAA
The DNA here is from genome assembly GCF_031143425.1 of Pleurodeles waltl. Lineage (NCBI taxonomy): Eukaryota > Metazoa > Chordata > Amphibia > Caudata > Salamandridae > Pleurodeles > Pleurodeles waltl. The sequence continues at coordinate 93,216,702 of NC_090445.1, read as the reverse complement.
TGCAGAGTTGTGAGGGCACAGTGGAGGCCTCGGAGTGGCCAATGCCAGCAGGTGACGTCAGAGACCCCTCCTGATAGGTGCTTACCTGGTTAGGTGGCCAATCCTCCTCTGAGGACTATTTAGGGTCTCTCCTGTGGATTTCTCTTCAGATAACGAATGCAAGAGCTCACCAGAGTTCCTCTGCATCTCTCTCTTCAACTTCTGCCAAGGATCGACCGCTGACTGCTCCAGGACGCCTGCAAAACCTCAACAAAGTAGCAAGACGACTACCAGCAACATTGTAGCGCTTAATCCTGCTAGCTTTCTCGACTGTTTCCTGGTGGTGCATGCTCTGAGGGCTGTCTGCCTTCACCCTGCACTGGAAGCCAAGAAGAAATCTCCAGTGGGTCGACGGAATATTCCCCCTGCTAACGCAGGCACCAAACTTCTGCATCACCGGTCCTCTGAGTCCCCTCTCATCTTGACGAGCGCGGTCCCTGGAACACAGGAGCTGAATCCAAGTGAGCCCGACAGTCCAGTGGTCCTTCTGTCCAAATTTGGTGGAGGTAAGTCCTTGCCTCCCCACGCCAGACAGTAATCCTGTGTACTGCATGATCTGCAGCTGCTACGGCTTCAGAGAACTTTTGCAAGGAATCCTTCGTGCATAGTATAGCCCATGTCCCCAGCACTCCGTCCTGCATTGCTCAACTCACTGAGTTGAACACCGGCTTCGTGGGACCCTCCTTTGTAGTGTTGAGATGACCGCCGTGCTCAGATTTCTTGAATTCCTGTTCAAGTGCTTCTGCAGGTGCTGCCTGCTTCTGCATGGGCTCTCTGTACTGCAGAGTGCCCCCTCTGTCTCCTCCTCCAAGGGGCGACCTCCTGGTCCTTCCTGGACCCGGGCAGTACCCATTTTCTTCAACCGCAAGTCTTGCAGTTACAAGGCTTGTTTACAGTCTTTCTGCGTGGAAACAACTCTGCGTCCTTCAGCACCCCGTGGGACATCTTCTTTGCAAAGGAGAGGTTCCTGGCATCTTCCGTTGTTGCAGAATCTTCAGCTTCTTCCACCCAGAGGTAGCCCTTTTGCACCTTCATCCGGGGTTTAGTGGGCTCCTGCCCCCCACCAGACACTTGCGTGACTCTTGGACTTGGTCCCCTTCCCTTACAGGTCCTCAGGTCCAGGGTCCGTCTTCAGTGCTTTGCAGCCACTTGTTGTCTTTGCAGAATCTCCTATCACGACTTTAGTGTGTTTCTGGGGAAGTAGGGTAACTTTACTCCTACTTTTCAGGGTGTTGGGGTGGGGTATCTTGGACACCCTTAGTGTTTTCTTACACTCCCAGCGACCGTCTACACACTACACTAGGCCTGGGGTCCATTTGTGGTTCGCATTCCACTTTTAGAGTATATGGTTTGTGTTGTCCCTAGGCCTATTGCATCCTATTGTATTCTACAATGTTTGCACTACTTTTATAACTGTTTACTTGCCTGATTTTGGTTTGTGTGTATATTTTGTGTATTTTACTTACCTCCTGAGGGAGTATATCCACTGAGATATTTCTGACACATTGTCACTAAAATAAAGTACCTTTATTTTTATTAACTCTGAGTATTGTGTTTCTTATGATATAGTGCTATATGATATAAGTGGTATAGTAGGAGCTTTGCATGTCTCCTAGTTCAGCCTAAGCTGCTCTGCTATAGCTACTTCTATCAGCCTAAGCTGCTAGAACACTACTGATCTACTAATAAGGGATAACTGGACCTGGCACAAGGTGTAAGTACCATCTGGTACCCACTATAAGCCAGGCCAGCCTGCTACAGATGCCTTCAATGTCTGTGTGCCCTAATGTTGGTGAAGCACTCATTGGAGGCTTGTCAAACACATTTGTATCATTACCTGGTTGTGAGAAAGGCAATCCTTTTGTCCTGATCATCCCCATGTTTTGACTGATACTGGAGGTTACTGACTCTGAATGTGCCCTTGGCCCTTCTAATAAGGCTAACGGCCAGTGCTCTGTTTAAAAGGTATATGGTAATTGGTGTAATTACAATTGATTAAAAGAGCCTACTTGTGAGTCTCTAGTACATGTTAGGGCATGTCTGTTTAGAGACTCCAGTGGATTTAATTAGTGCTCACTGCTGTGGTGTCTGCTGCTATTTTAAAGCCAGCTTTGCCTTGTAGGCTGCTTTTAAAATAAAACCATGTCCAAATTTGACTTTGGAATGAAAAGTACTTCCAAAGTCTTAGGCCACCTTTTAATTATATTTAACTCACCCCTAAGGTCTGCCCTCGGTACCCCAAGGGTAGGGTGCCTGTCATTAAAAGCAGGGGCATTATGCAGTATGTTTTATATGCCCTGGTGAGGGAAAAACTGACCGTTTTGTTTCCCCCATGGTAGCACTGCTAGGTCCAAAGGCTAACATTGGAAGGCTTTAGTAAACTTTAATAAAATATACCTTTTGGCAAGAATGAGCTAGAAAAGTGATTATAAGTATCAAAATAATAGGTAAAATACATCCAACAACAAGATTTATTACAGCTATCACAGGAAAGGAGTTTTAGAACTGTTTTCCTAAAGTTACCTAAAATGCCCCTGTAAAAGGCTCTTCTGATTGGTCAGCTTTTGACAGGCTGAGCCATGCTGCTCTGATGAGGTGTGAAGTGGCCTAGGTTAAAAAAAGAGACCATCTGGTGAGAGGAGATCTGCTGCTGCAAAGTCCATGACAGGAAGGGGGCTAGGTAGCCAACCACTCTTCAAAGGGAGAACAACAGATAGCACAGGACCCAGGCCCACCCGCACTTCCTGAACCCCTAGGCAGATGGAAGCCCCTGTAATTGAACACGGGGAGGGGCTGTAAGGGGAGTGCAGGGAAAAGTTAGCCACACCTGTGGATTGTGTTTTCCAGACCTGACATCCAAGGAGAGATTTTCTCCATTTTGATTTTTGATAAGAAGTGCATTCTGAGACAGAAACAGGCCACACTTACCAGAAAGTGGTCATCACAGAGGGTGGCAACTGGAACCCCATTGGTTGGGGATGCTTCCCTCTTTGCCAGCCCAGAATAAGGAAGGAATATTGGAGAGCTGCACAGCACCTCAGATCCCTGCTTGAAGAAATCTGAAGAAGAAGGACTGCCCTGCTGAACCGCTGGTCTGCTCCAAGAAAGGAATGCACTCACAAGGACTACACCTGCTGCACACTCTGGGCTTCATCAAAAGAGATCTTTGTCTTGCTTGGGTTCCCTGAAAGAAACATGTAGAAAAGAGCTATCAAAAGTCACCTGCATCAACTCCTGCAAGGACAAGCGCAGCTGACCAGCTCAACTGGATTTTGAAGGATTTGCCTAGGTGCATTGTGGAAAGTGTAGTCCCAACCCTCCAGAAAGGCAACTCAGAGCTTCTGGACCCTCGGCTGGTGTTATGGAGCCTCAAAGACCCAAAGGAGATCTTCTAGAAGAAGATCCAGAAGTTTGGACACATTTGGACATCTTTAGCAAAAAGCTCAAGAAGGAGACAAATTTGTCGTAGAGACTCAAGCTGTCAACGACGAACCATGACTCAGCCTGACTTTCAGGTTTGCCACGCTGAAAGCTCTGGAGCTCTTCGATGACAGGAGTTCACAGAGGCATCGCGCTGAAGCAAGCTGCCATCACCGAAGCGACAGCCAGATTGCCAAGGACAGCCGCTCAATGTCAAGAGAAAAAGCTCCTAAAAAGTGACTAAGTGTGAAAGTACAATCTTGACCAGCTCCAACCACTCGTTATATTCGACCCACGCTCCATTGCGGTCAGCCTGAAACTTTGACTTTGTCCCAGTCCAGCGCGATCAGATAGCCACGGTAGGTGCTTTTCACTTTTAGGCATGAGAAAGCATTTTTTTAATTTAATCTTGAAAAATTCTAAACTTTACTTCCCTATGTTGGAGTTTTGTCGTTTGGTGTCATTTTGAATATAAAAATATTCCTTATTTTTATAGATTGGTGTTAATTCTTTACTGTGTGTTGTGTCTTACTTATTGACTGTTTTGTTGATATTAAATGCTTTACACACCAGTCTCTGAAGAGAAGCCTGAGTGCTTGTCAGCCAAGCTACCAAGCGTTGAACAAGGATTAATTTATTGAGGCTTTGAGTGGACCTTATTTGTGATTGTGGTGTAGCTGTATGTACCTACCTGCACTGACTAGTAAACCACTTTCCAACACTGGTAAACTCGCTGGTTGAAGGTCCCAATTGCTTAGCAGTGCCTTCCTAGAAAGATTTGCATACTGGGTGCATGAGAAGGGGCAGAGTGAACAGCCAAATTGGTAGGCAGGTACATACAAGGAACAAAGGAGTAGGAATTGTCAGGGTTCCAAGCAAGAGAAGGAATAGATGTACTTTTGTCAGTCATAAATTTTAAGGTCTCAATGATGCATCTGGGAAGCACATTGTCTGGTGGTGAGATGCACAATGAGAGAGATCACACACTCAATTGAGGTCAAGAGCCCCAAATTGTCCATTAATAATTTCATGCAGAGGAAGACTTAGATGGGTTTTTGTAGATTTCATGTGCTTGTCTGCAGCATGTCAGAGTAACCTAAATGTGCAGACAATTTTTTTAAGGTTAGGCAATGTTTCAAAGGCCTCTGAGATACTGGAGCCAGTATGGTACTGGTGAACTAGAAGGCTATTGCCAGAGAATGGTGTCTTGAGGGGCAGGTAGCTTGTGCCAAGGAGCCCATGAGACCAGATCTGATGAAGTTGCCAGTCATCTAGTAGATTGAAAATCATTGTTGATGGCCAGGATTACATTTGAATGTTGAGCAGCTGGTATGTGATTGCTTGGAATGTTCCAACAGTGACGCATTATGAAAAGTAGGAACTCTTCCCATGATATTTTGAAATCTACCTTCAGTACCAATGGAAGAAGTAGCTCTAGACACATTGCACACCATAAAGGGCAATGGTGGCAGTTCACAGTATATATTTGTGTTGACCGAACTATATTAAAGTGTCCCTGAGATTCTGTGCCAGTAACTTCAATAGGAGGCGTATCACCAACTTTCTACTGAGCTTTTCAGGTGTGAGGATTTCCAACTACAATACTAATGGACTTTGGTCTCCAGCTAACATAAAAATATATGGAAGAGTACTGTTTTTGCAAAGCATTACACATAGAAATGTATGTCCCTTCACTCCAAAACTAATAGGACGGTAGAAAGATTTAAAGGAGCAAATAAAGAATGTATTTTGATGGCTTATAGTTCTGGAAACAGATAAATAAATGGACTTAAAAAAAGTTTGGGTGCACATAGAATAATTCCACTTCACACAAAAGGTAAAGTTCTATTTGAATTTTTCAGTGCACAGAAAACCTAACACCAGTGACTGCATTGGGTGGATGAGAAGGAGAAAACCTAACACCAGTGACTCCATTGGGTGGATGAGAAGGATCAAGATTGTTGTTGATGTGAGTCCTAAAACCATTAGTTAGGTTAAGATGTACTATCTTACCCATCCCCATGAAAATCCAGATTGTTGTTCACTAAACCGAGCCTTTCCATTTGCCATATGTGAGTGAGTTTGCCAAAAATACATAGCGACTTGGGTCCAAAATCGATGGTCCTAGACGATTTATCTGGCACCCAAGTCAGACATCTAAAACAACTCCTTATATTGAATTTCGTCCACAAGCAGAATATGAAGGAAAATAATATACTAAAGACCGCTTTCTAAACTTTTTGAGTAGGATTGCATTCAATAGTGACTTTCCCCTGAGTGAATCTGAAATGCTGGAAAGCAGCAAAAATTTGAGGCGGAGGAGTCATGGTGCAAGAAGAACACAAATTCAGGTTCACACTTCTACTAACACTTATCAAAAGCAGGATGTATTAACCTCGGGCCTTCAGACCCCTGTGGGTCTGTGATGCCTACTCCAGGTGTCCACGACTATATAGAAAAAATAGTTATACATATGTCAAATTAAATATTTTTAACACTTTGTAAAAGTGAAGGAGTGTAAAATTGGAGGCTAAAATGTGGTGGCATTATTGGCTTGAAAAAAACAAAATTTAAAATGTTCAAACACTATATAAAAGTGAAGGAATTTCAACTTTCAACTTAGAGGCTAAAAAAATATGTTGCTACATTCATAAGAACAGCACAAGTACAGAATGTACTATGGATGATTGGCTGCCTTCATTTAGGCTGGTGGTTAGTTTTGATGGCCATTCTCCAAACATTTGACATTTTTCTTTCAGAAACAAACTCCCAAAGCAGGAGGTTGTTTCTAAAAAATAAAAAACTGATAACCTCCATTCCCTGGGAGAGTCCTCCCAGAGTATGTGAGTCATTATTGTTTTGTTCCTGTCCCTCAATGCCAGGAATTTCCTGGTGGTGACAAACAGGAACAAAAAGGCATTACATTGTGCAGACTAAATAGGGTAGACAGTGTAATGTCCTTTCTCTGATGCCATCTACTCCTTCGAAGTTGGTGGGAATATTCTGTTGACAGAGACAACAAGGGCTTTATCAAAAGTATACTTCAGGATCGTCTGTCTCTAAGGGCCAGATGTAGCAAAGGTTTTTACCCATTCTGTGTCTATGGGAAAAAGTGTTTGTACGTAGGGCCCTAAATAAGGTGGGCGGACTAAGGATTTGGCGGATAGGAGTACTAAACTCTAAATCAGATTCAACGTGATTATGGAAAATATAGCATATTGCTTTGTCTTTTACAAAAACAGAACATATTTCGAAAAGCTCCAACCATCACATTAAAAATACAAATTTGAGTTGTGAATATTATTTTGTTTGTGAATTAAAGAAAATATTTCATAATTTTAATGCATAAATGTTTCTATATTTTTGTGTATTAGTTTGAGGTTCAAATCATAGAAATGAATTAGGCAGGGGTTCCAGCTGAAGTGGATGGTCCACAGAATTCAAAAGGTTAAGAACTGCTGTTCTACAGGACTACCATCATCACCACTCACCTCCTCCTCTTTATCAAAGATTATGCAGTGGTACTGAAATTATCTTTACTAAATTAACAACACTCCCAAACACTCACCCCTATACTACAGGGAAAGTGGGCCCTCTGGGTATCAATGGAGGCAACCGTATGGTGCTCCTGTGATAATATAGAACTCGGATGCTCCTGTGTCAGCACTGAGCTGCACTGTTGTGTTTACATTTGATATGTGTTTCGCACGTGCATACTGAACGCCAAGCGAAGATTCCAGTATATTGGTCACTTCCTCCTGGGATCCTGGTCTTTCAGACGCTGCCTGTTGTTCATGAGCACTGTATCCAATAAATCAGATGGCTCTCTACCTTTATGCATTGCATCCAACTCTTTACATATGAGCAACAAGTTCCTACTCATCCACCGACACACCTGGTCACCTTTTAGCATTTTTGGCAGCCTTCTCATCTTTATGACAGCTTGGACACCAGCAGAGCTTCTCCTGCGGCACTCCCAAACTCTGCTTTGGTTTACTCATTAACCCCTTCGCTGCCAGGTCTTTCCCCCTCCTATGCGGGGCCCTTTTTTGGCTATTTGGGGCAGTTTTCACTTAGGCCCTCATAACTTTTTGTTCACATAAGCTACCCACGCCAAATTTGCGTCCCTTTTTTCCAACATCCTAGGGATTCTAGAGGTACCCAGACTTTGTGGGTTCCCCTGAAGGAGACCAAGAAATTAGCCAAAATACATCGAAAAGTTCATTTTTTTAAAAACAAATTGGAAAAAAGGGCTGCAGAAGGCGGCTCGTGGTTTTTTCCCTGAAAATGGCATCAACAAAGGGTTTGCGGTGGAAAGATCACCATCTTCCCAGCTTTCAGGAACAGGCAGATTTGAATTAGAAAACCCAATTTTTCAACACAATTTTGACATTTTACTGGGACATACCCCATTTTTACTACTTTTTGTGCTTTCAGCCTCCTTCCAGTTAGTGGCCAAAATGGGTGAGAAACCAATGCTGGATCCCAGACAGCTAAACATTTCTGAAAAGTAGACAAAAGTCTGAATTCAGCAAGGGGTCATTTGTGTAGATCCTGCAAGTGTTTCCTACAGAAAATAACAGCTGAAATAAAAAAATATTGAAATTGAGGTGAAAAAAACAGCCATTTTTCTCCACGTTTTACTCTGTAACTTTTTCCTGCGATGTCAGATTTTTTAAAAGCAATATAACTGTTACGTCTGCTGGACTCTTCTAGTTGCGGGGATATATAGGGCTTGTAGGTTAATCAAGAACTCTAGGTACCAGAGCCAATAACGAGCTGCACCTTGCAATGGGTTTTTATTCTATACCGGGTATACAGCAATTCATTTGTTGAAATATAAAAAGTAAAAAATAGGTATCAAGAAAACCTTTGTATTTCCAAAATGGCCACAAGATAAGGTGTTGAGAAGCAGTGGTTATTTGCACATCTCTGAATTTCAGGGTGCCCATACTAGCATGTGAATTACAGGGCATTTCTCAAATACACGTGTTTTTTACACACTGTCTTACATTTGGAAGGAAAAAATGTGGAAAAAGACAAGGGGCAATAACACTTGTTTTGCTATTCTATGTTCCCCTATGTCTCCCGATAAAAATGGTACCTCACTTGCGTGGGAACCTCCAGCGCCCGCTAAAGGAGATGCCCCAAAACACAACGTGGACACATCACATTTTCACAAAGAAAACAGAGCTGTTTTTTACAAAGTGCCTAGCTATGGATTGTGTCCAGTAGCTCAGCCGGCAACTAGGGAAACCTAGCAAACCTGCACAGTTTTGAAAACTAGACACCTAGGGGAATACAAGATGGGGTGACTTGTGGGGCTCTGACCAGGTTCTGTTACCCAGAATCCTTTGCAAACCTCAAACTTTGGCCAAAAAAACCTTTTCCTCTCATTTCGGTGACAGAAAGTTCTGGAATCTGAGAGGAGCCACAAATTTCCTTCCACCCAACGTTCCCCCAAGTCTCCTGATAAAAATGGTACCTCACTTGTGTGGGTAGGCCTAGCGCCCGCAAAAGGAAATGACCCAAAACGCAATGTGGACACATCACATTTTCACAAAGAAAACAGAGCTGTTTTTTACAAAGTGCCTAGCTGTGGATTTTGGCCTGTAGCTCAGCCGGCACCTAGGGAAACCTAGCAAACCTGCGCAGTTTTGAAAACTAGACACCTAGGGCAATCCAAGATGGGGTGACCTGTGGGGCTCTGACCAGGTTCTGTTACCCAGAAGCCTTTGCAAACCTCAAAATGTGGCCCAAAAACACTTTTTCCTCTCATTTCGGTGACAGAAAGTTCTGGAATCAGAGAGGAGCCACAAATTTCCTCCCACCCAGCGTTCCCCCAAGTCTCCTAATAAACATGGTACCTCACTTTTGTGGGTAGGCCTACTGCCCGCGAAAGAAAATGCCCCAAAACACTATCTGGACACATCAAAATGATCATAAACAAAACTACCTGTTTTTGCGGGGGGCACCTGCGGTTTTGGTCCTGGGCTCAGCAGCCATCTAGGGAAACCTACCAAACCCAGACATTTCTGAAAACTAGACACCCGAGGGAGTGCAGGCAGGTGTGACTTGCATGGATCCCCCAATGTTTTCTTACCCAGAATCCTCAGCAAACCTCAAATTTAGCTAAACAATCAAATTTTTCCAAAATTTCTGTGGGATTACAGAACTGGGACAAATTTCATACCACTCAACGTTCCCCTCAGTCTCCCGGTAAAAATGACACCTCATTTGTGTAGGTGGGCCAAGTGCTTGTGAAAGGGAAGAGCCAAAAACATGTCGATATGGAGGGGGAATCCGAAGGGGGTCCAAAAGGGCAGTTTTGCAAAAAAACATTTTTAGGCTGACAAGTGCAGCAGAAGTTTTATCGGTATAGATGAGACAATGCTGGGTGGTAGGAATTTTGTGGATTCCTGCAGATTCTGGAAGGTTCCATCTCAAAAACGTGGGAAAAATGTGTGATTTCCAGCCATGTTGGAGGTTTGCAGGGCATTGTGGGTCCAAAAATGGTGCAGAGTGCATGTGAAACACACCACCCTGGAATCACCCAGCTGTTTAGTTTTCAGATGTGTCTAGGTCTTGTGGATTTGTCTACATGGCAGCGTCCCAAAGTCCATAAAGTGCAGCCCTCACCATTCCAAGTAGGATGATTTTGAGAGTTAGCCAAGCTCTCAGGGGCCAAATGTAAAACCAAAACTCAAAATAATCAAATGTCTTCTTGCTTGCTGTGGGATAAGATGTTTTAGAGTGCGGGAAGAGCTGATAGACTGTTACTCCCTTCAGTTGGGGTGGGGGCATGACCAGGCCCATACTGGTTGGTAGCCACCACCTCAATATATATATATATTTTTTTAATTCCCTGGCATCTAGTAGACTTTCTGCCCCCCGGGATGTGGATTAGGGGTAATTGCCCCATCTGCCCACTGGTGGGCAGAACAACTTTGGTCCCATTAATTTGGGGTGGGGGTATGGCCATACCTCCACCCTCTTATTTTGGAATAAAAAACTTCCCTGGTCTCTGGTGGGCTTTCTGCCGCCCCTTGGGGGCAGATGGGCCTTCCAAAAATAGGCCCATCTGCCCCCAAGAGGCGCTGATATGGCCAACAGTAATGTGCCCCCACGGGGAGCGACCCTTACCCAAGGGGCGGCCCCCCTAAAGAAAACACACGCATACACACGCACCAATCCCTGGTGCCTAAGTGGTTTCTGCCACCCTTGGGGGCAGATTGGCCTAACAAAAATCGCCCAATCTGCCCCCAAGGGGGGGAGAAATGGTCTAAATACAATTTGCCCTCCAATGGAGCGACCCTTGCCTAAGGGGTCGCTCCCCATCTCTAAAAAACAAAACAAAATTTTGTTTTCCCGGGTGCCTAGATGTTTCTGCCCCCCCCCCCCACCAGAGGCAGATCGGCCTAATAACAATAGGCTGATCTGCCCCCGGGGGCCAGAAATGGCCTAAAATAAATCTCCCCCGCCCCCCCCCGGGAGCTACCCTTGCCTAAGGGGTTGCTCCCCTTGAGTGACATTGGCGCAAAAAAAAAGATCCCCGATGCCTAGTGGTTTCTGCCCCCCTTGGGGGCAGATTGACCTAACAAAAATCGGCCGATCTGCCCCCAAGGGGGGCAAAAATGGTCTAAATACAATTTGCCCCTCAGAGGAGCGACCCTTGCCTAAGGGGTCGCTCCCCACCTCTAAAAAACAAACAAACAAAAAAAAAACCCTAACAAATTTTTCCCTGGCGCCAAAACGTTTTTGCCCCCCACCCCGGGGGCAGAAATGTCCTAAAATAAATTCCCCTTCCCCCGGGAAGCGACCCTTGCCAAAGGGGTTGCTCCCCTTGAGTGAAATTGGTGCAAAAAAAGATCCCCGGTGCCTAGTGGTTTCTGCCCGCCTTGGGGGCAGATTTACCTAACAAAAATCGGCCGATCTGCCCCCAAGGGAGCGACCCTTGCCTAAGGGGTCGCTCCCCATCTCTAAAAAAACAAACAAACAAAAAATTATTCCTTGCGCCTAGAGGTTTCTGCCTCCCCAGGGGCAGATCGGCCTAACAACAATAGGCTGATCTGCCCCCAGGGGGGCAGAAATGGGCTAAAATAAATTCCCCCCCCCCCGGAAGTGACCCTTGCCTAAGGGATCACTCCCCTTGCGTGAAATTCGCGTTAAAAAAAACCTCCCTGGTGTCTAGTGGTTTCTGCCCCCCCGGGGACAGATTGACCTAACAAAAATCGGCCAAACTGCCCCCAAGGGGGGCAGAAATGGTCTAAATACAATTTGCCCCCCAGGGGAGCGACCCTTGCCTAATGGGTCGTTCCCCATCTCTAAAAAAAAAAATTATCCCTGATGCCTAGAGGTTTCTGCCCCCCCCCCCCCCAGGGGCAGATCGGCCTCACAACAATAGGCCTATTTGCCCCTGGGGGGGCAGAAATGGCCTAAAATAAATTCCCCCCCCCCCCCCGGAGTGACCCTTGCCTAAGGGGTCGCTCCTCCTGCGTGAAATTTGCTTTAAAAAAAACTCCCTGGTGTCTAGTGGTTTCTGACCCCCTTGGGGGCAGATTGGCCTCATAAAAATAGGCTGGGCAGAAATGGCCGAAATATAATTTGCCCCCTAGAGGAGCGATCCTTGCCTAAGGGGTCGCTCCCCACCTCTAAAAAACAGGGGGCAAAAAAGGCCTTGGAAAAAAAATTCCCCCCTGGGGAGCGACCCTTGCCCAAGGGGTTGCTCCCCTCATGCCAATTTCCATTTCATAAATAAATCCCTGGTGTCTAGTGGGCATTTCAAAAGCCTGAACGCTTTACGATCCGGCTTTTGAAATGCTCTGAGAGACTTCAAAGGGAAGGAAATTCCTTTCCTTCCCTTTGAAGCCTCTCAGGGCCCCTATCACATGATCGGAAGAGAAATGCTTTGCATTTCTCTTCCGATCGCGCTGGAAGCTCATGGGAGGCGGCCTCTGTGAGGTCAGCGCGCGATTGTGCGCTGACGTCACGGGGTGGCCAGGGGGGGTGTCGGGGGTGGAAGGGGAAGGGCTTCCCCTTCCATCCTTGCCTTATAGACCACAGAGGGAGTGCTAGCGCTCCCTCTGAGCTCTGTGCCCAGGACGTAATGGTTACGTCCTCAGCACACGAGCACTGTGCGCGGGACGTAACCATTATGTCCGCGGCACAGAAGGGGTTAAGACTTCAGCAACGCTTCAGCTGTGGGGCGTTTGATCAGCGCCTGGCTCACTACAGGTTCACCTCTGGCCCCACCCCAGTTTTGGGAACCTCGCTCTGCTATCTCAGACCTTAGTTGCTACGCAACATCAAGTGGCAATCACGATCCTGTAACAAAGTATCACAAAAAGTGTTGCTGCGTGTGACGTGACACGCAGCGGCCATTTTTCAATGGAATCTTCGACTGCTGTTCATCGTAAAACTTCCCACTAAGTGAATTTCTGTCATTCTTCAAGATACATTCATCGTATTTTTGCATCAGGCAACACAGCTTTCATTATTAGTCTTGCTCATTCAAACAACTTTAGATCAGCTCCATAGTGACTTTCTTCACTTTCACCAATCTTTACATTGTGACTTTTCCAGTCAAAGATTCTATATACATAAATACTTTATTGGCCATCTGGGTGTATTTTTTATTTTATCATTGTTTACCATGACTACAGCTAATCAAATTATGCTTCCTCCTCCATTCTTGGCACAACCTAGTAAACCTAAAATGGGTTAAATTGTTCTGTCTATTTGAGAAACATCTAGTAGGTATTGATGCAGGCAATTGCAGCCCTCAGGACAAATTCACACACTTGTATGGTAGTCTGACTGCTCAGGAAATATTTGACAACCTGCCACCCTTTTCAGCTCAATCTGGAGATGATCATTGGAACACATATTGAAGCAATGGAGAGGTCGCAAAAACAATTTATTGAAGAGCCCAGCATTATGTTAGAAAGACACAGTTTTGTGAATAAACAACTCTCGGAGGAAGCTGTTGAGGAGTATGTGTCTGCTCTTCAAATTATGGCAGCCACATACGAGTTTTGTCCTAATCTGGATACACACATTCGTGACCAGTTTGTGTTTTATTGTGCTACAAAAAAAGAGCGATTACTCAGTTGCCGTAATCCTACTTTGAATGAAGTTTTGGATTTACCAAAAAGTATTGAGCGATCTCTAATATCATCTAAGGTTTTAAATTCAGAGTTTACAGTGATTTTTTCTCTCAAATATCCAAGATCAAGAAACTGATTCATTGTGTGTAGGACACACAAAAGGAAAGCCACAAACACAGAAAGGAAACATGAAGAGGATTCCAACAATTTGTTACAGATGTGGATCAAAGAATCACATGAGGAATTTCTCAAGTTGTCTTGCGCTGGGAAAATGTTGCCTAACCTGTAAAATAAAAGGACACTTTCAGGTTGCGTGTAGGAGTGGTAAGGCTCCTATTCGCATCAGCAATGTAAATGTGGAGCTTGACTCGTGCACTGATTCTTTGAGTAACACAATTTTAATCACTGAATGTAATTCGGTTAGCACAACTGTAAAAGATCCCGCTTGCGATGCAATTATCAACAATTTTTGTTGCAGGTTATGGCAGACCCCAGCTCGCCGATCACATCCTTTGAGACACTACCTTTTACAGCATATGGGACAAAACAAAATCGCTTTTCCCCCGATGTTTGCCCTAAACCTTTTGGTGAAAATCCCATTGACAGGTTAGGGTCATTCATAAGTAAAGTACAGTGCTTGGCAGTGAGACAAATGCCAAGATATATGTTGCTATCTAGGGCAAGGATATTATAGGCTGGCAAGGACTAGCCAAAATGGGGTTATACCTTGCTCCTGGTTCAGAGACCCCTGTTGTTGCGGGTGACATGCCTGTGACTTCAGTTTGTAGTCTGAAGAAACTGGTTGAGGAAATTTTATCCAAGAATAAAGAGCCTTTCTCCGAGCAGGTGAAGACCATCACGGGTTTCATTCATTACGTTAGACTCAAACCCCATGCACAACTGTTTGTTGACAAGGTAAGAGAGGTTCCTTTGTCTGTCAGAGAAGAACTCAAAACAAATGTGCAAAGATTTATGTGCTCATGTGCTCAAGGGGTTATAGAACCTGTCAAATTATCTCAGTGGGGAGCACCAATTGTGTTCACACGCAACAAATCTGGTGAGATAAGATTGTGTGCTGATTGGTGCACTTTAATTCCAACTATTTGGTAGAGTGTCACCTGCTACCCAGAATTCAAGAAATGTTAGCTTATTTGGGTAAGGCAAAATGGTTTTCCATTATTGATTTAAAATCAGCCTACCACCAAATTGTTGTAGAGAAAGAGTCACAGGAACTAAAGTCTTTTGTTACACCTTTCGGTGCCTATGAATATTTTAGGTTACCACTTGGGCTAGCATCAGGCGCCAGCGTAATACAAAAGCTTATGGGCATCTTGTTTGTTGACCTCAAAGGTGTACAAACTTACCAGGACAATATACTAGTCTTTGCAAATTCCCTGGAAGAACACAAATTTATTATTGATTTAAAGAGTATCCAATTCCCCAAAAGTCAATACATCTAAATAAATAAAATACAGAAGTCAAAAAGATCAAAATCACTTGCATGTTTCAGATCAGATTTTTTGAATCATTCTTGTTTGTTCCACAGAAAGTTCAATAAGTTTTGTTTTCAAAAATAATAATTTACTCCAATCTTGTCTAAATGTTTGTGCAAATTATTCCTGCTAATTTCACAAGAAAATTGAAGTTTCTCCATTCCTCATATTTTTGGCAAGTGTTGTTTCCAAAGGAATGCTTAATTACAATGACAGCTCCATAAGTTGCAATGTTTTTCATGTTATTTGGGTTGTTTGTATTATATTTGCAAAACAAAGGTCCTGAGCACATATGTCCCAGCCAACATGTGTTTCACCCCTATATTGCCTGCAAGGCAGGGGCTATCTCAAGGCTGAAAGAATTTAAAATACAATCATTACCACCAATTACATGAGTACTTAGATTCACCCCAACTTCGTGATGGCATGCTTCTATCAGAAAGCATGGAGTGAGATAGAAGAAGACGGGGGTGCTTCCTCATGTGGATTTACTAAAAGGATCCTAATGATTTTGAGAAAAATAAGTTAATATGTTTGAATGTAAAGGCCCTTAGACCAGCACATTAGGAAGAGATGAGTTTTTAAAAAAATGTAGAAACCATCTCTCCGTGACCATATACAATATTTCAAGATCCCTGGTGAAGAAGGTTTTAGTATTGTGACAAGGGATAGAGTTTCAAGTCAAATAAAATGTTAGTAAATGTGGTCATGGAACACCTTACACTAGCATTCAAACCTAAGTCATACATTTTTACCTTTAGACCACATTTAATTGCGTATCTAAGACATAATTTCCTATGTTTCTTTTTTGGTAACAATTTAAAAGATCTGTAAAACAATGTTTAGAATGAGGTCTAACGACCCAATGTGTCCTGAGCCCTAATCACCACAATATAATCGCGCAGCATTTTAAAGTAACTGAACAGGTAGATGAAACAATCTTAATTTTTAATATAAGACAATTCGAAATAATCCTTTTTATTGTAAATTGCCTACAGTCTGCATTCCTTTTTTGATGAAGATACTGATTTTATTGCAGGGCAATGTCCAGTTAAACACCCAATCCTTACTTTAATTGCATAGGTAAGTTTGAAACCATTCATGTATGGTGGGAAAAAGTTCCTACTGCGAATGCATGAGCATCAAAATGTATATGATTTACAGTTTCCATTAAAAATACTTATTTTAATGTGGGGCAATATCCAGTCTCCCACCCGACCTTCCATGAAACGTATAAGTACATTTTAAACCATATATAGTGGGAAATATTCCCTACTGCGAATGCGTGAGCTGCAAAGTCAAAGTGTATATTTATTTGTTTGTCTTAGGGAATACCATAGACAAACTGATAATGGTACATAGACTGTTTTTTAATACATGAACCCGCTATTATTACTAGATGAGCCCCAAAAAGAACAATGTGGAACAATAAACCTTACAAAAGTGGTTAGTTACATACCTATTGTCTAATGTGGTCCGTAACTGCCCATCTCAATTGTCTCTGTGGGCGCACCATCTTCAAAGGCCCATGGGGACGTGTGGTCTCTTTTCTCTGTTAATGTTCTGATCTCAGTGATACTGTTTCTTACTGAGAGTCATGCCGCGGCCATATTTCAATAGACCAGGAGTATGCCGCCTCCGGAAAGGAAGTATCTAAATAAAATAAAAATGGGCATCAGTTATTGCTGCTGGTTACCCAACTCAAACGTCTATGTTATACTACTTCTTTATGTTGGAAATGATTAAGGTGTTCTTAAAATTATATTGTTAGACTGTTGTTAAGGCCAGCATATCACATGATATTTCAAAATAGTCTTTTGAGGCCCCCGGGGACATGTAGTCCTTTTTCTCTGTTCTGGTCTTAGTGAATCTGTTTGTTGCTAGGAGTTGTGCCACAGCCATATTTAAGTGGACCAGGAGTATGTCGCTATCAGCAAAACGATGTATAAATAGAAGGGAGTCAGTTATTGCTGCCAGTTAACCAACTCAAACATCTGTGTCAAACCTCTTGTTTATATCCGAGATGGTCAAGGTGTTCATAAAGTTATATTGTTAGACCATTATAAAGCCTTTATATTACAGTATGTTTCAATAATTACATTTACCGTTAGGGACCTATTAAATAAATATGTAAGTAAATTTGTGTTACGTTTATTCCTAATTAGAAAATAATTAAATAATGAACTAGTATCCTAAGCCCCCCTTTATTATGACCAAGTCGTGCCAAAGTCTAGGCCTTAATGTTATGTGGCTGTAATGTTCACTCTACTCAGATTAATTTGTCACCCTAATTAATATGGATGCCATCCTGCCGGGTGTTACTATTCTGACTACTTTTTTTCATATAATCTCAGATGTTGTGTTAATATATTAGGCAAGCTTCTACAGAAATCAACATTTCATGATCTGTTGCAATGGCGCATCCTGTACCATATGTAACATACATAGCACCTTACTATTACAAAAGCCGATAATGTAATTCAATATCCTTGTTCAATCCCTGCTTGATCGTATCACATCGCAAGATCAGGTCACTTTTGCATTTGCGCAGCGCAATCTTCATGTTTCCTCCAGTTGGATTCCTAGTTAGTTTCTCAGTATCACAAAAGGTGACAGTTCTTTGATAGGTGTGTCATTTTTCTAAATGTTTTACCAGAGGCAATTTGGTATCTGATTTCTGGATGTTCCAGAAGTGATCCTGTATATGATGTTTTAAAGATCATATAGTGCTTCCAAGGTAATTTTTCCCACAAGGGCAAATTATGGTATATTCCACATATGTGCGTTCACAGTCTAACCAATTGAAATTTGTAATTATTGATTCTTTCCCTGACTATTTTGTTCAGTCCTATTTTGTAGTTGGAGCAGTCACTGCATGTATTGAAGCCTGCAGGTCTTTTCAAGAAGGTCGTGGGTTGGCTTCGTTTGTCATGAAAAAATGAAAGACATAACATTTGTTTCAAATTTGGGAAAGGTGAGGGTGAGGCCTGCACCCGAACTTTAATACAACTTCATATTAGACAAAGTACTGCCCATCCTGAAGAGTAGGGGTATGTCTGTCAAGAAGGATAACTGTAAATCTGCCACAAAAGAATTAGAATATTTGGGACATACAGTTTCAGATTCAGGCATCAAACCCAAACTTTCATTGATAAAAGCTATAAAAGAAGATAGTGCACCTACTAACCATGACGCTTTGCACTCATGTTTACGTTATGCAGAGTATTATGCATGTTTTGTCTCAGGGTATGCCCTAGCAGTAGATCCCTTAAGATCCTTGTTGAGGAAAGGACAGAAATTAATTTGGTCTGAGGAAATGCAAACTGCATTTAACAAAGTCAAAGACTTGATTGTGGAGGCACCAGCCCCTAGTGCATTTAGAGAAGACTATATTTCAGTCATTACTGTAGATGCAGTCTCCTGGGACAAGGGGCTGTCCTGAGCCAAAAAGCTGGAGGTAAGGAACAAACTGTTGCATTCGCTTCCAGGTCACTTAGGAAATTGGAGAAACAATACAGCACAATAAAACATGAAGCCTTGAAATGCATTTGTGTGGTACAGAAATGTAAATTGTATGTCTGAGGTCAACCATTCAAATTACACACAGACCACAAGCCTTTAGTTCACATTTTTGCATTAGGCATTCATAACAATGTGTCTGCAAGGTTAACTAGATTAATTTCAAAATTGCATGAGTACACTTTTAAAATCAGTTATGTGGCAGGTGGCAAAACTTTCCAGGCAGATTGTCTGTCACGCATGCCTCTGCCAGAGGTGGATGAAGAATGTGACACTTATGATATTGAGTGTGTTGCTTCCATTGATGCTGTTCAAGCAAATTGTGAAGGTGATCCCACATTTAGTGCTAACAATTGGTTAAATGCCTGTCTTGAAGATGAAATTTTGAAACAAGTCAATTCATACATAATACAAGGTTGGCCTGAAATCAGATTCTTGCAAGGTGATTTAAAGACTTATGCACAAGTAGCTAGTGAGCTTTCAATAGTTAATAGACTGATCCGGAGAGGTGACTTGCATGTCCCCCCTTCAAACATGCAAAATCTTATAATTTTGTTAGCACACTAAGGGTATTTGTGCACCACCAAGACTTGCATGCAGATCAAGCAGCCCTGTTGGTGGTCAGCAGTAGATGCTCAAGTGAAACAGGTAATTGACAAATGCCCTGATTGTTTACTCTCTGACAAACTTTGGAAAGTTAACAAGACACCTTTACACCCTGTTCCATACCCTGACGCTGCATGGGAGAAGTTACATCTTGACTTTTCTGGTCCTTATGTTTCACTACCAAGGGACATGAAATACGCCATTTTACTTGTTGACTAGTTTTCTAAATGGTTGTATTTTTCTTTGATCAATTCTCCATCTGCAGACACAGCAGTCAAATTCCTGGAACAAGCGTTTTCCATAGAGGGATCGCCCAGGTCTTTGGTTACAGACAATGGCTCACATTTTGTTTCCAAACAAATGTACACAATTTTGGCTAAACATGATGTTAAACATTTACGGGTTGCTCTGTATTCGCCCTCATCCAAAGGATTAGTAGAGGGAGGGAACAAAGTGGTAAAGAAGGTGTACAAACTGCCCTTGCAGCAGGTTTGAATGTTAGAAAGTTTCTCAAGCAGAAAGTTTGGGAGTATAAAACAACACCACACTGCACCACTGGCGTCACTCCATTCCTTTTGTTAACAGGGAGGAAAAACCATTTCACTTTGTTCCCCACATGGTTAACGGATCAACTTGCCATCAAAGAAACTAATGATGTCAAAACTGTAAAAGAAAAGGTAATTTCTATGGTCGCTGAGAAACAAGCGAAAATGAATACAATTTTTTGCAATATTCACAGCGGCAGTGATGATTTAATAATTGGAGACTTTGTCGTGATCTAAAGACCCATGATAGTCAGAAAGAGAGAATCAATCTTTTCTTTGCCAACAAGAGTTACCAGAGTTAGCAAGGGATCAGTTTTACTAGAAAACAAAGCCTGGTGGGACAACTGTATTTTAGTAAAACTCACACAACAGCAAGCCAGCATCAAAAATAGCAAAAAAGGTGCTGAGGTCAATCAGAAAAAGGTTCTGGAGAAGTTGGACAAGGTATTGACATAGACAATGGTGCAAGTAGTAATTCTAATAATTCGACCACAGCAGTGTGTACAAGATCAGAAGAGGTTAAGAGACCCATTACATTTAAAAACTATGGCCCTCATTACAAGTCTGGCAGTTACTTTACGGCCAGACCTGTGGACGGCTGTCAGATCACCGCCAATGCCGCGGTCCGAGCGCCATATTTCAACCACGGCGGTCGGGCCGCGTTGGGACTGCCAGCTCCACCAGGATCAGGGATCCCAGCGGTCTGGCTGTAGGTGGCCGTCCTAATCTGACAGGGCAGCGCTGGGTATTACGACCTCATTCTCCGCCAGCCATTTCATGGCCGTAGCACCGCCATGATAAGGCTGGTGGAGAACAGGTGCGGGGGACCCCGGGGGGGCCTCTGCACTGCCCCTGGCCAGCACCCACGCAATGTGACAGTGAACATTGCGTGGGTGCTGGTGCACCCTGCAGCCTACAGCATTGCAGCCTGCTCGATTTCAAGCCGGAGGCAATGCTATAGGCTGTTTCCCACTAGGCCAGCGGGCAAAAACTCAGGTTTCCGCCCACTGACCTAGCGGGAAACTCTTAATGAGCCCGGCGGGGAGATAGCCAGTATGGCGGCAATCTCCCTGTCGGACGTTTGGCGGAAGGTGTAAACTGGCCGCCAAACTCATAATCAGGCCCTATGTGATGAATTTAGTGTATGTTCAATATGTTTGAATATGTACTCTGCCATTCCATTTGTTGTTATTATATACACTCTTAGCTTTGATAAATTCCTTATCTATTTTTGTTTTTCATTTTATTTTTTTAGGGGGAAGGTGATATGACAATATAGAACTTGGCAGCTCATGCGTCCGTGCCAAGCTGCACTGTTGTGTTTATATTTGATATGTGTTTTGAACATGCATACCGAATGGCAGGCGAGGATTCCAGTATACTGGTCACTTGTTCCTGGGATCCTGGCCAGCCGGATGCTGCTTGTCATGGACAAGCTCTGTATCCGATAAACCAGTTAGCTCTCTACCTTTCTGTGTCGCATTCAACTCATTACAGCTCCTCAACCTGAAAGATTCTAACTCTGCCTGCTGACATATGAGTGCTATCAATTGGCCCCTCAGTCCAGTTCAAGTTCAAAAATGCATTTATTAGATTTTCAACATTTGCATTTGTGGTCAGTGCATGCCCATTTGCTATTTCAATCTATCAGAGCATGCTAAATCTTTTAAGAAAATATGATATTCTTCCAAAATATCAGACCTAAACTTTATGAAAGGAACAACAGGCGATCCATAAAAAATTTTTTGAGGACAAAATATAGGATCTAGAATTTATTTCATTCCTTTCCAGTATACAAGATCTCTTTCATGCATCAAACGTGCTCTACTGACCGATCTCTGACATCTCTCTGTTGAAGGAAACATTTCCATTTAAACCTTCATGGAGAGATTTCTCTCATCCTAGAGTTTTTCTCAAACAACATTCAGCGTAGGCTTCTAGTTTAGTGCGAAAATGCAGCATTTTCTATATCACTTGCTGGCTCCCAGCAGATTTTTTTAATTTCCACATCACCTTCTAGGAAGTATATATTACATAGTTGGAAATAGCAATTCTGTAATTATCATTCAGCACCACTTCCAGTGAAAATGCATTTGTTAGTTTGCTAATAAGGTTTGCGCAATTTGATGAATGTGCATAAAAAGTGACACTTAAATGATCCAGCTATGTTTTGGCATAACAAGTTTCATGCACTTCCGTAAAAAAATCAATGTTGATGTCCGCTACAGCAAAAACCATTGAACTGAGTTACACCACACCTTGCATGAAAGCGAAACTCTACTTAAAGTGTTTTTTTTATGGTTTGGTATAAATCTTTTCAGTAGTTTTGAGACATTAGCACTACAAAAAAGTAACAGTTAATGCCTTTGTAAATTCTGTTCGCTGCCTTCACAAGTCCGAAGCTCATTATTTCCTTTAATCAAATCAGAATGTGGATGAAGATTTTTGAAAAAATCTCAAAGCTTGCAAGATTGCTGTGCTCAAAGTTATTTTTGTAGGTGAAAATGAGAGACAAGCGCATTGTTGAAGCATAGCAGCAACAAGAGAAGCTCATAGTTGCATAGAAGATGGCCTTTGTTTTGAGAATTTTTTTTTTTTTCAACTTGCGGAATTTGTGTATTTTAACTAAGCCACCATTTTGAATGATGAAATACATAAATAAGTATCAGTTTCAATTAGAAGTGGGGGAGGTTGTTAATTTCCGTATAACGTTGTTACCATCTAGGAGAGCTCCTCAAAATTTGGCAGACATTGCTCTTGTTTAGTTTGGACAATGTATGACAAGTCCTGTGCATGTATGTCAACATCTCGAGCCAGTGTGAAATGACCATGGCTTCTGTTGGTAGGGAAGATGAGGTAGTCTCACAGCCGTGAACATCTAGATCACATCATCCCAAACTGCAGCTCCAGTACCAAATACATCTTCATTTTCTCAGGAGGTGATTTCCACTGAAGACTTAAGAAAGAGAAAGCACTAGGAAGTCTTGTGTATGGGAGTATTTCAGGCATTCATCTAGTAAACAAAAGTAAATGCATGCAAAGTGGTTTGCAAATCTTGCAAGCAAGAACTCTTCTGGGGTAAAGCTGGATGATGTACATTTGAAACGATCACCTTGTTAAGATGCTTAAAAGCCAGGTACGAAATCTTCAAGGCAAAAGAGAAAACTAGAAGGACAAGGATTTGCAATGCATTAGGTCTCGCATTTGCAAAATTTAGGGGTATTGGCGTTGAAAACTGCATTTTTTTTTACTTTTGTTTTTTATGTATGCAGTGGAATGCTAATATTTGCATAGTACTAATGAAAAAAGAATACACTCAGAGAATGCAAGATTAAGTAAAGCATGTGAAATGTAATCAGGAGCAACATGTTTACGTTAATGTTTTTATGCGTGTAATATGTGTTAGCGCGTCTGACCTTAATAAGTAAACTTACAAGGGGATGCGAATAGGTCATTGAACCTTTTGACTCGCAATTAAGATGTTCTTACCATAGCTCCAGTAGATAATCAATAATCAATACCCAATAATCAATAAACATTAGTAATCAATACCATCAATAATCAATGGAGTCATTAATTGTCATGCACCATGACCTTTCAGTCATGAGTAACCACACCTTTAGTAAAGTATGGAATGTTTATTTCCCTAAATTAACAATGCTAAGGTAATGTAAATTAATCTCAATATCAATTGAAACACATACAGAAACAATACTGGCTGTCCAAAGCGGCGGAAGAAACATAATCTAAACAAAGCTTGAACAACAACACATTCTCAGGTTACGGTGCAAATCAGTAACAAAGTCAACTGTGTCAATGTGATAACATACATGAAGTTTAGCAGAGAAATTCGTCAAGCATTAGTCCCTGTTATCATAATTCATTAGTGAGGATCCTTAACTAACATGAGATTAGCATCAGCATGTTGGGCTTCATGCAAAACAATTTAGTAACAAAACTTTGGAAAAACATCTAAATATGGCTCTATCAAAACAGTGCAGTTGGTACCTAGAAAGAAAAAGAAAATATTCATAATAATCACAGTTAGGTTATACCTAGCCTTAGAGTGTATCAGCAAAGTAGAATCAATCTTCGTCCTCAGAACATCAGTCGATTAGCAAGGCATCAAGCTTCAGCATCAGAGTTCAGGAAAGGGCAAAGTCTTAAGCACTCAAGTTAAGCACGTCTCTTGTCAAGACGCACAAGAAATATTGACCTTTCGGCCAGCAAGAAAATGGGCAATGGGCAGAATGAAGGCAAGGGCAGAATGTCTGTCTTGTCTCTGTATACTCTTGTTAAGTCAAAACTGTTAAAACTGTCCCCCAAATCCCTATTGGTTAGTTAATCGTATGTTCACACTCTGTCCAGTAAAACTAAAATCCCAAATCTATGAATTCTAATATTACTCTGTTCACATGTCGTTGATTGGTTTGTCTTGCAATTTCCTCATCATCCGGCTTGTCAGGTAACAATATTGTTGCAGTTTCTACTCTAGTCAGTATCTTCATTGTTCTTGTCCTGGGAAAGTCTCACACACATTACACATAAAATGTTGCATTAGGAAGAATATCATCTCCTAGCAGTCGGTTCACACGGGAAGCTTCCGTGATGAGCACATTTAAACAATGCTGTAGAAATTCACAGTTGAACTCACTTGGACAGCCATTTTATTAAACGCTAAGAAATACAACTTTTACATGAGGCCTGGCAAGTAGGCCCATACACTCGCTAAGTTAAGGCCTGCAATTAATAAAGCTAAAGCTTACTACATAACCCTTAATATGACATATTACTACATTAGTCAAACATATATTCAACATTTCATAATATTTAATCAGTGATTAGTACATTTCGTTAACGTTGGTGGCCATTCTTCGTAATCACATTTTCAAATGTGTGCATTATTTTTCTATGTTATTTTATTTTCTACACAAACGTATTATTCAGAATACATAAACACTCATTAATAATTTTTATTAAAAAAACCTGCGCTAGCAATCCCTCCTCTGATGACTAAATATGTCATCACACTAACTATTGCCCACAAATTTTTGCACCAGCTAAAATTCTGTCAATTCAATCCCTTGATACTTTTGATTCCCCTTTGAATTTACTGTTGTGATGTGCACGAAGCAGGATAAGGGTGCTGTATCATAAACTGTCCCTAGGTGTCCCCTTAATGCAGCAGCCAAAAGTTTAAATGTATGCGGGGGTGCAAGATGGAAAAACCAAGAGGCGGTGCCTTTAATGCTGCCGCCTAGACTAGAATGAATGTGCGACGTAAATACCAAGAATCGCGAGGCAGCACTTTTAAGTTAGCCGTCATGAAATAAACTGAATGCGCAATGTAAATTGCAAGACGCGGTGCCATGGAGGGGAGAGAGAAGGAACAAGAGGCGGTGCCGCAAATGTAGTCGTCATAAATTAAAATGAATGCGCAATGTAAAAACCAAGAAGCGCGAGGTCGAGCCTTTAAATCAGCCACCATGAATTAAAAAGAATGTGCGATGTAAATAGCAAGAAGCGCTGCCATGGAGGGGGGAGAGTCTAAAGAAACAACAGGTGGTGCATTTAATGCAGCCGCCATGAATTAAAATGAATGCGCGATGTAAATACCAAGAAGCGCGCTTCGGCGCCTTTAAGTTAACCGCCATGAATTAAAATTAATGTGCGATGTGAATAGCAATAAGAGCCGCCATGGAGGGGAGAGAGACAAAAGAAACAAGAGGTTGTGCCTTTTATGCAGCTGCCACGAATTGAAAAGTCAATTGAAAAAAGGAGTGCACAAACACTAAAGTTTATGGACAATTGTGCAAGAATACATGTAACAGGGTCAGTCTGCAAGGCGTAACAAAACAGCCTCAGGGCGGGACAAATGTAAAGCATTTACCAATTACATCATGGGAATTTTGGAAGTCAAAACCACGAATGAGTGAAAGTGATGGTGTGAGATTGGCGTGACTAAAGCCCACAGGTAGACAACAACACATCGGAAAAACAGCGCTTGCACGCTGCTATGCTCAACCTAAAAAAGAAGCATGACTACCACTAATGAAGGCCCAAGAACTAACCCAGGTGAAGGTTAGATCCAGAATTGCAGAGGATTATGCTCTATTTCAATGTGCACAAAACCCATTTTTGGGATTGTGAACAAAAACCTGTGATCAGAGAAAACTGCTGAAGGACCTTAAAAAAGGAATCTCGCCTAAATGCTTCACATCTCTTTCCACCTTCTGGGCAGATGAGGATATTCCTGGAAGTTCCTTCTCTCCAAATTGTGCCATTTGGAAGCTTTGACTATCAGCAACATTTACACACATCTCTTGCTCCTCAGAGAATGGTGGTTGTGTTTCTTGCTGCCATGAGAACAACACTTTTTGGTGTGATCTAAGGATACCTGAGCTGCGAACCAATGAGACGTTCAGATTGCCTTTAAAATGTAAAGTAGCCCACTGACATCTGCTGACTACACATGAAGTCCAGTCCTCATTGCTAGACGCACTGGGCTGGCGGTCTTCAGAGAGTGACAGTGGAACCCGCGCACAGAAAATAAGTTCAGAATCAATGACTCCATACAAATTCTAACTGATGCCACAGCGAATCTAAGGAGACATTTAAATGTAAGAGAAGTTCCTTTTTTATTTTACATTGTCCATAATGTGTCAGGGGTCTGTAGGCTATTTCCTGAGGCAACAGGCTTGACACATCCAAAATGGCACTGGTAGTCCATAATCTCAATTAACTAGGTTGTGGATTTAGCACCCCTATGATATCTCCATCGTCCGTAATCTAGTATTGGGATCACAGACTATGGGTCCGTCTTTGGTATGTCAGGTTGCGGCATAGCTATTAAGCCCTTGGATTACCAGTGCCATTTTAGGTGTGTCAAGACCGCAGCTTCTAGGAGAAATGCAGGCAACTCTCAATGTGTATTATCGATGATATACATTTCTAGTACTATTCTTTCTGGCGCCTTTATCTTCAAGTCACACACATATGTTAGTGTCATGGCAGACTCACAGTTGTACTTGACGTATTCATTCTCAGCTCTGCAGGCCTTCTGGGGCCAAAGACATGACATCGGACTGTGTGGACAATATCTCAGAGTGGTCTCCAAGAGGTATCAGCTTGTAATTTTACCTCTGATATAGAATGGGTAGCCTCTCAGAGACATCAGCAAAGATATATATGGCTGACTCTACCCCAGCCGTATGCACCTTGCAGGATTGAAGCTGCTAACTCTAGACTTCACACCTCCACATCTATGCATTGAAAGTGACAGACTTAAAGTACATCACAATACAAAGTAGACTTTTAACAAAACTTACATTTTTTGTTCCAGTCTGTTATGTTCATTCTTTTTCTATGATAAAATGTGAAAACAGGATGCTTATGTTCTTCATATAGGTACTAAGGGCCTGATGGGTTACTCCATCACAAATGTCACGATTCTATCCTATGACACCTGTTATCAGTCAGACAGGATATCCATCACATAACCCGTCCATCAATCTCTAAATCAGCCTCTAAATATTGGTACAGAGAATATTTTTTTTTAGGGTGCAATATATATATGAAATGGCCAACGCATTCTTTCTCTCTCTATCCTTGTGTGAAGTTATGATTATAAAAGACGAAATCCTTGCAACAATGAGAAAAGGAGGCCAGGCTGGCTGATCTTCATTGACATAATTTGCATGTGGCGGGAGAAATTACATTAAACTTCTCAAAACAAAAAGTTGTGCATGTTTCTTTCAAAGCCTCATTTAGAAAATGAGACTGAAGAAGTGATATCCTTTCAACAAAGCTTGCAAATAAATTACTTTGTTAGTCTTTAGAAATATATAATTTAGTAGAATTATTAGTTATGCCACATTTACCATCAAAACATAGGGCTTCCTTATAATTGTAACTTTGTACCGGGATAGCGGGGGCTGGAATCTCTGATTCTGGCTGGTATCTGCATACTGAGTAAAGAGTGTCATAAATTATCAGGCTTGGAATAGGAATAACATTTGGGTTTAGGAATATTGGGTCCTTTTTTCGCATGTAATTTCTGATTCCAGGCAGAACCATGGGCCCTTTGCCACTGACATTTATCTCTGGCTTTGTTGATGGTCAGCAGGGAAAGTGCTGGGGACTAGTGGGGTGGGGGTAGGTGGGGGAGGGTAGGGGGTACGGAGGGGTTTCCTAAATCACATATGTGGCTGATATCCCATCCGTGGCATATGACCCCATTATTTTTCATGGAGATCGTAATAAGGCAGACGGGATATCCGTCAGATATGGGATGGAGGAAACCCCTCCGCCAAGGTCTTAATCAGGCACTCTGCGAACCCGAAATTCTAAGGGTGGCTTCTATGTGCTACTCCGAACTGGCTCATGACACTGCTCTTGCCTACTCATAATGAAAGCTCTAGTACTGATCTGGTTGTTCAATTTAAATATTTTTATTTTCTCTAATTGCCAGATGTGCAAAGTGTTTGTGATTCAGTAACCAGTCGCAAACCGGTTACCAACCTCAAAAATGGCTGCTTTGTATGTACGAAAGGCCTTCTCTTTTGCTATTTTAGTGAACCAAATACATACACAAATAGCAACTAGATGCAGAATGGTCGTTTTGCACGTGCAATTGCCCACCAACCTGAAACAGGTGGTAACCAGGTGCAGCCTTGTAAACAGCCCCAGATACAGCAGCGTTTTCCACAGTGGCTGCTGTGTGTGATGGCGAGGCCAAGGTGCATGCTATCTGGTTTGAGGGGAGGAAGAGGAGACAGGAAAGGATTTTTAGAGAGAGAGAATTACACTTTTCCAACAGACAGAGTACATTCACTAAACACCCAAGTGGTCTGTGATGCAGCCAATGTAATGACAGATTTTGTGTCAAGATTTATGCATGCATTCTTAGAGGGTTTTGGAGATGGATATTTACCTGGCAAGTTTTTATCACATTTTCAACAGTTTGGGATCCACATGGTCATCCAGTTAATTTGGTCACAATCCGGATGTCCTAAACGTCTGGTAGACCAGTCTGCGCTGGAAAGCCAGTCGGGTAGCCATGTACTTAAGAAATGCCTTGAATTGAATTGGTACCTATTAATTCATTTTACATTCTAAGTGACAGTGTTGTGAAAGTCACAATGCATTTGTACCGGTACACTAAAGTGCATGCCTCTCATAATGCAACACTAAGGTGAATGTAAACATTGCTCAGGGTTGAATTTGCGTTATTAAACCTTAAAAAATGCTCTTGACTTTTGCTCTTACACTTTTCGATAGTCAGTGTGGTATTGAAGCATTAGAGTCAACGAGACTCACTATGCTGTCCAGCTGTAAAGTTTACTTGATACGTCCACAAGAGGTGTTGGTGGTGGCAGAGTGAGGGTCCCCCACCTGTTCCATGTGCCTCTGATAGCCAGTTTGGTATCTTTCCCTTTGTTCTGGAATGCAGATCGTACCATCTTTTCCCTACATCTTCTATGGTACTTTGAGTAACTTCCACAGAGTTTACAATACTTTGAATTCCCTTACATTTTTGTCTGGAATCAGAAACTGTGAATGAGCTCTTCCCAATCATCCCCTATCAATGTGACCCACACATTCTTCAGTGAGTACCTCAAACACCATGTCACTGAATTTCATTTTGTCTTTCTTCTCATACTGAAAAGCTAATTTTTGAAGTGACAGTAGGATCGTAATGAATACCAATTCACAATTTACATTTTGGAATTCATCACAATTGCGATTCAGTATTCTGGAGCTTCGTACATCTGGCCCTTAGCTCTCTGTCTCTCATTGTGCCTTCTTACTCAAGGTATTTACCAAAAAAACATCATATGGAAGTCCAATGACGCAGTCACCAGCATTCTATCTGGCCCCAGCCACCTGACATTCTACTTGTTTCCAGCCATTTTGTCAATGTGGGCTTGATGTAGGTATTCCCATCTAATGATCTTAAAAATATTCTTAATTGTCACTAACTCATCTGCTCCACTAACTACCCAACATGCATTTGCATGCATCATATGCCATCTACTCTTAAACCCCCAAACCTCTTAGTTCATATAGATCAGTGGTCTGTGATTATGTTTAATTGTGGTAGAATGCAAATTTGAGGACTTATGTTTAGCCCATTGCTGATTAGTTGCATAAATAAATCAATATTCTAGCTCCCTGTTACATAGTCTTTCAAACTTCAAATTACATTCCAACTTCTAATTGTTTCCAATTACCTCTCCAAAGCTAACAATCTTTTATCCGCTCTCACCATGTCCAAACAGGTCAACGCTGTCTCCTCTTCCTGTTTTAACACCCTCTGCATGCTCCGCAGGATCTTCAAGTGGATTCCAACAGGAACCAGAAAGACGGTGACCCAAGCCCTCGTCAGTAGCAGACTCGACTACGGCAACGCACTCTACACAGGCATCCCAACGAAAGACATCAAACGACTCCAACGCATCCAGAACGCATCCGCCCGCCTGATCCTCGACATACCCCGCCGATGTCACATCTCCCCCCACCTGAAGGACCTCCACTGGCTCCCCGTGGATAAGAGGATCACCTTCAAACTCCTCACCCACGCACACAAGGCACTACACAACACCGGACCCACCTATCTGAACACCAGACTCAACTTCTACGTTCCCTCACGTCAACTTCGCTCTGCCAACCTTGCCCTCGCCATCGTCCCCCGAATCCAGCACAAGACCTCTGGCGGCAGATCCTTCTCCTTCCTCGCCGCCAAGACCTGGAACTCTCTCCCCACCTCACTACGCCAGACCCAGGACCTCCTCACCTTCAGGAGACTCCTCAAGACATGGCTCTTCGAACAATAGCAGCACCCCACCCCCCCCTCCAGCGCCTCGAAACCCTAACGGGTAAATAGCGCGCTTTATAAATTCATTGATTGATTGATTGATTATTTATCTTGACTAAGGCACCTGAGGTAGGTACACGTACTCTTCACCTTCTCAGCCCCACTACAGTTCTTCCCAACAGGGCTGTATGATAAGCCTGAGCTCTGCCAGGGAACAAAGAGATGATCAAAAGTGCTGTTTTTACGTCGAGTTTGGCAGCGCACAGCGCTGTCTGCAAGACATGTATTGAATATGAGCTTTTAGCTACACCTATTCTTGCCATTCGTTCTTTGTTGTGCTCAGGACACACATACAGTGACACCAATTGTTGGTATAAAAGGTCATTTATTTAGGACAGGATTTAACATAAACATCAATAACTTTGAACTGTATACCTCCCTTTTGCCCAACCTTAACTTTAAAAAAAATCCCTATGCCCTTCACTCTCTCTTCCAATGGTTATCTTCAATTCTCCTCCCCTAGGCACTCCCCTATTCCTCTCATGCCCTCCTTGTTTGTAACATACCCCCCCCACTCTGATCCTTCACCTACTTGTTTTTCCCCTTGGAAGGGTGGACAAGCCCGCATCTGGCTCTCCACCCTCCCCCATCTCCTGCCAACCAGCAAAACCCACGTGGCGTTTTTCTGCCCTACCCCGTGAACCCACCTGTTTACGGTGCTGTCTCTTCTTTTTTATTCCCTGATCCACAGATTCTCTCCCCATAAATTCTCTAACATCAACCTCAACTCTGTCAAATAGTACGCATTTCCTAATTGTGACAAATGTACCCCATCCGCTCTGAACAATGTCACATCTTGTTCCTTAATGTCCTCGTGCCTCAGCACCTTAATCCTTTGGGCCCAGCAAAATACCCTCATTGCTCTGTTCAGCTTTTTCCGAGCCTGCTCAATGGCTCCATGATTGTACCCGTCTGGGTACAAATTCCGTCCACACCAAACATGTCCCGCATAGTTTTTGTTTCAATAGCTCCAAGTCCTTCTGCATGAACTGTATCAATGTGAGCCCTGATTGCTTCACCAAATCATTTTCCCCCAGTAATAAGTCCGGACATCCCCATTGCGGCAGGTTACCCGTAATAAACGGAAGTAAACTCTCCCACCTCATGCCACTCTTTCCCCACCAACAAACTTCGTGGTGTCTGCTGGGCAGTCCCATTGAACTGCCGTAAATTTGTTTCTCTGCAAATTTCGCCGCCCAGTGAATGAATGAAAGACCGACCAGCCATGTCACCATCTTATCCTTCTGCGGCCCGGCCACGCATCCTGCAAAGAAAAAACACTATAAAATTTGTCATGAACATCTAAACCCCCCCCCTCAACATGTATTACATCAAGGCCTAACATAACACTCACAGCATCTAGATTTCCATCTACCTATGGCTTTAATCTTAGCCCAGTCCCAACCTAAATGAGCTGCCGCTGTAGCTGCCCCAATCCTGAAATCCCCTGCATGCCGCCCTGTCCGCCCAAGCGCCATCCTCAACACCTGCAACAACTGATAGCTAGTACGTTTCCTGCCTGAAACATGCACGAACACCCCTGTTTCTTCAGCCCTACTCAGCTTTTGCTTGAAAACCATCCATTCTTTCACCGGGCACGCTAACTCATCTCCTCCTTTTTCCAACCATACCCATTTCCCCTTCCCCAACTGATCTGTCTTTGAACGCCTGAGCCAGATCCCCAACCTTTCCCTGTGCATGCAAACCTCCTTCACTTTTACCCCAAATTCCTTCCCTGTGCCCAACAGTTCGGATACTCTAAACTCACCGAAAAACATCCAAACCATGCATAAACAAAATATACTTCATACTCATCCTCACAACATACCGGCAAAACATGCAAAAGTTCCAGCAGTATCTCAAAAGTAATGGGTTCTCTTGCCGTATTCACAGCACCGGCCCTGACGCTAACCCAACCTTTCAACATTCTTCCTAATAAATCATTACTCGCTGGATCAGCACCAAAGAAAAGTTTCCCATAGAATGAAACACCTGCCAACTTCCCTCCTATTGTGGCTGGGGATAGACCCTCTGTAATGATGCGACGTAGAGACTTAGTGTACTTCATCTGTATTTTATTCCATTAGTAAAAAGGAGACGCGCAGTGCTAGCAAACGAGCTAACTGCCATCCCTCAATCCTCGCCGATCTCCACATTCTCGAATGCCACTCCGTCATTCTCACATCCGCGAGAAGACATAGCGTGAGGCATTCAGGAATGAAGAAACCGTCACTACACCCTTCTTAATCAGAAACAGCACAAAGCGTAAAGCCCATGCCTCCAAGGTCTGTGGACCTTGTGCCCAGAAATTGCCCACAAACGCCTCAAAAGATTCAAAAGATTGAAACTCCAACCATGCGAACCTGTAACTTCGCAGCGTAGATACCGCTAAAGACATCTCCACCAGCCCCGAGATTATCACGCCCCCACTCCCAAATGTCTGCTGGGACCGCAGTCTTGTTCCGTTCCGCTGCTGGCATCAACTCGCGAAAACGCCGCCACTGTGAACGAGATAGGGAATCTGCAATCTCGTTGTAAACCCCTGGTATGTGTGCAGCTTTAAAGATAACATTGAGAGATAAACATTGCAGCATAAATTGTCGCAATAAACGCAAAACTCTGAGGTCCCAAGCCCTCTGTCTGTTAACCAACTCCACTACCGTCATGTTGTCTACCTGAAAAACCACCGTCCTGTTGGCTAATTCTCGGCCCCAAACTGCCAGTGCCACTAATAGTGGAAAAAACTCAAGGAAAGCAATGCTCCTCCCCTGTTGCAACCATTGCGGACCACCTCCCGTCCCAGTAGATGCCGAAGCCAGACGCCCCTGCCGCGTCTGAAAAAATTTGAACCTGCCAGACCGTATCCGAGTCACCAGAAGACATGGGTACCCCATTAAATTTCGTCAGGAAAATCTCCCATACCTTGATGTCTTCTCTCAGGGCCAAGGAAACTCTTATCCTATGATGTGGTAGCACTGCTCCCGACATGGACAGCCCCAATCGCCTACAAAACGTTCGACCTCCCCTCACTACCCTACATGCAAAATTAAGGTATCCTAGCAGTTTTTGGGCCGTTCATAGATCCATTTTGTGAAGTATCTGCACAACTGCCAGAAATTCCAGTATTTCTGTCAATTTTGACGCTGGCAATCTGGCCACCATTGTTCCTGCATCTAGTTCAATGCCCAAAAAGGTCAAAATTGACAGTGGTCCTTCTGTCTTTTCCGAGGCCAACAGCACTCCTGTCTGCAGAGCTAGCCTCTGAAAACCTGCCAAAGCCCGTCCACATGCCCCAGATGCGGCTGCCCTACAAATAGAAAATCATCTAGATAGTGCGTCACTGCCCTGTGGCCCCTCGTTCTAACAAAAACCCACTGCAAGAAAGTGCTGAATGTTTCAAATAAAGCACATGATATCGCACAACCGATAGGTAAGACCCTGTCCACATATATGGCTCCGTCCAGCTGCATGCCTAAGAGGTCGAAATCTGCTGGATGAATGGGTAACAGCCTAAAGGCTGATTGTATGTCACAGTTTGCCATTTCCGATTTTTGCCCGCACCTCAAAACTAGCTTCACTGCATCATCCACCAAGGTATAAATTACCTGTGTGTCCTCTTGCGCAATAAAATCGTTGACTGACGCACCTTCAGGCCATGACAAATGATGGATCAAACGGAACTCGCCCGGCGCTTTTTTGGGTACTACCCCTAAAGCAGTGCTTTAAATGGAAAAATAGAAGTGCAGGTACTCTGTACCAGAGTACCTGCTTGTTTCTGAGAAGTGCCGGTACTCTCCAATTAAAAGTATTACGTTTTTCTTGAGATATGCCGGTACTCTCCCTCGCAAAATAAAAAAGTGCTGGTACTCAGTACCGGAGAGTACCGGCCCATTTAAAGCACTGCCCTAAAGGAGATATCATCAAGTGATCGTTTGGTCAATCAAAAAATGGCCCATCTATTCTCCCGAGTGCCACTTCCTTTTCTAGTTTATCTCGTACCACCTGAGGCTGCTCCTTAGCAGACCACAAATTGTCTGCCCACCTCCTCTGTCGGGGACCTTGATAACCTACCCTAAAACCCTCTCGAAAACCCCACTCCAATTGTCGAGCCTTATCCGCCTCTGGATATATGCGCAACCAAGCAAGCAAAACTTCCAGTCTAACTGGTTTAGGACCCCTTTGGTGCAGTAGCGCCTTGTGAGCCCCTTCCTCTCGCCGCCCTCCACTGTTCTGAGGGCTGGAAAGGGAGAAGCACTGAATGACTGAATGACGGCCCGCACTTGGAGCAATCATGTTTAAACCTACACTGAGCCCGTGAGCAGAACCCCTTGTTGAAGTTCCAACAAGCCCCTGTGTTGGACACCGGTGTTTTTGTAGCAGCGCCCCCCCCATGGGGCGTGCCTGAAAAGTCTGCTCGCCGTATGTGTGGACGCCGATGCCTGCGCCGATGCCATCCATTGCATCCATAACTCCGGATCTACATCTCCTCAGGATTTACGCTCACCCGAGCCCTAAATTCCTCATCATAACTTAGCCATGCAAACCCCCCAAAGTGCATCTGGGCCTTCCTAATAATGTCCATGTATTTGAAAAGCGCCATGGCCCTGTCCGGGTACTTTTCACAATATATACTGGCAAATATCAGAAACGCAGACATCCAATTGTCCATTGTAATAGGAACCCTGGGCATGCGTGCTAACTCCCATTCCTCCTCCTTAGATCCTTCTTTGGCCTGTATGTCCCTGTGTAGTAGCTTAAAAACATCTACGTATTCGTGTTTCCAGATCCTCGCCTTTGTTTTGTCCGCGACGTGGGACCCCAGGGGCATGGCCAAACCCATGTACGGAAGACGCTTCTTGTGAACTCCCCCCTCTTTGTCCTCAGTATTCGTGTCTTCCCCTGCCGTCTGACTACCTATTGTTGTAACAGTTGTGGATGCCCCCTCCTTGTCCTTGGTCGCGTCCCCCTTCTGTACTGAAACCAAACCTGGTGCCTCCAACACTGACCCATCTCCCACGCTAATGGATTTGCTTGTGCATGTCGCCCCTGTGACATCCCCCCTGTCGCCCCAAACTGACCACCATCTCCCCTTACCTCCGACAGTCTCTCCCAAATTACGCAGCGTACTCCTCATCGCTCAGCCACGTGGCCTTGTTTGCTGTACTCCTGCTGGCCCTTCAGCCACGACGGTGTCCTGAAAATCAAAGGCACCCACGCCCCCCCCTTCTTGACACCGCTCACCTCCTCATCTCATATCTCTCCGTCTTCCCAATCCTCCCCATCTTCCTCATAATCCAATTCCAACTCTTCCTCGCCTACCCACTCACACTTGTTTTCCACATATCCCCGTGACTTTGTTGGCATTACCACTGTTGACTCTTGACCCACATGGCGCACGCCATCGTTATGGTACCTACGTTCCCACGGAGTAGAGAAGGCCGCCACAGACCCCTCTAGTGCTTCGGACCAACGTGTTTGGGCCCTATTGCACCCTGTTGGCATCCCCCTTCTCTTGCCAACCTCAATTGCTGACATCGTTTTGCTTCTTCCCATATGGCCGTATGCGCCACTGGGGCTTCCCGCGCTGACCCGTCCTTCGGCCGCACGAGCCTCCTGTCCCCTTCCCGCTTCCATCTGTGGTATCCAAACCCAGCTCCCTGCACCTACCCCGTCCGGCTGAGCCCCCCTGGTGTCTGTGGCCTCCCTACCCCTTTTGTTTGCCTCACACCGGGTGCCCGCTTCCTCCCCGTCTTTACACAACTGTGCCCACCTGGCCTCGGTTTCTGCCACAGCCCTACGCTGTTCGTGAATTCTGGCTTCCAAGTCCCATGCATCTGCCTGGTCCCATGTACCTTGCGCGAAGGGGCCCGGAGTCCCGATCGCCCCGGCCTCCTCGCTTGCCTTGTGTTTTGCTGATCTTGCCTGTCGCGGGGGGCCTTGGGTCTACCTGCCCCCCCCGGGTTTCCCTGCGTATTTCCCTCGCTTTTTGGCTGGGGCCCCGTAACCTGCTGTGTGGTTGCCCCTCCCCCCCCCGGGCAGTACAGGTCTAAAGGGGTCTGAACACCACTAGGCCCGGCACGGGCTGATCGCTCTCTTCCCCTTGCAAAACAGGGCCCGCCCCCCCGTAATGTCCCCTTCACCCCCGGGGGGCCCGCCCGCTGCTGTACTTGCGCTGCCTTCTCCTGTGGTCCCTGGGCTTGGGTCCTGTGTACCCTGCGTTTCTCCACTGAAAATTAAGGGACTGAGCGCGTTAGGTGTCCCCATCCTCACCTCTGGTACCTGTTCCTGGCCCCCCGGCACTTCATCCTTGTCCCCTTCTGAATCCTATGACTCGCATGCGGCGTTTGCCGCCACCACTCCGCTTGACGCAGCACGCGTTGGCTGGGTCATGCCGACCCATGCCTGCTCCAGAACCCCAGGCCTAAGTAAATCCGCCCGGCCGGCTTCGCCTAAAATGCGGAGCGCTGCCCTGACAGCCTCTGCCTCATGGCTGGTTGACATGGCGTTGCGCTGTGCCAAAACAATAAAAACTGAGTGGCTTTATATCTAGCGCGAGGCCCCCACGAACCTGAGATCCAGTAGATGCCTGTGCCCTATGGCACTACAACCCTGGGTGCGCCGCTCTCAGTGTTGCACCCGTTCAATAATGGTTGTAGGCCCCCCCACTGGGCCCCAAATTCTAAGGTGTCGCACTGTGGCCGCGTCGCTGGGTATGCTTTGGCTGATTGCTGTGTCTGGGAACAAAATCATTAAATAAATAAATAAATTACGGGGCCCGCCCGGCTCCGTGTGCCCCGTGGCCCTTGAGGCCTTGCCCCCAGGTATCGCTCCGCGTTCGCGCTTCCCGCGCGTTAATAAATTGCCACCTTCATTTTTATTGGCACCCCCCCGCTGTACCGTAAACGCGTAGGCCGCCTGGCCTCGCGCCTCCCTGAAGACGCTGTGTCAATAGGCGTCGGGGGCTGTGTGGCTTCCGCACGCCTGCTACCACCGCTAGGGCCGCTCAAGAGGGGCGCGGCGAGGCCTCCGAGCCTCGATTGCACCAAACCGCCCCACCCGACCTCCTAGGCTTAACTCGGCCCTCCCCCGGCCCTGGCTCTACTCTAAACGCCCGCACTTGCCTCTAAATCCGCCCTCCTCAAAAAACGCCCTCCTGACTAGGTCGGCGCTGGAAAAAGAGGCCGACCCCACCCTTCCACCCCCTTATAAACCCCCCTTTCAAACCCCACCCCCACTTACCTTTCCACCAATCCGGCGCCCCCGCGCCACTTCCTGTCCTCCCGAACGTGCCAGCGGAGAGACTATAAACGAGTCTCTCTCTCCGCGGGCCCCTCCATTGTCTTAAATGCTTCATTTTTATTGGTTCGTTTTTCTACATGTCCATTCTGTGCATTCTAAGTTCCTGCCCAGGGAATTTCGCTAAGAGAAATTTTTTGTTGCCCATAAGCTACTTCACGCTTCCTCCTGTCACAGCATGTGACGGCCCCTCCTCCAGATTGGTTTCGGTTTTGCCTTTAATCCCAGCCGGGATCCTTTCTCCTTGCGGCTCAGTGCCATGCTTCATTTTCAAATGCATGTTTTTTTCAATAGTTGAACCTTGTTTCAATATATGTGGCAAGAAAAGTCCAATTATGAATTTGCAATGCCATTAGCTCTTACTCAAGCAAAGGCGAGACCTATTGCATTGCAAATACTTATTCTGCTTTTTTCAACTCTGTCCGCAATCCTGCCCAGCAATAAGCTTGGAGTTTCAGGAATCCACACCTGTAATCATTTTCTATTGCTCTCTTTTGTCGTGAGCAGTCCGGAATCTTCAGTGGCCCCACTTTAAAAGTTTTATACTTTCTTAGTCGATTTCATATTCTCATGAGCACTAAGTGTTGGTTTCCATGTGGAAAAAGTACACACAGCAAACCATCCCCCTCAGTTTGCCTAGAATTAAGGGTTCATGGTGTACCTTCCACTTGCATCCGGTCTCATCAGTGACCCATGACCTGAATAAGATTTGGCTCTTAAAAGACCTATTGAATGAGAAAAGGAAAGGATAATTTTATTTGAGAGTCAAGGTAAACATGGTGAACAAGGACTCGGGTGGGGAGTAAATGCTGCCATGTCATCAAATAAGGCCAATTAGATGCATTCACCCTGAATAATTGATCACTCAAACAACAAAAAAGTCAAACTTACCTATGTCCATCTTGTCCATGACCTGAGTCACTTAGGATTTGCCACTTGAGATACTAGTTAGCATTATTCTCAGCAAATCACCTCTTTCAAGTCCATAGAGTTATGCATCTTTGGGTCTTCTTTTCCCAAAGACATAGATAAAAATGGATTACGCTTCCGAATGTTTTTGGCAGGATGTACAGACATTTTTTTCTTTAAAAAAGAGCCAGACCTGTTGCACACGTAAAGTTAAATACAGTGAAACTGAGAGGTCTCAGATGAACCACTGGGGCTAGCCTACAGTTAATGAAAGGCCTACTAAGTAGTGCTCTCAGAAACACATTGGGGCGTGCACCAAGAATGATTACCCAAACTCTAAAAAAACAAGTTTACCTAAGCCCCTCCTATTTGTCACATTCATTATTGTTGTCATTTATTAACACATATGTCACCGGTTCTAAATCAGTGAGGTATGTATGTGTCTTTTTTCCATTGAAGCCACACACATAAGCTGTACAGTCCTTTGAATCTTCACTGCTAGCTAGACATGGAAATGAAAAGTTAAGCTTGTCAACATTTAGGCCTCATTATAACATTGGCGGTACATACAGCCTACCGCCAGGGTGACGGATGCCAACATTCCGCCATCGCGGCTACCATCCGTCCGCCATATTATGAGCACTGCCTGACTTCTGCCACAATAAGGGCGGAAATCCGGCGGTGCTCATGGTGGTGGACAGTGGTGAGCTGGCGCTGCTGCCACCAGCCCCGCCATGTCAGTAAAACGCTGCCAGCCAT
The DNA here is from genome assembly GCF_031143425.1 of Pleurodeles waltl. Taxonomy (NCBI): domain Eukaryota; kingdom Metazoa; phylum Chordata; class Amphibia; order Caudata; family Salamandridae; genus Pleurodeles; species Pleurodeles waltl. Next base: position 93,177,134 of record NC_090445.1, on the reverse strand, counting down.
TGTAGGAGGCTGGCCTGGCTTGTAGTGGGTACCAGAGGTACTTACACCTTGTGCCAGGTCCAGTTATCCTTTATTAGTGTAGAAGAGGTGTTTCTAGCAGCTTAGGCTAATAGAAGGTAGCTATGGCAAAGCAGCTTAGGCTGAACTAGGAGACATATAAAGCTCCTACTATACCACTGGTGTCATATGCACAATATCATAAGAAAACACAATACACAGAGTTACTAAAAATAAAGGTACTTTATTTTTATGACAATATTCCAAAAGTATCTCATGGAGTACCCTCAGTAAGAATGTAAGTATTATACACAAGTTATATGTACACAAACCAAAATTAGGTAAGTAAGAGCAAGAAAAGTAATGCAAACAGTGTAGAATTACAATAGGTTGCAATAGGAGCACATAGGTATAGGGGCAACACAAACCATATACTCCAAAAGTGGAATGCGAACCACAAATGGACCCCAGACCTATATGAGCATGTAGAGGGTCGCTGGGACTGTAAGAAAACAGTGAGGGTTAGAAAAATACCCCACACCAAGACCCTGAAAAGTAGGAGTAAATTACACCTACTACCCCCAGGGAGCACAGAAGTCGTGATAGGGGGATTCTGCAGGAAGAACACACACCAGCAGTGCACTGTCAACGGATTTCCAGACCTGAGTACCTGTAAGACAAGGGGACCAAGTCCAATAGTTGCAACAGTGTCCAGGTGGGGCAGGAGCCCAGGAAACCCCAGATAAAGGTGCAAGGAAGCTGCCACCGGATGGTAGAAGCTGTGGTTTCTGCAAGAACGAAGAGGACTAGGAACTTCTCCTTTGGAAGACGGATGTCCCACAACACGATGAAGCTTGCAAAAAGACTGCAAACAAGCCTTGCTAGCTGCACTTCATCCTTGTCCCCTTCTGAATCCTATGACTCGCATGCGGCGTTTGCCGCCACCACTCCGCTTGACGCAGCACGCGTTGGCCGGGTCATGCCGACCCATGCCTGCTCCAGAACCCCAGGCCTAAGTAAATCCGCCCGGCCGGCTTCGCCTAAAATGCGGAGCGCTGCCCTGACAGCCTCTGCCTCATGGCTGGTTGACATGGCGTTGCGCTGTGCCAAAACAATAAAAACTGAGTGGCTTTATATCTAGCGCGAGGCCCCCACGAACCTGAGATCCAGTAGATGCCTGTGCCCTATGGCACTACAACCCTGGGTGCGCCGCTCTCAGTGTTGCACCCGTTCAATAATGGTTGTAGGCCCCCCCACTGGGCCCCAAATTCTAAGGTGTCGCACTGTGGCCGCGTCGCTGGGTATGCTTTGGCTGATTGCTGTGTCTGGGAACAAAATCATTAAATAAATAAATAAATTACGGGGCCCGCCCGGCTCCGCGTGCCCCGTGGCCCTTGAGGCCTTGCCCCCAGGTATCGCTCCGCGTTCGCGCTTCCCGCGCGTTAATAAATTGCCACCTTCATTTTTATTGGCACCCCCCCGCTGTACCGTAAACGCGTAGGCCGCCTGGCCTCGCGCCTCCCTGAAGACGCTGTGTCAATAGGCGTCGGGGGCTGTGTGGCTTCCGCACGCCTGCTACCACCGCTAGGGCCGCTCAAGAGGGGCGCGGCGAGGCCTCCGAGCCTCGATTGCACCAAACCGCCCCACCCGACCTCCTAGGCTTAACTCGGCCCTCCCCCGGCCCTGGCTCTACTCTAAACGCCCACACTTGCCTCTAAATCCGCCCTCCTCAAAAAACGCCCTCCTGACTAGGTCGGCGCTGGAAAAAGAGGCCGACCCCACCCTTCCACCCCCTTATAAACCCCCCTTTCAAACCCCACCCCCACTTACCTTTCCACCAATCCGGCGCCCCCGCGCCACTTCCTGTCCTCCCGAACGTGCCAGCGGAGAGACTATAAACGAGTCTCTCTCTCCGCGGGCCCCTCCATTGTCTTAAATGCTTCATTTTTATTGGTTCGTTTTTCTACATGTCCATTCTGTGCATTCTAAGTTCCTGCCCAGGGAATTTCGCTAAGAGAAAATTTTTGTTGCCCATAAGCTACTTCACGCTTCCTCCTGTCACAGCATGTGATGGCCCCTCCTCCAGATTGGTTTCGGTTTTGCCTTTAATCCCAGCCGGGATCCTTTCTCCTTGCGGCTCAGTGCCATGCTTCATTTTCAAATGCATGTTTTTTTCAATAGTTGAACCTTGTTTCAATATATGTGGCAAGAAAAGTCCAATTATGAATTTGCAATGCCATTAGCTCTTACTCAAGCAAAGGCGAGACCTATTGCATTGCAAATACTTATTCTGCTTTTTTCAACTCTGTCCGCAATCCTGCCCAGCAATAAGCTTGGAGTTTCAGGAATCCACACCTGTAATCATTTTCTATTGCTCTCTTTTGTCGTGAGCAGTCCGGAATCTTCAGTGGCCCCACTTTAAAAGTTTTATACTTTCTTAGTCGATTTCATATTCTCATGAGCACTAAGTGTTGGTTTCCATGTGGAAAAAGTACACACAGCAAACCATCCCCCTCAGTTTGCCTAGAATTAAGGGTTCATGGTGTACCTTCCACTTGCATCCGGTCTCATCAGTGACCCATGACCTGAATAAGATTTGGCTCTTAAAAGACCTATTGAATAAGAAAAGGAAAGGATAATTTTATTTGAGAGTCAAGGTAAACATGGTGAACAAGGACTCGGGCGGGGAGTAAATGCTGCCATGTCATCAAATAAGGCCAATTAGATGCATTCACCCTGAATAATTGATCACTCAAACAACAAAAAAGTCAAACTTACCTATGTCCATCTTGTCCATGACCTGAGTCACTTAGGATTTGCCACTTGAGATACTAGTTAGCATTATTCTCAGCAAATCACCTCTTTCAAGTCCATAGAGTTATGCATCTTTGGGTCTTCTTTTCCCAAAGACATAGATAAAAATGGATTACGCTTCCGAATGTTTTTGGCAGGATGTACAGACATTTTTTTCTTTAAAAAAGAGCCAGACCTGTTGCACACGTAAAGTTAAATACAGTGAAACTGAGAGGTCTCAGATGAACCACTGGGGCTAGCCTACAGTTAATGAAAGGCCTACTAAGTAGTGCTCTCAGAAACACATTGGGGCGTGCACCAAGAATGATTACCCAAACTCTAAAAAAACAAGTTTACCTAAGCCCCTCCTATTTGTCACATTCATTATTGTTGTCATTTATTAACACATATGTCACCGGTTCTAAATCAGTGAGGTATGTATGTGTCTTTTTTCCATTGAAGCCACACACATAAGCTGTACAGTCCTTTGAATCTTCACTGCTAGCTAGACATGGAAATGAAAAGTTAAGCTTGTCAACATTTAGGCCTCATTATAACATTGGCGGTACATACAGCCTACCGCCAGGGTGACGGATGCCAACATTCCGCCATCGCGGCTACCATCCGTCCGCCATATTATGAGCACTGCCTGACTTCTGCCACAATAAGGGCGGAAATCCGGCGGTGCTCATGGTGGTGGACAGTGGTGAGCTGGCGCTGCTGCCACCAGCCCCGCCATGTCAGTAAAACGCTGCCAGCCATTGTAGGAGGCTGGCCTGGCTTGTAGTGGGTACCAGAGGTACTTACACCTTGTGCCAGGTCCAGTTATCCTTTATTAGTGTAGAAGAGGTGTTTCTAGCAGCTTAGGCTAATAGAAGGTAGCTATGGCAAAGCAGCTTAGGCTGAACTAGGAGACATATAAAGCTCCTACTATACCACTGGTGTCATATGCACAATATCATAAGAAAACACAATACACAGAGTTACTAAAAATAAAGGTACTTTATTTTTATGACAATATTCCAAAAGTATCTCATGGAGTACCCTCAGTAAGAATGTAAGTATTATACACAAGTTATATGTACACAAACCAAAATTAGGTAAGTAAGAGCAAGAAAAGTAATGCAAACAGTGTAGAATTACAATAGGTTGCAATAGGAGCACATAGGTATAGGGGCAACACAAACCATATACTCCAAAAGTGGAATGCGAACCACAAATGGACCCCAGACCTATGTGAGCATGTAGAGGGTCGCTGGGACTGTAAGAAAACAGTGAGGGTTAGAAAAATACCCCACACCAAGACCCTGAAAAGTAGGAGTAAATTACACCTACTACCCCCAGGGAGCACAGAAGTCGTGATAGGGGGATTCTGCAGGAAGAACACACACCAGCAGTGCACTGTCAATGGATTTCCAGACCTGAGTACCTGTAAGACAAGGGGACCAAGTCCAATAGTTGCAACAGTGTCCAGGTGGGGCAGGAGCCCAGGAAACCCCAGATAAAGGTGCAAGGAAGCTGCCACCGGATGGTAGAAGCTGTGGTTTCTGCAAGAACGAAGAGGACTAGGAACTTCTCCTTTGGAAGACGGATGTCCCACAACACGATGAAGCTTGCAAAAAGACTGCAAACAAGCCTTGCTAGCTGCAAGGGTTGCAGTAGAGGTTTTTAGGTGCTGCTGAGGATCAGGAAGGACCAGGATGTCGCCTTTTGGAGGAGGAGACAGAGGGGGCGCTCAGAGAGCCCTCACAGAAGCAGGCAGCACCCGCAGAAGTACCCCAACAGGCACTTAGAAGAAGAGTGAACCAGAGTCCACGCGAAGTAACAAAAAGGGGTCCAACTACGTTGGAGGACAACTCAGAAGGTTGTGCACTGCAGGGCGGAGTGCTGGGGACCCAGGCTAGGCTGTGCACAAAGGAAATCCTGGAAGAGTGCACAGGAGCCGGAGCAGCTGCAAATCACACAGTACACAGTTTTGCAGTCTAGCGTGGGGACCCAGAGGACCAGTGATACAGTCTTTTGGTGCCTGTGTTTGCAGGGGGAAGATTCCATCGGCCCACTGGAGATTTCTTCGGAGCTTCTGGTGCAGGGTGAAGGCAGGCTACCCCCAGAGCATGCACCACCTGGAAACAGTTGAGAAAGCCGTCAGGATTAGGCGCTACAATGTTGCTGGTAGTTGTCTTGCTACTTTGTTGCGGTTTTTCAGGCATCCTGGAGCAGTCAGCGGTCGATCCTTGGTAGAAGGTGAAGAGGGAGATGCAGAGGAACTCTGGTGAGCTCTTGCATTCGTTATCTGAAGAATTCCCCAAAGCAGAGACCCTAAATAGCCAGAAAATGAGGTTTGGCTATCAACTTAGGAGGATTGGCTACCAAGAGAGGTAAGAGCCTATCAGAAGGAGCCTCTGACGTCACCTTCTTGCACTGGCCACTCAGAGCAGTCCAGTGTGCCCCCACCACCTCTGTTTCCAATATGGCAGAGATCTGGGACACACTGGAGGAGCTCTGGGCACCTCCCCTGGGAGGTACTGGTCAGGGGAGTGGTCACCCCCTTTCCTTTGTCCAGTTTCGTGCCAGAGCAGGGCTGGGGGATCCCTGAACTGGTGTAGACTGGCTTATGCAGAGATGGGCACCATCTGTGCCCATCAAAGCATTTAAAAAGGCTGGGGGAGGCTACTCCTCCCCAGGCCTTCACACCTATTTCCAAAGGGAGAGGGTGTAACACCCTCTCTCAGAGGAAATCCTTTGTTCTGCCTTCCTGGGCCAGGGCTGCCTGGACCCCAGGAGGGCAGAAACCTGTCTGAGAGGTTGGCAGCAGCAGCAGCTGCAGTGGAGACCCCGGAAAGGCAGTTTGGCAGTACCCGGGTTCTGTGCTAGAGACCCAGGGGATCATGGAATTGTCCCCACCAATACCAGAATGGTATTGGGGTGACAATTCCATGATCTTAGAGATGTTACATGGCCATGTTCGGAGTTACCATTGTGACGCCATACATAGGTAGTGACCTATGTATAGTGCACGTGTGTAATGGGGTCCCCGCACTCACAAAGTCCGGGGAATTTGCCCTGAACGATGTGTGGGCACCTTGGCTAGTGCCAGGGTGCCCACACGCTAAGTAACTTTGCACCCACCCTTCACTAAGTGAAGGTTAAACATATAGGTTACTTATAAGTTGCTTATGTGCAGTGGTAAATGGCTGTGAAATAACGTGGACGTTATTTCACGCAGGCTGCAGTGGCAGGCCTGTGTAAGAATTGTCAGAGCTCCCTATGGGTGGCAAAAGAAATGCTGCAGCCCATAGGGATCTCCTGGAACCCCAATACCCTGTGTACCTCAGTACCATATACAAGGGAATTATATGGGTATACCAGTATGCCAATGTGAATTGGTAAATTTAGTCACTAGCCTGTTAGTGACAAATTTGGAAAGCAGAGAGAGCATAACCACTGAGGTTCTGGTTAGCAGAGCCTCAGTGAAACAGTTAGGCATCACACAGGGAACACATACAGGGCACATACCTATGAGCACTGGGGCCCTGCCTGGCAGGGTCCCAGTGACACATAGACTAAAACAACATATATACAGTGAAATATGGGGGTAACATGCCAGGCAAGATGGCACTTTCCTATAGCCGTATTGCATGGAGAGAAGAAATTATGGACTGCAATGCATTCCAGAGCGATTGTCAGCGGCTGATATTAATTAAAGCATTCCATCCATCATCTTGTTGTTGTTGGAGCTTATGCTCCAAGTGTGACAGGCATGCCTAGATGTGGGTCCTGTGCTCACTGTGTCATAACATTAAAGCTGTACCTCTCTGATGAGAGATAAGTAGGTTAAAACCGGTCTGAGGTTCTTTGTGGTCCCTTCTAGAGGGAGCTTCGCTTGGCAGTTTGGGATGGACTGTTTTCATGAGGAGCATGGTCTGTACTGATTTGCATAAGGTGGGCCTTTGTCTAGAGAGGCATGGTGGGTGGAGAAAGATAGACTGGAATGCTGCTCAGTGTGTTTGCCAGTGACTGAGATTAATTCAAGCACTCCATCCATCACCTTGTTGCTGTTGCAGTTCTTTTAGTAGAGAACGGAAAGAGCGTATGGTGTTGATTAGAAGAGTGAGACAGTTCCAGGTTTTAATTACCACAGGATGCTGGAGACACACTAGAAGCTGCAAGGCCGCTAAAGATAATGTGATTATGTGAGCTCGGGGAGTAAGGTTGTTTCATGCACCACTCTCTTAACTGAAGGGATAGTGGATACTGGAGATGGGAAATGTCTGCAGTCACTCACCATAGGGAAAATGGGGCCAGAGAGAGAGAGAGAACAACTGGAGTGACCCCACTGCACATTCAATAAACCCCTCCCCCAATCTGAAATATAGCTTTCTCACATACGAGGATCTCTACATGGAAATAATGTGCACACAATAAGACCTTATTCACACGCTTTGGAGCCCAATAATTATTCAACTCAATCACAATGCATGCTTATCTGATGCGGAAATTACGGGGCAGTCAAAAACCCCAATGAGTTCCAGGAACCCTCTCAGGCTCAGAAGCACCATCAGCTGACACAAGTGCAGAACGTCAACTGTACTGGTAATCAATAGGCAATTTAAGACAGAAGTAAAGGGAAAGGAACAGGAAGAAGTGCAGGGTAAGCAAACAAACATGCAGGGGAATGCTAAATGGTGAGCAAACTTTCTGCAGCAGGAAGCCCTAGAATGAAAGAAGTTGTGAGGCAACCTCTTTCCTTTTGCCGACTCTATTCAAGCCATCCCAGAAAAAATTATCCAGCTCCTGCGGTTCTCCAGGTGGCTCACCACCGTCTTTGAAATGGGCCCTCCTTCAGTTTGTTTCAGTGAAAATTTTAGTAATGTGTTAGTGACCCAGCATGAGCAGACAGTGCTCTTGTTTAATAGCCTAGCATTGAAAGCTGTACTGACACACATTTTAAAAGTGCTCATGTCTTCATTTTTGTACTGGTCACAATTGTGTTCACTTGATTTAACTATGTGCTAACAAGACTTAAATGATACTAAAGTATATTATATGCAATAGAGTAATTGCTAGTCTTGAAACAAATTAATAATTTTAATGTTTAATGTATGATTTCTGAGTTTAAATAGATGTGTGCATAAAAATAAATGCACTTCTTCGTTATACTTAACGTGATGCCTTAACAAAGTTTGCAAATTAAATTAAATGTTTTTATTCTCTTTGCTGATATATTAATTAAAGTTGAAGTTAAAAGTTTAATTATCATGTGCGTTCATTAACTGCTATATTAATGCGCCCATATTTCTTGTGTTAGCATAACTAGGCCTGCAGACCTCATTTTTTTTTTTTTTTTCATTACTTTTACATAGACATGTAAAAGTAATGAATTATTAGTCTTTCTCTAAAATGAATTTTTCCATTAGGTTGTTCTTATGAATAGTGCAGGGTTCCTGTGTTTAATATTACAGGACGTACTGCTAAATGAACTTGGTTCCAGAACATTTAGGCCATCATTCTGACCCCGGCGGTCCTTGACCGCCGGGGCCGGGGTCGGCGGGAGCACCGCCAACAGGCTGGCGGTGCTCCTGAGGGCATTCTGACCGCGGCAGTTTGGCCGCAGTCAGAAAGGGAAAACCGGCAGTCTCCCGCCGGTTTTCCGCTGCTCTCAGGAATCCTCTATGGGATTCCGACACCCCATACCGCCATCCTGTTCCTGGCGGTTCGCCCGTCAGGAACAGGATGGCGGTATGGGGTGTCGTGGGGCCCCTGCAGTGCCCATGCCAGTGGCATGGGCACTGCAGGGGCCCCCGTAAGAGGGCCCCACAAAGAATTTCACTGTCTGCATTGCAGACAGTGAAATTCGCGACGGGTGCTACTGCACCCGTCGCACCCTCCCCACTCCGCCGGCTCCATTCGGAGCCGGCTTCCTCGTGGGGAGGGGTTTCCCGCTGGGCTGGCGGGCGGCCTTCTGGCAGTCGCCCGCCAGCCCAGCGGGAAACACAGAATAACCGCAGCGGTCTTCTGACCGCGGTGCGGTATTCTGGAGGGGGGAACTCTGGCGGGCGGCCTCCGCCGCCCGCCAGAGTTAGAATGACCCCCTTAGGCTCAAGGACTACACGTTAAATAAATTGGTGCTATCGACGTGTATTCACATGGGAAAGGACAAGACCACTGTATACACTGGGAAGAATTTGTATTGTTGCAACTTGAGTATTTTATTTATTTATTGAATTCATTCGGTCTAGAAATCTAGACCATTTGGAGTAACAAAGATAACAATCATACATGATAAATAATATTTGTTAAAAAACGTGATAGCAATATAAAAAACAATAATAATCAGAACAGTATAACAATAAAATCAACAGGACTAAGCTTTTGATCATAGATAAAAATACAATAAATAGGACATGGCTAAAAATGGTAAGAGAAAAAAGATAAAAGCTAGGATATAAAACTTTTGTCTAACATACCAATGTGTGCAGCTATTTTCCCATAAGACATGGCCCTCGTCAATCCAAAAAACAAATTGAGTACCCATTTAGATATAAGATACTTTGTCAAGACCCCTATCAGATTTCAACTATAAAAATGGCTCTATAAGCTTATGCAATCTCTATTGTTCATATAGAGGGCAACAAGTTCCTGCTGAAAATTCCTACTGATACTACAAGAAAATAACAGTTGAGACTCCTTCTGTGGACTAATGTCAGGATGGCTCAAATGCCCTTTGAGACAATAAACCTACGACGGATGTACCAGGCCTCCGATAGATATTTGGTAACTGTAATAGCTACCACGGAGGATGAGTCATATGTACAGATTCTGGTGGCGTTTGCTCTATCCTGTAATGACATGTTTTTGCAGAGGGGAATGATCCACCTCCCTCTGGGACTCTTATACAAAGGGCAAAAAAATAGTATATGCTCTTTTGTTTCTTTACAGTGTTGGCAAAAAATACATCTATCATTTGAAACGATGTTAGATGGCCAGTGAGCCGTAAAACCATTAATAGGCAGTGTACCATATCTTAGCTGGAGATATAGAGCACGGGCGTACGGAGGCATGGGAAGGTTCAAGAAATTCTCAGCCCAGGGCTCGTGCTTGAGTTGGAGAAATTCCATTGTTAGCCTGCCCGCCCCCTTTTGGTGCAAGGAGTCTTCATTAACTTTCTCCCAATATCTTTTTGTAACAAGTTTCCTTGCATTAACAGGGATTTGATATTAGTAGGGAAGACCTATTTTGTCCCAGGCCGATTTCATCTCCTTCAGCCATGGAATTTTCTCCAGTGCCTGGGGGGCGGCTATGAGCTCTCTTATAGCCAGCCTATATGGTTCAAGTTCAACAGATTTCCATAAGCGAATCCAATAGGAGAGAGGCCTTAGGGCCGCTGTGGTTTTGATACTATTTAAACCTAGGTCAAGCCTTAGAGGGGTCATTGGTGAGCCCATACCTAACCGGGAAATCTGTCTAAGGAAATGATTTTCCTTGGTTTGCAGAATGTCCAGGTTTTTGTGGGACCCCCAAAGTTCCGCTCCATATAGGGCCGCTGCTCTGATTTGGACATTGTAAATCTCCGCAAGTATGTTCAAGGGGGGGCTCGGAGCCTTTCTCGATCTACGGACAAGGGCCCGCCTCTTTGGCTTATAATAAGAGCCCCTTTGTCAATGGCTGCCTTCCATTTGCCTGTGGTCGATAGTCTGAAACCCAAATAGTCGAACTCTTCTACTTTCTCCAGCAGAATCGAGTTCATTTCTATACTAACGCGCGATCGTTTCTTGGAAGTACTATATATCATAAGTTTGGTTTTCTTGACGTTTACGTCCAGACCATAGTCACTGCAGTCAACACAGAATTGATTGATCAGGTTTTGGATTCCCATTGGCGATTTTGATATCAAAATTGTATCATCTGCATATAGCAGACACAGGACTTTTTTCCCAACCAGTTTAGGTGAATCATTTATACAGTTCTCTAAGTAGTGGATGCAATTATTGATATAGAGCAGAAAAAGAGTGGGTGCCAGGACACATCCCTGTCTAACTCCTTTTTTAATAGCTACGGGGTCAGTCAACTCACCCCCCTGGCCACATCTAATTTGAGCGAAAGTATTTTCATGCAGTTGCGAAATGAGTTTCAGGAGACCAGGTGGCACTCCCATATTTGATAATGTTGACCACAGCAGGTTCCTGGGGATCAAATCAAATGCGGCTCTGAGGTCTATGAAGACCACATAGAGATTACCCCTCCCCAGGTCAACATTCTTCCATTTTATTGACATGAATCTTAGGGCTTGGTCAACTGTACTCACTGCAGGTCTGAATCCCGCTTGTAGGTCAGAAAGAGCTTCAGACTCCATAATCCATTCCTCAAGATGGAGCAGAAGATGTTTTGCGTAGATTTTTTGGGAGTTATCAAGGAGACTAATCGGACGATTATTGGCAGGGGAATTCGGATTTCCTTTTTCTAAGATGGGTACTATTTCAGCCCCTTTCCAAGTAGGTGGAGCGGGGGCCCCCGCTGCAATTGCATTGCAGATAAGGTTGAGATATGGTGCCCATATATCGGGTCTTGATTTGTATAGATCGCCTGGAATCTTATCTGGGCCAGGGGCCTTTCCCCATTTCAATGAATCTATTGCTGCTCTTGTTTCGATTAGAGAGAATATGATCGGGGTGGTCTCTTGGTTTATTGAGGCATCAGGGGCCCACAGAGATGCTTCAGATGGCCCTTCGTATAGTTGCCCAAAGTGCTCTACCCATGTTGCTGAGAGAATTGAGGAGCCAGGTGCGGCAGGGGAATCACTACAGTCATCAGTTATTAGTTTCCAGAACCTCGATGTATTGTTGGATTTAGCAGTCTCCAGAATGGTAACCCATCTGGCCTCTTCCCAGCTTCTGCGTGCCTTGGAACATTCCTTCTTATAAACCTTCCTGGCTGTTCTTAACAGCTCAACATGGCCTTCTTTTATTGCTTCCAGGAGAGATAGTTGTGCTTCTCTGCACGAATTGTCGAACCAGGAAGCACAGTGCTTTTTATTAGGATTATTAAGAATCTTTTTTGTAAAAAGATGCTTTAAAGATTGGAACAGATCAGCGTGGGCTGCTAAGAGTCTGTCACCCTCCCCATTCTCGTTTAGCCGAATCATACACTCCATCTGGTTGGCAAGCAGGTTGTAAATAGATGCCAGGTGTTTAGGGGAAGAAATAACAGATTCCCATTTTAGGTTGCGTCTGTTATTTGTTAGGGCCAGCTGGGAGGCATGGGTCTTAGAGTAGGGTACATTAAACGAAGGAAAAAGTCCTCTGGTCGATAAAATCAACGGGTCATGATCGCTCTCAATCTGCTCTTGGACCCTCATATCGAACATGTGGCTCCACAGTCGGATGTCAAGAAATATATAATCAATACGACTGCTGTGCCCTCCGCGCCTAAAGGTAGCTTGCAAATTTGCATCCGAGCGCGAGCGACCGTTGCAGGCTCGGAGGCCAGGGGCTAGTATGATGTCGGCCAGTAAGCGCGCAGATTTATTCAGCCTTGGTCTTTTGTTGGAGACTAGCTGAGGGATGCCCCAATGGGCATCCTCTTCTTTACATATTCCTTGGACTAAAGGATTAGGTTCGAAAGTGACATTAAAATCCCCTCCAATCAAGACAAAGAAGGAGGGATTGTTTTTAAGAAAACTGTCCAAAATGGACAGGACATCAGAATCAGGGTGGGAGCTCGCATTCCTGTTACTGCAACTTGAGTACAGTTGTAATTGACTGTTGGATTCACACGTAAAGAGGAGATGAATTCAGAACAAACCTGAGAAATAACGGACTGTTGCATCCTGAAGGCAAAATGATTTCTGATTGGACATTGCCCCTTTTGCGTAATATGGACCCACTGAGCTGACCAATCAAGATGCTTTAAGTGTTCCTAGTAAGTGATGGACTTTGCAAGTTTTAGTTAGCCTTCCTTTGCCTCTGCTAGACATTGATCTCTGTGCTGCCCGTGTTCTGCTCTCCCCTGATGGTGCTTCTAACAGACCTTACATATGATCTCCATGCTCTGCTGAAGAAGATCTCCTGAATACTGACCCTAGGAGAAGTATATCTCCTTGTTAATGCTGTTTTCCTTGACACTTCTTTTCCTAATAGTTGCAGGCATGCTGACTTTCACCTATTTTATTTTTCTAGTTAACATTCTGTAGCCCAAGATAGATTATTTTTCAAATCATTTTTGTCTCTTTTGTATTTTGTCTGCATGTGTTAGCCCATTCCCAAACATGAATGTCATAATTTAGTTAGCAGTAGGGACAACCCAAGTCCAACCCCCGAATTGTGTACTCTGTTAACTTGATTTGACAAATGCTAACACAGTCTGATTTGAGATATGTTTCTGTCGCCCAAGTCATCTCTTTGATGATATGTATTATTCTTCTTCAATGCTTAATAGTGTTGATGCTAATTAGGTTCAATTTGTTTTGCTATTTTGGGCAACCAGTGGTGTTGACTTATCTTTACTGTTTGATTTTACGCACACTTTATATGACTTTAGCTTTCTGATGTAGAATAAATCTTAGAAATTTTCACTGATTGGAGTTTTCCTTCCATGATCACATTGGTCATGGTGTTTAAAATTGTTGGGTGGGATTGAAATGATTGTGTATGGTTCACCACACTTCTTACTGGGTGAAAAGATCCTTCTATCTCAGTAAGCGTTTGATTCCTGTGAAGGATTAAAAAACTCTTTTGCAGGTTCTACTTCCACAGCTTCCTATGATTCAGTCTCCACTTTCACCGTTTATTCAATTCAGTTTTTTACCTTCACCTACTTTCTGTTGTTTTCCTTGCCTCTTGTCCTTTTTATTGTTTTCCATTCACAAGCATTTGTTTCAAGGTACTGAAATAAACACAGAATTTTATTCTACTTCCAACAGTGTCACATGACAATGGAGAGCAGTATATATGTAATCAATGCTTTATATGGATGGTGCCTTCATCAGATGGTTATATCATTGATGAAGCTTGTCTCCACCCATGCTGTCACTGTGCTTTCCTACTCTGAATTGCCTGGCCTCTTCCTTCCTTTTCTGTCTGGTCCCAAGAAAGAAGGTGGCACCCAGTGTCCATCCTCTGGACCTGGCAGCAGGCTGCAGGATCCCAGCGCCTTCCGTGTGGCAAGACATCTTCCACCTTCCTAGAGAAATACAACGTGTAATGTAACATCTTCCCTGCTTAGCTTAGGGAAAGGCAACACATCACCCCAAACATGAAGAGGAAACTCCCAGCTTTTCCTTGTGTCTAGTCTGTTGTATGTAGACTTTGATGAGTCATTAGAGCTATGTCTGTTGGTTTAGAGGAAGAGATGTTCAGATGCTTGTATGGCTCCGCCTGGAGTGTTATGTTCAGCAGTGTGATTGTTGATCAAATCGATCCACTGGAATGTGAGTTGGTGTTCTCTGGATGTGAAATGCTCTCTGGAGCCAAGGTATTTGCGACTAGAGATTCTGCTGATACGAAATTGTGTGGTAAAAATACTCTGAGGCTTGATGTGCCTTGAGGCAGTTTTCCTTATGGAGGTTTTCTTGACAATGATATTGTTGGTCTAGCACAAAGTGATAAAATGCTCCATGAATCAGAAATGTTTTTACTTGGTCTCAGCGCCGTCATGTACTAGTTGTTCACATGTGCTCTTTCTCCTTGGGTGCTGCATGAAACTATTGATCCAGTGAATTGCTCTCTGATCTGACAGAATATGAGGCCATATGTATTAACATCTGGTCGCAATATACTACTCGGAATCTCCAACTGGTAAATATTTTTATGAACCGACTAATGTGCTAATTGGTTGGTTCTTGAAAATCCAAATTGTAGTTGTCCGGAATCTAAACTGTCTCATGTATATTAATAAGGTAGGCTGCAAATTCTGTATCAGTACAATCGAAGGCCATCACTTGGATGGTGGCCTAATGGGGTCAGTAAACCATTACAGGCCTGATTTAGAGTTTGGTGGATGGGTTACTCCATCACAAATGTGACAGGTCTTCTGTCTACCGTATTACGATGTCCATAGGATATCATGGAACCGTAATATGGCGGACAGGATATCCGTCATGTTTGTACAGAGTAACCCCATCGCCAAACTCTAAATCAAGTCCTATGTCTGTGATTGCTTTTTATTAAAGCATTTTTAATGCAACTTGTTTTCCTTAGTTTATATTTTTTGTTTGTTTCAGATGGGAAGAGGTTCCTTAGACCACTGCCTCCTCTTGAACACACTGTTTTTTACATTCCAAAAGGGTAAGGGATCCCCTGGGGACCCCCCCCCCCCTCTTTTGCGAATGGGTTACCACCTCCTTTGAGGTGTGGGCAAAATATCAATGTTTAGTGAATGGATTGCAGTCTTTTTATTTAAATGCAGTCTGTTTTGTTACAGGAAACGGGTCTGTGTTTAAAATATGTTCTTTAAAAAAATTCTGTTATTTGTCAGTGATGGTCAAAGAAAATGGCAGGTTTTCTGTGGCCTTTTCCTTGTTCGTTGGTGTCTCCATCACAAAGTGAACATTTTACAGAGATTGTAGATGGAAAGCAGTATGGGTATGCAATGATCGTGCTGTGAGGATTTGAAGACCACACTTAAGTTGTTGCCTGATGAGAACAGTGAAATAGAAGACAGCAGAAATGCAATAGATATGGGGGAAGACACAGGGAAGAAAATAACTTTAATTTTGGTTAGGTGAAGATGGAGAGAGAACAATGACTTCCAAAACTGAATTGAGGATAGACAGAGGCTGCATCAGTAAGGGAAGATTCATAAGAAGAGAAATAAATGAAGCTCTAGATATTGTCCATGTAGACATCACAGATTAGGGCATTAGATGAGTTAAGGAAGGCAAGTATAAGCAGAGATCCAAAGCTGTACAAGGGAAGAGCCCAAGAGAACACCATAAACTAACTAGAGGAACAGGTGAGAGTCTGCCACTGTCCACGACCTGGTTGAAGAATAGTCAAAGAATTAGGAGGAGCACCAAGAGAGGGTAAAACCTGAAATTCCCTGAGCAGAAAGAAATTAAGTCAGAGTGGAGGGATGTATTGTGTTAAAGGCTACAGCTGGAGCACAAATAATTAATGGAGAAGATAGATGGCTATAGAGACAGGGAAGATGAGAAATGAGTCAGCTTGGAAAGGAGGATGGGTGGAGGGATGACTTTTTAGGGATGGGAAGTAAAGCAGGATGCTTGAATGTGCAAGGGGGTTAACAAGATGGAGGTTAAAGAAAGAAACCAATAAGGCAAAGTAAGAGAGGGCAAATAGATATTAGAGAGGGTAAGGATCAAAGCAAACAGCGGTTGGGATTAGCTCTCTGAAGGAAAAACATTCAATCGGAACTAGGGGATAATGTATGTGAAGATAAAAATGAGAAAGTAGTGTGGAAATGAAGAAGGAGAGGTAGAGGGACCAATATTGATGATTTTGAAGGGTAGGCGAAGGGAACTGGATATGAAGGTGAATAGAAAGAAAGGTTGTCAAGTACTAAAAAGGCCTCAGTTTAGTATGAACACATGATGTGTTGTAAGAAGAACAGAAAAGTGATAGGGTTCAAGGTTACCAAGGTTACCAATTAGGAGATGTCTTTTGTCTTTCCGAGACTATTTCAGGCCAGGGGGGCTGAGCTGTATAGAGGCCTCGAAAAAGGTACAAAATACCCATTGCGGCGGGATAGCATTGGAATGACAGAAGGAAACAGAGGCAGGGTCAAGAGAGGGGGGAGAGAAGGTGATGGAAGATAAGAGACAATGGACAATGTAGTAGAAGAATTATCAGGGAAATCTAAGCCATGGAGTAGAAATGTTGATTTGACCCAGGAAAATGAAACAAACAAGGGCGGTGTAGGAGAAGACTAGCAATGGTCATTTCCAGGACCGAGGAGGGAAGAAACAGTATCAGATGAGTAAAAGATTAGATCAGATGTTATAAACAGCAAAATGGTTTGAGCAAAGAGAGAAAACACAAAGCAGTTTGAGCAGAATGTAAATGACAATTAATGTAAAGACTCAAAATTGTCACCAATGCTGGAATTGGAAATATCTCCCTCAGAGAATCTACACATTTTGGGGACTGAAAGGGGCTTGGTCATCAATAACAGCAGGGTCACTGAAAGTGATTCTTTAGCTCCCAGTACATATACATTATTGCTACAAGGTAAATTGACAGACAGGAACAAAGTTACTTAAGTTGTTCTGCTGTACAAATACAATGCATTTTAAAATAGCTAAGTGACTGAAAGCATATACTGCAGATATGAGTGTGTATGCAGAATGTGCGAGGGTATAATAGTGGAAAGATAGCTTTGGTGGCTAATGGTCTTGCTGGGGAGATCTGTATGTAATTTGTGGTCATATCCTAGAATCAGCATAGATTACTTTTGGAATGGTCATATGTCTACTGCAGAGATTGTGGTTGAAATGTAGATCACCGATTTGCATTTTACTTTACATAGGACAATGTTAATAAGTTTATTGCAGTGATATTACCTGAAGGCTACAAATTAAAAACATTGTAAACTAACTTACAGTGTTAAACGCCCTCTTCAAACAGCTGCATATAGCCTGCAATGCACACATTTTAATCCTTGGTGGTTAGTGCTTAATCTTATGTTTTACTTATGTTTTACTAAAGTTGATAGGCAGGTTCTGTCGGGTAGTAATAATAAACACACATTACCAAGCTCGTCAAATCTATTTAGTTTGCATTGTGTGCTATATAAATGATTATTATTAGTTTCATTGCAGACACACACAATGGGGGTCATTCTAACCCTGGCGGTCGGTGATAAAGCGGCGGCCAACCCGCCAACAGGCCGGCGGTCAAAAAATTGCAATTCTGACCCTGGCGGGAACCGCCAACACAGCCCGCCGCTTTAACACTCCGACCGCCACGGCGGTACAAACAAACAGCGCGGCGGTCACCGCCAACAGCCAGGCGGCAGACAATGTACCGCCCACCCTATCACGACCCACCAATCCGCCACCTTTTCCGGGGCGGGAGAACCGCCGATAAAAACACGGCGGAAACAGACTACGAACGGGAAAATGCTCACCTCTACGCACTCCACGAGGAAGGAGGACAGCATGGAACCCGAATTGAACATCCTACCTGCTCTCGTCTACCTGCTCATCTACCACGAGTACGAACGCCGGCGCAGACGTCAACGGTGAGTACTGCACCTACGACACACGGGAGGGGGGAGGACGAAAGGTTACGGGCACACACATATGCGACCCCCCCCACCCCCCCAATATGTACATACCAATGCAGAGCAACAAGTCACAGTGACACCACCCAAACACCCGTAAAAAATGCTATGACAGAATCAAATTGGGAATAAATATTTATGTACAAAGTAGCTACTGAAAAGTATTGTTCAACCATCAAAAATATTTACATAAAAAATAAATTATTTACACAGCAGTGGATAACTGAAGCAATTAGTCCTGCACATCTGACAAATTTAATATGTCCGTGGGCCAAAGTGTAGCGAAACAAGGGCAAAGCCCACACAGGAGACCTGAGTCCTTTGGAGAGAACACTGCAGGGGCATCTGGTGACAAAACTACAGGCACCTCAGGGGGAAGGGAAGGGGGGGGCACCACAGCCACATGAGTCCACAACGCCAGATCCACGAAGGGCCCACCATGCCCACTGTGCCATCCTGGGGAGTGCAAAGCCACAGTCTCTCAATGTCTCTACAGTGGGTGGGTTGTCCACTGTGCCATCCTGGGGAGTGCAAAGCCATAGTCTCTCAATGTCTCTACAGTGGGTGGCTTGCCCACTGTGCCATCCTGGGGAGTGCAAAGCCACAGTCTCTCAATGTCTCTACAGTGGGTGGCTTGCCCACTGTGCCATCCTGGGGAGTGCAAAGCCACAGTCCATCAGGTGGATAAATGTCTCCACTGGACAAGGAGGATGCATGGTGGGCACAGTGAACAGTGCTTGAGATGAAGGGCCCAGCGGAGCGGTGCTTGACAGGAAGGGCCCAGCGGAGCGGTGCTTGAGACGGCGGGGCCCAGCGGAGCGGTGCTTGAGATGAAGGGCCCAGCAGAGCGGTGCTTGAGATGAAGGGCCCAGCGGAGCGGTGCTTGAGACGGCGGGGCCCAGCGGAGCGGTGCTTGAGATGAAGGGCCCAGCGGAGCGGTGCTTGAGATGAAGGGCCCAGCGGAGCGGTGCTTGACAGGAAGGGCCCAGCGGACCGGTGCTTGAGATGAAGGGCCCAGCGGAGCGGTGCTTGACAGGTAGGGCCCAGCGGAGCGGTGCTTGAGATGAAGGGCCCAGCGGAGCGGTGCTTGACAGGAAGGGCCCAGCGGAGCGGTGCTTGAGATGAAGGGCCCAGCGGAGCGGTGCTTGAGATGAAGGGCCCAGCGGAGCGGTGCTTGAGATGAAGGGCCCAGCGGAGCGGTGCTTGACAGGAAGGGCCCAGCGGAGCGGTGCTTGAGATGAAGGGCCCAGCGGAGCGGTGCTTGACAGGAAGGGCCCAGCGGAGCGGTGCTTGAGATGAAGGGCCCAGCGGAGCGGTACTTGAGATGAAGGGCCCAGCGGAGCGGTGCTTGAGATGAAGGGCCCAGAGGAGCGGTGCTTGAGACGGCAGGGCCCAGCGGAGCGGTGCTTGAGATGAAGGGCCCAGCGGAGCGGTGCTTGAGATGAAGGGCCCAGCGGAGCGGTGCTTGAGATGAAGGGCCCAGCGGAGCGGTGCTTGACAGGAAGGGCCCAGCGGAGCGGTGTTTGAGATGAAGGGCCCAGCGGAGCGGTGCTTGAGATGAAGGGCCCAGCGGAGCGGTGCTTGAGATGAAGGGCCCAGCGGAGCGGTGCTTGAGACGGCGGGGCCCAGCGGAGCGGTGCTTGAGTTGAAGGGCCCAGCGGAGCGGTGCTTGAGATGAAGGGCCCAGCGGAGCGGTGCTTGAGATGAAGGGCCCAGCGGAGCGGTGCTTGACAGGAAGGGCCCAGCGGAGCGGTGCTTGAGATGGCGGGACCCTGTTCAGCGGTGCTCTTCTGCACGGCGGGGCCCTGTTCAGCGGTGCCTGTCTTCACGGCGGGGCCCTGTTCAGCGGTGCTCGTGCAGTAAGTCAAGGGAGTCAGACCTGGCCTGGACACCCTGCTCACTCGCCCTCCGAACGTGCAGTGTCAGGCCCCTTCGGGGACGGAGTCCTGGGCCTTTTGGTGTCGTCCCTTGCAGCCGGGATGTGGCTTGTGGGGCCCTCCTGCTCTGCGCTCCTGGTGGCTGCCCTCTCCGCCCTGCTGCCCTTCCGCTCCTTAGATGGGGCTCTCGGGCCCTTGCCTCCCCTGGCTGTTGTGGCAGGTGAAGTGGCCGGAGTTACCTCCTTGGGGGCAGCCGTCTCAGTCCGCTCACGGCGGCCCTTCACTTTCCGGGTCCTCTTGCCTGGGGGGGGGGCTGGCTGTCCCCTTGCTGCTGACTGAAGTGTCACTGCCGCCAAAGGGTGGACTCCATAACCCATGCACCACTTTCACCTTAGAAGCTGGGCTGGTGGTGGCTGAGGTGCCCTTGGGACTTTTCCCAGATGGAGGGGGTGGGTCAGGGGAGGGAAAGAGGTTAAGATTGGAGAGGTAATATTTCTTTGGACCAAGGTAAAGGGTAGGAGTAGTGGTGATAGAAGTGGAGGAAGAGGATGTGGTTGTAGGAGAGTCAGGTGTGCTGTCCTTGGGTGCAGGTGACTGGGACGTAGGCTGTCGTGAGGTGGTTGGCTGTTGTTTGGGTGTCTGCCTGCGTTTATGTGTCTTGGAAGAGGGGGTGACAGACACAGTGGGAGAGGACACAGGGGACGTGTACATGGCAGTGGGGGTGGTGACTGCACGTGTGAGGACTGTAGTGGAGGGTGTGCTGGTGATGGAAGAACTGGCTGATGTTGGTGTGCATGCAGGTGTGAGTGTAGACGTCACAGGGAGGGAGGAGGGAGACGAGGAGGACGGGGACACAGAGGTGGTAGTGACTGTTGGTATGTCTGCATCTGGGTGTTGCTTGTGTGAATGCTTGTGTGTTCTGTGGTGCTTATGTTTGGATGAGCTGGCCTTGGGTGTTGAGGTGTGTGCAGGCTGGTCTGATGGTGTGGATGGGATAGGCTGAGGAACAGGAGACAGAGAAAGGGTGGAGGCAGATAGAAGAGGGAGACTGGAGACAGGGACAATGGCTGCCGTCAGTGCTGAGGCCAGAGCAGTGAACGCTTGTTGATGGGCAGCCTGACCTGAATGAATGCCTTCCAGGTAGGCATTGCTCCGATGCACCTCCCTTTCCACCCCCTGGATGGCATTCAAAAGGGTAGTCTGCCCAACAATGAGCGTCCTCACGAGGCCAATGAGCTCCGCACTGAGGGCAGCAGGGGTAACAGAGGCAGGGGCTGAGGTGCCTGGGGCGAAGGAGACGCGCGCCTTCATGGACGAGCGGGCACGGAGCGAAGACTGAGGGGCTGCTGGGAGGGCGGTGCTGGTGCGCTGGGTGGCGGCTGTACCTGTTGTTGCGGGGGGCACAGATGTTGCCGCCACCGCTAGGGAGCTCCCAAACGAGGACGTGTCCGTGTCGCTGGTGTCTCCACCGGCCCCCGCTGTGGTGCTCCCCTCGCCCTCCGGATCACTGGTGCCCTCGGTGTCTGTGTCAGTGCCCACCGGGGCCTGGTGACTTGCAGCTCCCTCGTGCTCCGACGCCAATTCTCCTCCGCCTGATGATGCTAAAGCACAAGAAGACAAAGAATAAGGGTGGGGGGAGAAATAAAACAAAGTTGAGTGCATGCCTTGTCAATACCCTTGGCGGAGAGGACAGACACAGGTGCCTCATGCACTAAGTCGCGACCTTGGGGTACACTACTCGGTACTTCTGACTAAGCCAACAGGTCTAGGGACAACAGACGCGCACATGGGTGATGCTGGACCATGGCTAGCTGCACTTGGCACCCTACAGAGGTGGGGGGCGGGGGCACAGGGCCATGTCTAAGGGAGGGGACTACACTCCAGAAAGCGCCCTGGCCTACTGTCACCCACAGCCCTCCTCCCCCACCCAGACGCCTCAACTGCGCGTAAAGATAGCAGAATGTGCTGATACTCACCCCCTTGTGTCTGCTGTGCTGTCCTCAAGCGCCCATCCAAATCAGGGTAGGCCACCGCCAGGATCCGGGACATCAGGGGGGTCAGGGTATGACTGGCACCCCTCCTAGGTCGGGAGGCCATCCCCAGCAGTGACTCGGCGGTCTTTCGGGTTCCGCGGCGGATGTCCTCCCACCTCTTGCGGCAGTGGGTGCCCCGTCTGGTGTAGACCCCCAGGGCCCGGACTTCCTTGGCGATGGCGCACCAAATATCGATTTTCTGATGGGCGCTCACCTGTTTGACATGTACAGGGTGGGAAAGAGGAAACGTCACATTTCTGCATGTTTGGAGTACATGCCCCCCCCCTCCCCAACCTTGCCATGTGGCCCATTCTCTCATCTGTCGTGCGTTGCACTCCTCATTTCCTCCCCACCCCACCAACTTACATCCCCCCCACTCCACACAGGCATAACCCATTCAATGTGCACTCAGTGTACTCACCTGTTGGTCTGGAGGACCGTAGAGTAGCGCATACTAGGGGAGGACCCCATCCACAAGTTTCTCCAACTCTTCAGACGTGAAGGCAGGGGCCCTTTCCCCAGTCGCAGCAGCCATTGTCACTTCCAGACCGAGTTCACAGCAGCGCTTGCAGTATAGGTCCTCTCCTGTGGATGATCAGGTCTCGAGTGAATAAGCAGATAGAAAATGGCGGTCACGCCCGCGGCGGTGCATACCGCGGCGGTGCGTACTGCGACCGCCGGCGCACATCGTCATTGGCTCCTGAATCCCATAGGGTTCAATGTTAACCAATGCGTCTTCGCACAGCGGTCTTCGACCGCCTACCGCCACGGTGTGCCACGCCAGCGCAGTTACCTCACATCCCATTGTCCCACTTCACAGGTCAGGCAGCCGCCATTTCAAGGGCCCACATGGCTTAATTTCTACTGCGTCACACAGGCCTAGGCCTTGCTTTGGCACACATACAGTACAAACATAGCAAGCCACACATTTTCGTGTACTGTGCAAGCTGTGTTGTACGTACCTGTGAGTTGATTGACTCTGTACTCCATATTCTCCTTCCTAGGCACCGTCCGCTGGGACTTGCGATGAGAAGGAGGAATCCTCGCGTGTACCGACCGCTGGTGGACCTGTCGACAATGGAAGAACGCGATATTATACTACGATACCGACTTGACCGAGCCACTATCCATGAACTGTGTGCCCAGCTGGAGCCAGCCCTGATGTCCCCCATCCGCCAACCCACAGGAATTCCCCCTCTAGTGCAGGTTCTGTCTGTCCTCCATTTTTTGGCAAGTGGCTCATTCCAGACAACAGTGGCCATGTCATCTGGAATGTCTCAGCCTATGTTTTCCAAGATTTTGTCCAGAGTGTTGTCTGCCCTGATGAAACTCATGCGGAGCTACATCATTTTCCCAGAGGAGGGTGATTTGCCTACAGTGAAAGCTGATTTCTATGCCCTTGGACACATCCCCAACATCATTGGTGCAATTGATGGGACCCATGTGGCTTTAGTCCCCCCAAATGACGATGAACAGGTGTACCGAAACAGGAAAAATTATCATTCGATGAATGTGCAGGTGGTCTGTTTGGCTGACCAGTACATCTCCCATGTAAATGCAAAGTTCCCTGGGTCAGTGCATGACGCGTATGTAATACGAAATAGCAGCATCCCCTATGTGATGGAACAGCTACAGAGACAGCGTGTGTGGCTAATAGGTGACTCTGGTTACCCCAACCTGCCGTGGCTACTGACCCCAGTGAGAAATCCCAGGATCCGGGCAGAGGAACGGTACAATGAGGCCCATGGGCGTACTAGGAGGGTGATTGAGCGAACCTTTGGGCTCCTGAAGGCCAGGTTTAGGTGCCTGCATATGACAGGGGGATCCCTAATGTACTCACCAAAGAAGGTGTGCCATATCATCGTGGCCTGCTGTAAGCTGCACAACCTGGCTTTGCGACGCCAGGTGCCTTTCCTGCAGGAGGATGGTCCAGATGGTGGTGTTGTAGCAGCTGTGGAGCCTGTGGAGAGTGAAGAGGAGGAAGACGAAGAGGACGACACAGACAATAGGGACAGAGTGATACAACAGTATTTTCAGTAGCCCACAGGTAAGAATCACACACGCCATTTCACATTTACTTAGAGCCTCCTGCATCTCTACTTTCTGTATTTTCCCCCAGTTCTTTGTAACTAATCTTTGTTTTTCCCTTTCCCTTCTCAGTGCTGTATGACTCAGTGCGTGACTTCTGCTTGGTTTGCCCATGAACTACATCGTATTGACATTGGTATGTTGTCATCACTAATTGACAGAACAGATATTGAACAGTAATGTGTAATACATTTGTTAAGAATACAGCATGACTCCAAACTGATTTGTGTGCAATATGTGATTTATTTACAGTGCTAGATATTGGTACATGACATTATAAGGGTGATGGGTGGGGGTGGAGTAATGTCCATGGCAGAGTCCAGTTCTCAGTCTCACAGGTGCATTGTCCTTTTGCCTGTGGAAGGATGGAGCAGAGGCAGTTCATGGTTGGACAGGGTGGCAATGTGGGACAGTGGGATGACTTCAGGGGGTATGTCCTGCTGGCGGGGGTCTTGACATCCTACTCTGTCATTTTTTTTTATCTCAGGCTCCTCTTGCGGGGTGGTTGTTCTTCAGCAGGAGGTGGGGTTCTGGTGGGCTGTCGTGGTGTTGGGGCCTCCTGTCCACTAGCGCCGGCAGAGGTGGTAGGCTGTTCCTGGTCCGGGCTAGTGACAGGGGCCCTGTGTGGTGCCACATGGTCCCGCAACGTGTCTTCAATCCCGATGTTTCTCAGCTCGTCCCTGAACCCCATGTAGCATTCCTCCTGCTGTGCCTGGATCTACGTGAACCTGGCCAGTACCGTCGCCATCGTCTCTTGAGAGTGGTGGTAGGCTCCCATGATGGTGGTGAGGGCCTCTTGGAGAGTGGGTTCCCTGGGCCTCTCCTCCCCCCCCTGTCACACAGCAGCCCTCCGAGTTGCCCTGTTTGCCTGGGCCTCTGTCCCCTGGACGGTGTGCCCGCTACCACTGCCCCCAGGTCCCTGTTGTTGTTGGGGTGGTGGGTTAGCCTGGGTGCCCTGTAGTGGCAGACACACCGCTGATTGACCTGTCCTAGAGACAGAGGCATGGGCCCGCTGGGTGGGAGCTGTGCTGGTGTTGCCAGAGGGGGTCGGGTCTGGTGTGGCCTGTGGCTGCCTGAGGGGAACCGACTGTCCAGAGGTCCCCGATGGTCCGGGCTGGTCATCAGGTTCAGGGTCGACAGAGCTGCTGTCATCACTGTGGGCCTGTTCCGGGGGTGGGATGGACATTTCTGGACCCTCCTGGCTGGTGTGTTGGCGTTCGGGTCCTGCATGGGGTAAGAGAGTTTGGTTATTGTTTCTGTGTGTGCAATAGCGTGCGATATATGGGTGCCCTTGTCCCCCAGTGCAGGCATTCTCTTGAGGGAGGTGTTGTGAGGGTAGTTAGTGGGGGGGGATGGGTAAGTGCAGTGGTCATGCTTAGGTGATGGGTGTCCATGGTTTGTGTTGGCATTCAGGGTTTGGTGTTGGGTTGGGTGGGTTGTGCTGGTGAGACATTGTCAGGGAGGATGTGTGCTGGGGGGTTGGGGGTGAGGGTGGGGGTGTGGGTTGGCATGCTGGTGGGGTGGGGGGGATGAAGTAGTTGAGATTGGACTTACCAGAGTCCATTCCTCCGGCTACTCCTGCGAGGCCCTCAGGATGCAGGATGTTCAAGACCTCTTGCTCCCATGATGTAAATTCGGGAGGGGTGGGTGGGGGTCCGCGGCCAGTCTTCTGGACCGCGATGTTGTGCCTTGAGACCATCGAGCGCACCTTCCCCCGTAGGTCGTTCCATCGTTTGCGGATGTCGTCCCGATTTCTGGGATGCTGTCCCACCGCGTTGACCCTGTCCACGATCCGCTGCCATAGCTCCGCCTTCCTGGCTATAGTGGTGTGCTGCACCTGTGAGCCGAAGAGCTGGGGTTCCACTCTTAGAATTTCCTCCACCATGACCCGGAGTTCTTGGTCCGAAAACCGTGGGTGCCTTTGGGGTGCCATGGGGTGGTGTGGGTGAGGTGTGGGGTGGTGTATGTGGTGATGAGTATGTTGGTGTGTGGTGCTTTGTGCTTCTAAGTGGTGTGTGTGATGGTGTAGTGTGCCTCAGTGTGTATAGCTGTATATTGTTTGCTGTGTCTCTCTCTCCTTCGTCAAAATTTTGGTTGTAGGGGTTTGTGGGTGATGTGGGTGTGTGTTTTATATCGTATTGATTGTGTGGGAGTGGTGGATGTATGTGTTTCAGGTGTGTGTATTTCAAATTGTCCAATGTGGCTGTGTTTTGGTGCTGTGTGTGTGTTTTGACCGCGGCGGTGTGTACCGCCAATGGAATACCGCGTTTGAAAGACCGCCGCGTGGATTTGTGGGTCGTAATGGCATGGGCGTATTTCTGTTGGCGTGACGGTGGAGGTTTGGTCATCTCCAGTTTATCGCTGCCCGCTGATGTGGCGGCCTGCAGTGGAGGTCAGATTTTTGGCGGTTTGGCAGTTGTGGGTCAGAATGGCCGTGGCGGCTTACCGCGGCCGCGGCGGTGTTTTGGCGGTCTTCTGACCGGCGGTAAGCGCCTTTTACCGCCTAGGTCAGAATGACCCCCAATATTCCTATAAAAGGGACAGAGATACAAGTAACATACATGTATACAGACCTGGAGAAAGTCATAAATACTTTCAAGTGGTAGTCGACCTCTTGTCAACTTAAGAAGTGACATGCTGAGGGTCTCCTTGTTTGCCTTGATGGCATGATAGATCGTGTGGCAAGGTATAAGGATGGTGGGTGGGCAAAGTGGCTGGGCTAGGATGTGCTTGGATGGTACTGCCTGAAAACATTGAAAACAGTGCTTTAGAAAAATAATACATCTCAATTCTTAGTTCTAAAAATAAGTACTTTGAAAAAGGATCACTCCTAGAGCACTTGATCCCACTATATTTTGAAGTAAAGAAAAAAGGTATTGGGGAGTCACGGGATAGGGTATAGAGTTGAATGGAAGGGGTTAAGAGTTAATAATTACATGTATATATTTTAGAGTGTAGGACTAAGGGTTTGAGATATAAGATTATGTATTATGACCCAGGTGTAAAGGTGGCGGTTTCACCACCAACAGGCTCGTGAAGACCACCCCCCCTTCAGGTACAGCGACACTCTCCCTCCTCCCCCTGCATACATGCACACACACACAGACACCCACATGCATACACTCATTCACTCACACTTACATACACATATTCACTCACACGCATCCATACTTGCATTCACCTCAGCACTCATACACTCATTCAACCTCGCAGGCACACACCCATCCAAACATGCATACACACGCGCAGACAAAAATGCATTCACCACAACACTCATACTCACATACACACATGCAAACATGCACTCATTTCTACATTCAGACATGCATACAACCATGCATTCACGCATTCATGCACACATGCAGACAACACACACTCACACATGCACAGACAACACGCCCCACCCTCCAACCTCCCTCCCCTGTCGGATGATCAACTTACCTGTTCCGGGGACGAGGTGGTCCGGAAGGGAACAGGAAGGGGTGCTTCCACCGCCGTCAGCGCTCCACCAACAGGACACCGCCAGGCCGTATTATTGTACATAATACGGCGGACGGTGTTCTTCTGATGGGGCGGGCCGGTGGTAGAACCGCCCCAGAGCCTCAGCCTACCAGCACAACTACTGCTGGATTTCCACCCAAAGTGTGGTGGAAATCCAGCAGTACTCGTAATATGGTGGGCGGAAGACTGCCAGCACTGGCAGTCTTCTGGCACCAGCGGCTTTGGCGGTCTTCAAAGAAGACCGCCAAAGTCACAATGAGGGCCATAGTGTACAATACTACAGTATCATAATTAAAGTGAATAGATCTAACCACCATGTTAATAATATTGAAAAATATGTTCAATATAAAAAAAATCTATTTGATAAAATCAATATTTTTAGAGCAGTCTTTTTTCTTACAATATGTAATAAAATAAATATAGTGAGGGTTTATTTATTTCTTTATGAAATTATTGGGGTTGATATGTAAAATATAATGTTTCACATTTTAAAAGAGTAGTAGTAAAAAAGCAAATGTGAAACATAACATATTTTTATAACAGAGCAATTTCACTTTCAATTATTTTTTAAGTAAAATAGAAAAACTCAAGTTTATATTTTAAAAATAATTGTATCACAATAAACACTCAATACTTAAATGATGTAAATAAACAACCCTTTAATTGAAAAATGTAAAACTACAAATCAGTGAATCTTAAACATTTTTAATTAGTTACTTTGTATAATTTAATAAAATGATATTTCATGTAAACTCTCATCAGAAAATAATATTTTATGTATTTTGATAATGTAAAAAACTACCCACTCAATATCCAACAAACATAAAGTATTTTACATATTCATTACGTAAAGCAATAACAGTTAATGATATAAATAGACAAATAATAAGAATGCATATATTCAATAATATATATTTAAATTACAGCATTACTCATGCAATCCACAGTTAACATCTACAATCCCTAAAAATGATAAATAACATAATGTTAACATTTTAGAGTTAATATTCAATTACTACATTTTACTTCCTACATTCTTCTACTTTAATGGCTTAGAGCGAAAAAGTATGAGTAAGTCAGCCAAAACCTCTCCACTTCCTCACCGAAAAAGTTAAATTTAGGGCCACTTGTGTACAACACTTTTAATGTTTCAGAAAGTTGCAGGAAGAAGGGGATGGTGGTACTCCTGAATTTGCCAAGACGTTGCTTTAGTTTCCACTTCTTTTAATCAGTTCACCTTGACAGGTCCAGCTGTATCAACACATCACTGGAACATTGTGCAAATGGTTGAGGAGAAACATTTAAATACTTTCAAGCGTTGAGTAGTAAGCAAAGTTGGCTATCACCTGAGGGTTGTGTTCCATGCACTTCATAAACAACAAGATGAATTTGCAGTGATTGCTTCCTCACAAAACACATACTTCATTAACAAAGACTCAATCAGGATGAGAGGATTTTACTCATATATGGATTCCATAAACATGAAAGGTATTTTTATGGAATGCATATATGAGACATCAGGGCATTTCAGAATCAGGCATAGCCTTCCGGAAACGCCCTCCCATCCTGGTTGCCTGGTTATTTATATAGTGTTTGGTTTGAGAAGAAGCAACCATGAACAGCCCACTCCTTTCACCCCCTTTGTGATTATAAATGGGTTGTATTCCATGCCATGACCATACACATAGCTTGACTCTCAACTTATATGTGGCATTTTCCATTCAAGATGAGCACAGTGTGCATTTATTTCACTAGGGTTCAGTATCCCTATTAATCCTATATTATTAAGCTAGGAAGATTTTTCCAATTTCTTTAACTATTTACTTTCCTGAACCTTTGTTACAATAGGGATTTACTGAGTCCATCAGCTGTTTCTTGGATAAGAAACCAACTTGCCCTGCCAATTTCTCAATGTTTGGAGAAGTTAACCTACAGTCTTGAGCAATGATCTGCTCAGGTTTCTAATACCATGCTGTGAGGGAATGTTTTGTTTGTGTTTGTTTGTCCTCACAAGTGATTTTGAGTTCCTGCACGTTTTGCTGGTAACACTCCCTTCTTGCCTTCTTCTTGGCAGAAAAAAAAGCTCTATCAGTTTTTGGATATCTCTTCATGGATCTCACCTAAATGTAACAATAGTAGAGCAAGAGCCATACTCACTCACTGTGTGTAATCATGTCTGACCATTTTTCATGTCCTGTATGTTGAGGCAAGGAAAGAGAGGGTTAGGTAGAAGGAGCGAAGGGAAGCAAAGAAAGAAAGATGTTTTTTAATATTATTTCAACCAACATCCTGGAAGCCTGAGGGGTGTGTTTGGGCAAATGCGGCATTTCATGCAGTAAAATTAAGATTTTTTTCTACATGCAGGTAGTACCCTGGGCAATTGTCAACTTTGCCCATGTTCTAAATTGCAAACATGAGCCATGCTTACCTTCTGCATTTTGCACTCCTTTCTTTCCCTAGCTCCTAAGCAGCAAAAAGGATTCTGTTGAGGAGAGAAAGTTGGAACAAGTATTCAATCCTATAATATAGGGTCAAAGGGTGCATGTCATCACTTTAGCAACTGCAGGCATTATGGTGAATCGATTTTTAAGGCCTGCTGAGGATCCTTTTGCTACATGTCATTTCACTAGTGCCCAAGCACACGAGGAGGACGAAAAAGAGAAAAAGGATAAATAAATATGGTAAAAGAGGGAAATAATAAGAAAGATACAGAGACGGAAATTAAGGGAAACAGCAAGTCAATAGCCAAAAAAAAAGAAGAGAGAAGTACAGATTACATTAAACTGCTGGAACAGAACAGATCTAAGAAAGAAGCATTGTGAAGGAGAGAATGCTATTATAGTTCTAATGAAAAATAAAGCTGCAGAAAATACACCAAGGTTGAGAGTTGAAAAGAGCAAGAGAATACAAAACATAAGTTACAGCTAACAGGTGGAAAGAAAGTTTAAGTAAAAGAATGAAAATATGGAAATCAGGAATAAAATAAAAAGGGGAAAAGGAGATGAAAAGAAAAGCTGCTGTCAAAAAGGAGCCAGTGCTTGAAAAAAGAGGCTAGCAAGGAGAGAAAATAATAAAAATTGAAATATTGAAAGAGGCTGCCATTAACAGGCTCTGATGAGATAGCTCTCTCCTAGCCGCACACTGACAGTGTTAGCTCTCTAGGAATAGAATTCAAGGATTAAGAGGAGGAAATTAGAAAAAGATAAGATTGATACACTTACCCCAAAAATGCACCAATACTGGACCCAAGACTGCCTCAAAATCTGCCTTCTTAAACTCTGGCCATGCTCCCACCTCCCCCACCACACTCAGTGCCCTCTGGTGGTTTTGCCTAAGTGAGGTTTTGCCTTAAATGTACTAGTTTGGAGAACCTTCTCTGTGCCTCGGCGTCACTCTGCTCTTGCTGCTTTCACCTGCAGCTTCTGTTGGGAGCCCCCTCCACTTCTTTGAACCGTCAGCAGCATTTGATGCTCTGCACCATGTAATTCTCCTGGCCTTGACATTGGTATTGACACTAGAGTTATCAAGTGGTTATGGTCCCTCTCGACTGACATAACGCAAGGGTTGTTTAGCCCCTCTTTACTTTGAAGGGCCATCCAAGTTGTGGGGCCCCTCAGGGGTCTGCTCTCTCACCCAGTCTGTTTGGCCTCCTACATCCATCCAGTCTTGGTGCTTCTACTGTTCCATATGTCTAGGTGATGTCAGGATCCTTCTATGCTGGGGTGAGGGAGCACCAATATGGCAATCCATGGTGAGGTAAAGGGATGGGGTTTTACACCATTGTCTCAAGCTAAGCTCATACACAACTGAAGTTAGATGATGAGGTGGACTGCAGACCTCTAGAGCTTTACCTTTTGATACATGTAATTGCGTGACTGTCCAAAGCCTGTGAAGATGATGGGCTTTAAAACAGGCCCTGATTTACCACTCGCTTACCAGGTTTTATTGCTTTTGTTATTGTTAGCATTCCAGTGTATGACTTTTTAAATGTTTCCGTCAAAGACGAGGTCTTATTTTAGTTTGATTGAGGTGTGGGGTTGATGTCTATCTGAAGAGTTGTCAGGTTTCTTTCTGGTGGGTCGGAGTGAGTTAATGGCTATCTCATAAGATTCTTTTTTATGTTTCCTTCATTTTAAGAAGTTGAGTGTGATCACCCCACATCTTAACTTTGAAGGTAGAAAAGCAGCCATCACGGTTTTTATAGGACCCATACTGGATTATGGAAACAGCTTATATCTTAGTCTTTCCTAAAGCCTGATGCTTTACATTCAGGTAGCACAAAATGCTGCAGTCCATCTTGTGAAAGGGGGATTTCAATTCCGTCAGCCCCCACCCATTGTAAGCAAATTTCACTAACATCCTCTTTTAAGGCACTGGAAAGATACACATCTTCTGGACTAGATTTATAACCTACAGCTCTGCTTATGCATTGCACTCTGCTGGGTCAAGTTCTTTCATTTGTCCCATGTTTCAAGAGGCAGACCTTGGGGTGTTTGGCCTTTTCTTTCTAGTCCTCAACTTTTTGCAATAGTCTTCCTCGTCACACATCTTGAATTAATACAACCCATTCAAAAAAAAAACTTAAAGCCTGTCTAGTCCCCAGCAGTTACACACACTCAGCCTTTTCCTTTAATATTAGAGAGCTTGCTGCTTTCAGCCTACCAAGTGGCAAGAAACTTCAATGGTGAACATGCGCTTTATAGAAGTTAAAGATAAATAAGATGTATAAATAAACAGATCAGCCAGTGCATCGTGTACCGCAGAGTTATCCAGAGATTGAGCTTAGAATCCAACCTCCATCCTCTGGCCCAGATTTGTTCTTCTGCTGCTCTCACCTTCAACTCCTGTTGACAGACTTGTCAGCTTGTCCGTCGATCTCCATGTACACAAGAGCTCCTCATATCTTCCTTCAACTCTAGAGTGCACTTTGCCCGTCCGTGATTATTAAGGGCACTGAGTCCAAGGCATTGCCTGTCTGGACCTGTCAGGATCAACAGACCATGTTTACCTTATAAGTTTTCTTTTTTTTACTGAGAAATAGCATCTGTGAATATTTAATACTTCAAGTTGCTTCTTATTTTTTTGCATACAGATAGGCGAAAATAACTATTATCAACATACACCAAACAACTTACAAAGCAGTTAAGGAACAAACAACTACACCTCAAAGTCAGTCCCAAGTGAAAAACTGGTGCTCACCCCAAACATCACTCCCAAAAACAGCATCTAGCTGCCAACGATGCTGCTGTTTAACTCAGAAAATATCATTAATGCTGGAAGTGTGTTTACTTTAAGGGATGTTGATAATACAATAATATAAAAATTAAGAATGCCAGTATCATGAATATATACATTTAGCCTGCACCAAACGAAAGTACACAGCGCATTATGACCTCAGCACCGTTGCCACCGAGACGTCAATATGGCAGGGGTGAGGCTGCCATTAAGGTGGCAGCCTCACTCTCATCGTATTATGATGTTTCCACTGGGCTGACCAGGTCAGCCCGGTGGCAACAGTGCATTCATTCCGAGGGTGCTGGCAGGGAGGCCCCTCCAGTGTCCACGACATTGGGGGGTGCTGTACTTGGTGGGGGATGGGGTTGCTCTTCTTGGTGGGGAGGTGGGTTGGAGGTGGGGGGGCGTGGGGAATTGTGCATGCTGGGGGGGTCATCTACCAGTGACAGGGAAGAAATTCCCTGTCACCGGTAGCATTTCCGCCAGGGTTTTCGTGGCGGTGCTACCGCCGCAGAAGCCCTGGTGGAAAGGTGGCTCATGATACCTCCGGTGGTCTTCTGTGGACCGCCGAGTCAGAGATGCTCATCTCTGGCCCAGATGCTCCGACGGCCCTGGCGGTATGAGTGGAGATGTTGCGGGTTGGTCTTTGCCAACCCACCACACTCATAATGTGGCAGTCTTCGCCGCCATCCTGTTGGCAGTGGAACCACCACCATTACCCTGGTGGTCAGAAACCTCCAGGGTCATAATGGGGGCCTATATTTTTGTAGTCAACATTTTTTGTATTTTATTTGACAGTTTACTGACACATTTTTGTTAGCAATATTCCTAATATTTTAATTTTAAGCATATATAATCAATATTTTTTGTATTGATATTTTGGACAAAGTATATTGTGCCATATTTTCGTAGATATTCTGACATACAACTATCAGAAGGGCATTGCATATTTATTTTTTGAGGTGCTGTAATATGTCTAAGTTTGTTTTTACTGGTATTGATTTCTCCTTCCCTGTTTTTGGGATATTCCACACAGAGCAGTATAATTTTCTCTTATTTATCTCTCTTAATCCTTCTCCCTCTTGTTCCTGTGGACTGCCTATGATGAGCATCACCTTAGGGTAACCCCACTCCCTTACTTTTGTACTTCTGGCCTATCTACCTGCTCGTATACCCAGCCGAAGTACTTAAGAAGGCCATCAACCGACAGCTCACCTACTACCTAGAATGGAACCACCTACTTGACGCATCACAATCAGGTTTCCAGGCCAAACACAGCACTGAGACCACACTCATTGCCTCAACAAATGACACCAGAACCCTCCTCGACCAAGGAGAAACAGTGGCTCTGATTCTCCTTGACCTATCTGCAGCATTCAACACTGTCGGCCAACGCATCCTCATCGACAGACTCTGTAACATCAGTATTCAGCAATTTGCCCTCAAGTGGATCACATCAGTCCTCTCAGGACACACCCAGAGCATCTGCCTACCTCCTTTCACCTCCGCTCCCAAGAACATCACATGTGGCATGCCCCAAAGATCATTGCTCAGCCCCACGCTGTTCAACGTCTACATGACCCCCCTCGCGGACATTGTTAGATCCCACGGACTCAACATCACCTCCTACGTCGATGACACTCAGCTTGTCCTCTCGCTCACCAAGGACCCCTCTAAAACCAAAAACAACTTCTGTAACGCCATAACGCCATGGCCAACGTAGCTGACTGGAAGAAAGACAACTGCCTCAAATTGAACTCCAACAAAACCAAGGTATTGATCTTTGGAAAGAACACCTCTGCATGGGACCACAGCTGGTGGATGGAAGAACTCGGACCCACTCCCACACCGACTGACCACGCTTGCAACCTCAGCATAATCTTGGACAGCCAACTAACCATGAAATAACAAGTCATTCAGTCACCTCCTCCTGTTTCCACACCCTCCACATGCTCTGTAAGATCTTCAGATGGGTCCCAGTAAACAAAAGAAAGATCATCGCACAAGCCGTCATCACCAGCCACCTCAACTATGGCAATGTGCTCTACACTGGTATCTCCTCCCAGCTCCTCAGAAAACTCCAGACAATACAGAACATGGCAGACTCATTCTGGACCTCCCCAAACATACCCACATCACTCCTCACCTCAGAAAACTCAACTGGCTCCCTGTCCAGAAAAGATGCCAGTTCAAGATGCTCACACACGCCTACAAAGCCCTCCACAAACTGGGACTGTCCTACATCACCCACTGGCTGAACTTCAAACTTCCCTTGAGACACCTGCACTCCTTTTCACTCGCACACGTCTCCCACATCTGTCACACCCACAGTGGGGGCAGCACATTCTCCTACATTGCCGCCAAAGCCTGGAATGACCTCCCCCTCCACCACGGAACGGCACCCGCCCAGGCAGACTTCAGAAAGCAAATGAAGACCTGCTTTTTTGATGCAGGCACAGCAGCCTCAGCACCCAAATACCCCTAGGGATGATAGTGTTGCACTTTACAAAAGACAGATTGATTGATTTGTAAGATGTGGCAGGTTCCTCCAGCAGCTGAGGAAAGAGAGGTGTATGTGAGTAGTAAATTCAGGGGAAAAGTTATCCTTAGCTTATGGTAAATGTTACTGCAAGGCTTTAGGTGTGGCTATCTACAGTTGGCTCTTACATGACGATGGGCTATTCTGACAGGAATTTAGATTGCTACGATTATAGTGGGTTGGGAGACTATAGGAAATGTAAGGTTTTCTTGACAGTGCTTACTGAAGCTGGATAAGAGGTTATTCTCCATCAGAAGACACATTTTTCAAATGTCCAAATAATTTTTTTAATCCAGTATGGGTATTGGAGTGAAACATTTCATTGCAAACATCAGCCATCCAGAGGGTGGCTATATTGGTTAATGAAGGTGGGTGGGGTAGTCTTAACCGTTTAGATGGGCAATAACCACCCTGGAAGATCAGTCCGGTGTAAGAATTGCTGTTGTAGCTTTTAGGACCCAAGCATCAATTTCCCTGCATTTTTACATGATCTCAACTCTATTCTGGCGGACGTGGAAGGCTTTATATGATTTCTAGAGACTGAACTGTAAGTTATGAGAAAATGATATATCTGCAACATTTGTGGTGGGAAACCTAATACTCGATCAGCATTATATTAAATGATTGGGCCTCTAGAGCTTGAGGATGCCAGGCAAAAGATATATTAATCTAAAATTGGTTTTATGTTTCCTGCTGAATGGTATCATTGGTAATCTTGCTGATTTTTCGTTATTTACAATGAAATGTATAACAAAGGTATACTAGACACTTGTCCCTGTGGTCTTATCCAATCTCCTAATTTCTTTGGTATTGGTATTTATTTGAGATCCGTATTGAGGGTTAGGGGATTACGTGTAAAAAACCTATGAGAATAAAATTTACTCCGGAACCAACAATGTGGGATCTGCTGAATCTAGCATAGTTTGAGATACAACCAAGGCTCATTTTACAGAAACATTTTCCTACCTTGGATTGAGAAGCCCTACGAATCAGAAAACTTGAACCTAAAGCGTGATAGAGTTGGTATCATGTCACATTCTGAAAATGTTAGGAATGGGTTGTAAGTAATATTCTGGCCTCTCAAAGGTAACTTAGTAATGTAGCATATGCTAAAGTTAGGATTCAGTAGTCAAAACCAGCTGGCTAAAACATTATGAATCTTCCGTAGTTCACTGCTGCTATTCGGACGAGGATGATTGAGGTTAGCAGTAATAATAGGAAGTAATTTGTCAGTGGCGACTCCTAGACCTCAGATGAGCGATTATCACAGGATTTACTGACTTTTAAACCATTTTATACACATTGATTTTGATTCCTGAAAATCTTTGATGACTAAATTAAGGACCCAGGGGCACACTGACTGTCTAAAGAACAAAATGATATTTCGTCATCTTAGACAACCTCAGCTAAGCTTGAGGCTTCGTAAGGAGAGCTGAAGAATGGAAAGGCAGCAGGCCATAGTGGCCTGCACTTGGGATTTTAAATGTTTTCCTGGAAGTCTAATCTCTTTTTGTTGATGTCTTTCTGTGCTGCTGTGGGAGTCTGCAGTGCCCCCAGCTATATCATATGTGGCCGAAACTAGCATCTTCCCCAAACACAAATAAGAAATCTATCCAACCAGCTTCATACTAACTTGTTGCTCTGCTAAATTGTGACATCAATATCTTTCTGGATTTCATGGTATCCAGACTTAATAATTTTTGGGGATTGTTTTTTTTTTTGTTTGACACATGCTTTATTCGATCAGTCAATCATCAAAGCGAAAATACAATAATAATAAGAATAAGGATAAAACCAATAATAGTAATAATATTGTAAAACATAAATAGAAATATTGTGGAACATGGGTTCCTAAAAGCATAGTCTAATTAAAATTCTCAGTACACATAATACACATAATACGGTTTCAACCCCCTTCCTATAGTTCTTGTAAGAGTAAGAGAATAAAAGTAAGGCTCTCATTTAAAACACAGTCTTTACAATGGAATTTCGTATTCGCCATGCTACTAATAAATATTTACTGACAGCAAGTATTAAAACCGTGGAATGGTGACTTTTTAGAATCCTCAAAGCAGAGGCACAATCTCTTAACCCCATATCGCGGCAAATATGACAGATCCACTTAGACCTGGGAAGAGAGTAAGCAGGGCAAAAAAACATAAAATGTTCAACCGTTTCTGATTTTGCGCCACAGGCTGGGCATGTACTTGTATCTGTTTTTGTACCCCATCTGCACATCAATGTCTTCAATGGCAGCGACCCGAAACGGAATCTGGCATATAAGCTTTTGCCGAGGATGTCAGGAATATTGTCTAGGTATGGTTCAAATTGTGGATACCATTTAAAATCTGTGAAGTGATTTGTTAAGGTGCCATGAGTTCTGTGGGTAATATAGTCATTGCATACATAGGACCAATATATGCGTTTTAGCGCAATAGAATGAGCCTTTTCTAGTTTATGGGGTTCCTCCCAAAAGTGGCTAAGGCCGAGTTTGTTAAACCAACTGGATACATGTTTGACCCAGGGAATAGAAGTTGAATTGGGACACATTAGCAGGTCGTGGAGTGAGGTCTTATAAACGTCTAATTCGGGGTTGGTCCATAGTTGTATCCAATATAATAATGGTCTTAAGATGATTAGATCGGCTATGCGTCTCAGGCCTAAGTCTAAAAACAGAGGAATCAGTGGAGTACTAGGAGGACAAGCACACAAGGACCTCGCAAAACTATTCTCACTAATAGTGAGCCTGTTACAGTCAGAGAAACCCCAGACCTCTGCTCCATATGCGGCGGCACCCTGTGCTCTGGCGATGTAGATCTTAATTGCCGGGGAGACAGTTTTTGCTGTCGTGCCCCTGTAAAAGCGCAGGATTGATGCCGCACCATGCTGCAGGCGACCCACACTTTTATTGATCTGTTCTCCCCAGTTTAAATTATCAGCAATCCTTACACCCAGGTAATCAATGGAGGAAACCTTATCCAGGAGGTTCCCTTCTAAATGGATAGTGCATTTCTTCCGCACTCCTGAGCGGAACGCCATTAGCTTGGTCTTTTTATGGTTTAGCTCTAGGCCGTAGTCGCGACAGAAGGAGTTAAATCTATTGATAAGAGTTTGAAGGCCCATGGGAGATTTAGAAATAAGGAGAGAGTCATCGGCAAAAAGAAGGATTGGAATTTTTTGGGCGCATAGGGTGGGGGCATCGTTCTGGCACGTCATTAAAACCTGTACAACCTCGTTAATAAAAATAGAGAATAAAAATGGTGCCAACACACAACCCTGGCGAACACCCCTATTTATGGGGATTTTATCCGTTAATTCACCTAGGTTCCCCCATCTCACCTGCGCATATGTATCCTCGTGCAACCGCTTTAGAAGTTGGATTAGATTGGCCGGAGTCCCTATTTTTTGTAACACTTCCCACAACTTTTCCCTCGGGACCATATCAAATGCTGATCTCAGGTCGACAAAGGCGATGTATAATGGTTGTTTGGCCAGGGCTGTGTACTTCCAGTACAGAATGGCCAGTCTAAAGACCTGGTCCACTGTACTGGTCCTTGGACGAAATCCAGCTTGGAGAGGGGAAAGAATATTCTGGTCTTTGGCCCAATTGGTTAATCTACCTAGGAGTTGTTTGGCAAATATTTTTTGGATGTTGTCAATTAAACTGATTGGTCTGTAATTTGTCGGAAGGTTTGCGTCACCCTTTTTATGGATGGGGATAATTTCTGCTCCCTTCCATGTCATGGGGATCTGCCCCCCTTCGGCAATTTTATTAGAGAGTGTATTGATGTACCAAGTCCAGACTATTGGTTCTGACGAGTAGAGATCCCCCGGAATTTTGTCTGGGCCTGGGGCTTTCCCAAGTTTTAAAGAACCAATAGCATTGGCTGTTTCTTTGGTGGTAAAGCAGATGTGGCTCTTAAAACCCTGTGTGCCCCCTGCAAGAGGAGCTGGGCCACAATGCTCATCAGGGGTAGGTGGAAAGTCTTGGCCTGCTTCCCCTGTAACTAAGATTGTGGGGGTTTCAATTTTCCTGTATAAGCCAGAGAAATGGTCAACCCATTTTTCTGGCTGTATGTGGCTTCTCACACCAATCCTGCCCTCTTTCTCTCGTTTGCCTAACAATTCCCAAAACAATTTATTATTGTTAGATTGAGTAGCATCCAATAAACTCTGCCAAGTTGTGTCTTCCCAGGTTTTTTTTGCTCGGGTGATGGATTCTTTGTAAATACGTCTAGCTAATAGTATTTCCCCATGGGATCCGTTCAAAAGGGCACCTTTAAGTCCTTTCTTGGCCATGTGGCAGGACTCGTCAAACCATGTGTTAGAGGAAGCTCCTTGGTGTCTTACCCCGACCTTCCTATAGAATATACGTTGTAATCTTATGATCATATTTCCATGTATGGATAGGAAGGGGATATCATTGGAATCGTGATCTCTGTATGGGGCAAAGATATCTACAAAGGCCTGTTAAATCTCGCGTAGCAGGTAAGGGTTTGACTGGACCTTTGGCCACCTGACCTTTGTAGATGTGATGTTCATGGTAGGAATAGGGACCAAGGTAGTTTGTTTGTTCGAAGTCCTACCAAACACATCACCTGACATAGAGAGTAGCAAGGGATGGTGGTCACTTTCGGTTCTAACGTCCACCTTCATATCATCCTGAAAGGGCCACAGTCTCACATCCACTAGAAAGTAATCGATTACGCTTGTGATTGGACCACGTTTGAAAGTGGGTGCAGTATCCAGGTCAGAGGGCATACGGCCATTGCATGCCCTGAGACCGTGTTTCAAACAAAGGGATGCCAATTGGATAGCTACATGAGAATTAACACAGTTATTGTCACTAGTCAACTGTGCAATCCCCCATGTTTCATCTTCATCCTCTGTGAGACCAGTTACTATCGCAGAGGGTTCAAAGGTGCAGTTTACATCCCCTGCTATTATTAGGTAAGAGGTTGATTGCAGGGTGTCTAGAAAATCAAGAAGCTGTTTTAAGACTGGTGACTCAGCCCCTCGCGGAACCGAGCGGGCGTAAATATTGACAAATGTTATAGTGAAGTCCTGTTGGAACGTAATTTGTAGCCCCATCAGATCTGGGCTATAGAACTTTAAAGTCTTGTATGTGCACTGTACAGTTTTATTTAATAGCATCAGAAGTCCTCCTTTAGCTCTGCCCGTCAATTTTGTGGAGGGTTGAGCAGCCACATTGAAGGAAAGAAACCCGTCTAGGGTAGTCAGCTCTTTGGTCCATGTTTCCTGAAAAAGACATAAGTCTTGGGTATTGATGTACGAGCACCAGTCATTATCGTCTAGTTTCCCCCCAAGGCCTGCTAGGTTCCATGTCATGATTGATATGCCTTTTTCCTCAAGGACCGGGGTTGGTGGCTGTAGATTCAGCCTCTCGGGAGTCAACTCTGTATCGGTAGGTCCATCAGAAATCGTCGGACTGAGTTCCGTTAAACTAGTGCCGGGAATTGGTCCCTGGGCTGTTGCCAGTCATACTGGGTTAGGCCGAATAGTGTTGACATGCCTGGACTGATTGTTGGTTGAATTGTTACATAAGTAATCAGAAGTTTGTGGTTGGCCTTCCATCTCCGGTGCTGTCTCTAAGGTGATGTGCCCCCTTTTTTGTTCCATAAGATGAAGAGTTCGGTCATTAAACAGAACAAGGTTTTCTACCAGGGATCTATTATGGAACTCAATTGAAATTACGTCGTATGTTGATCCTAAGGGACACCACCGCTTAGTGTTGCAAATATCTGAACGTATAACTGATAGACAGTTTCTTTTGTGTCGTAGCCAGTGGATTACTTTGTTAACCCTAGACTCATGATCCTCACTGAGTCCAGGAAGCAGTTTCGGGACTTGTTTCAAGAAGAGAGTATTAGTTCCAGGCTTGAGGCATTGGGGTTTTGGCAGTAGGACTGGTTCGTAAGGTGTCCTCTGGAGGGAAGGGGCATTAGGACAACCGGGAGCATATTTGGGAGCGAATGGGTCGTTGTCATTAGGAATAGCATAGGATCTCCTGAGTGGGAAATTGTCAGTCTGTTTACAGCTCTTTGCTGGCAGGTAGTTTGAGGGCCCTGAGGGGAGTTTGTTAATGGCAATGTGGTTTCCCATAGTATCCCCCTCATCTAGTGGTCTTTTGCAATGTCGACTCGCCTGTGTGATGTTGAATTCTGGGCGTGTTACGTTCCCGTCTGGGCCAACCCGATTTGACTTCTCCTTTTGATGATCGGTAACCTGGGCCCCCTGTGCAAGCTGGGTTGTTAGTATTGGATCTGGCATTGTATGGCCTGTATTCGCCTCTTCATCCCTATGATTGCACTTGCATCCATACTCTAAGCTCTCCCGGAAGCATTTGGCCATTTGTAGAACCAGGGATCTAACTTCTTCTATTCTCTGAAGTATAAGGGCATTGCTAGGCTCGGTGACAGGATGCATTAGAGGGGAGACAGGGACTTGTTTCGGGGTGCGATGGATAATTTCTTTGCTGATATCGTCTGATATTATATCAAAAACTCTAGGAGTTTCATCATCTTCGGCTAGGGCCTCAAACCGGTTCCTACAAGGAATATTCGGGATCAGATTGATCACAGGACTCAGTGGTATGGCAGGATTTGGGATGTTGCCCTCTGTTCCCACATGGGGAGATCCGCTCCTGTGCACCAATACATTTGTCGTGTTTGTTGTAGCATTTGAGGGGGGGACGGATAGCAGGTGCGTTGTTAGTAAGGTTGCAAGGTTGCACTGTTTTTGCTCAACCCTGAGTCCAGGTCTTGATCCTTTGACCTTTTCTTAAAATAGTCTTGTATCTTCCCTGGTGGAACTAGGGCATTTTTTCCGAGGGAGGCACCGTTATGATTAGGTGAACAGTTTAAAATTGCCTCAACCTCTTCAAACAACTGATCTATCTCCTCGAAGGTTTTTTTTGGCTTAGTGACCAATTTAGCAGTGCGCTTCCTCTGCTTTTTGCTATCTGACGAGGGGCCTAGTGAGTCAGCAGCTTTCCTTTTCCCCATGGTGCCTGTAAGGTTATAGAATACCAGGAAATATATAAGTTAAGCTTACTTGGTGTATTTAGGCAGTAGATGAAAGAGAGTGGGCCCAGCCCAGCCTCTTCCGGACGATGACGGGCGCAGGACGGGCCGCCCACGCGCGTCTCGCGCTGCGGGAGCGCGAAGATATTTTAAAGGGCTCCTGCCCAATAACGTGACACTCCTCCCGGCACTGACAGCGCTTCCCTCGCCCGCGGGAGCGCGAAGATATTTTAAAGGGCTCCTGCCCAATAACGTGACACTCCTCCCGGCACTGACAGCGCTTCCCTCGACGGCGGGAGCGCGAAGATA
Source organism: Pleurodeles waltl (assembly GCF_031143425.1). Taxonomy (NCBI): domain Eukaryota; kingdom Metazoa; phylum Chordata; class Amphibia; order Caudata; family Salamandridae; genus Pleurodeles; species Pleurodeles waltl. Next base: position 93,134,482 of record NC_090445.1, on the reverse strand, counting down.
TTTTAAAGGGCTCCTGCCCAATAACGTGACACTCCTCCCGGCACTGACAGCGCTTCTCGCGACGGCGGAAGCGCGAAGATATTTTAAAGGGCTCCTGCCCAATAACGTGACACTCCTCCCGGCACTGACAGCGCTTCCCTCGACGGCGGGAGCGCGAAGATATTTTAAAGGGCTCCTGCCCAATAACGTGACACTCCTCCCGGCACTGACAGCGCTTCCCCTCGGGATTATTATCCACTGTGCTCAGCAGGGAGTCATCTCTCGGTAGGAGATAGGGAAGAATATCCTAGAGCTTTTCACCAGCACATATGTACATTGCAGACATTTTGAATGCCTCTGATGGGGGTTGTGGTTGAAACAGAGAAGACTTTTGAATGGTGTCACTTGGGCTCCCTTTGGATAATTATCATGACTTAACAATTTAAGGATAGCTTCCTCAGTGCCCCAGTGGCCCTCTATCAGGGTCCTTCAGCTAGGCTTTGTAGTAACGCTAAATGACTAGATTCACATAGGCCATCATAAGGGGCTTTTTATTGCCCTATACTTAAAACCTTTGGCCCAAAAGGCTCTGAAATATTTCTGTATTTAAAAAGGAGTGGCACAGGAAAGGCCATTCTAGCTTGGGGAATCCCGTGATCTCATTCCCCACTAGCACCAGCCCCACCAACAGGGAGTGATTGCTCCCTAAATGAAGGGTAAAAGTAGCTAGAGAAGTACAGATGGGACGCTATACGAAAATTGGAAGATGTCCTGTTAACTCTTTCCTTAAAAGGCCATGACACATATTCATAAGTTGGGCATGTAAATGCCAGTGAGCATGGTAGATAACTTTTATTACACCTGCAGAGCAACCTCTAGTTGTGCAGGTGTTCGCAGACATAGAACTGTGAACTGCAAACTGTATCTAACATGGGCTGCACATCATCTGTGAAAAATGCCATCTGTCCTCAACCCAGATGCATAGAAAAAGGTAACTCAGGCACCTCCTGAGTTGATGGTTCAACTCAGAAGCACAACACTTTTCAACAACTAGGAAGCAGTGTCAGCTCTTAGAAAATCGGCTAACTAGTTCTCTTGGACAACAGAAAGTTGATCAAGTGGGGCTATGCTTTGGGGTTGACATTATATTGCATCCCAAACCATATTCAGCTGTGACAAATGACAATGGTGAGGCCTAGACTTTTTCTTCTTAAATAACAATGCGAAAATATATTGATACAGCTTAAATCCTATAAAGGAATGAGATGACTATTGATCTGGGTGTAATTATTTAAGACTGATTTGGCACAAAGGTGACACATTATGTATGTACCATGTAATGTTAACAATTGTATTTGTCGAAGACTAAATTTACATGGACCTTAACCTCTTGGGTGCCAAGAACGAGCTGGTCTCGCCCTCGGCCATGGTCGCCTCCTCTGCCTCCCACCCCACTCCCCCCTCCCCTGCGCAAGGATGGCAGGGGAAGCGGTTCTCCTGCCAACCGTGATCCCCCCTGATTCACCCCCAGTGACGTCTGACGTCATCAGAGGTCGCCCCTATCGCGCTGGACGCCGGCGGTCAGAAGCAAAAAGCTTGAATTTCTCTGTGACTGGGGGAGATTGGAGAGGCATGAAAGGAAATGCTTTTCCTTTCCTTTCCTTTCCTTTCATGTCTCTCTGAGCATTCTTGCAGCATGATTGCATCGTGATCATGCTGCAGGAATGCCCACTAAACACCAGGGAGTTTGTTTTTTTGTATGTAAACAATGAAGGGGAGCGACCCCTTGGGCAAGGGTTGCTCCCTTGGGGTGCAATTTTCTAAGGCCTTTTCTGACCCCCAGGGCAGATCGGCCTGTTTTAATTAGGCCTATCTGCCTCCAAGGGGGGCAGAAGCCACTAGGCACCAGGTTTTTTTTTTTTACAGGTGGGGAGCGACCCCTTAGGCAAGGGTCGCTCCCCTTTAGGCAAATTTATTTCAGGCCATTTTTGCCCCCATTGGGGGTAGATTGGCCTATTTTAATTAGGCCGATCTGCCCCCAAGGGGGGCAGAAACCACAAGGTACCGGGGATTTTATTTTTTTATATTAGTTTTCACAGATGGAGATCGACCCCTTAGGCAAGGGTCGCTGCCCTGGGGGGCAATTTTATTTTAGGCCACTGCTGCCCACCTTGGTGGCAGATCAGCCTATTTCCATTTGCCCAATCCAAATGCCCTGGTTTGCTAGGTTTCCTTAGGTGCCGGATGAGCTAGAGGCCAAAATCCACAGCTAGGCACTTTGCAAAACACAGGTCAGTTTTCATAAGAAAAATTTGATGTTTCCATGTTGTGGTTTGGACCCTTCCCTGTCGCGGGCACTAGCCCTACCCACACAAGTGAGGTGCCATTGTTATCGGGAGACTTGGGGAAATGCTGGGTAGAAGGAAATTTGTGGCTCCTCTCAGATTCCAGAACTTTCCATCACCAAAATGTGAGGAAAAAGTGATTTTTTTGCTAAATTTTGAGGTTTGCAAAGGATTCTGGGTAACAGAACCTGGTGAGGGTGCCACAAGTTACCCCATCCTGGATTCCCCTAGGTGTATAGTTTAGAAGCATACACAGGTTTGGTAGGTTTTCCTAGGTGCGGCTGAGCTAGAGGCCAAATTCCACAGCTAGGCACTTTCCAAAAAACACATCATTTTTCAATGTAAAAATATGATGTGTCTGTGTTGCGTTTTGGTGCGTTTCCTGTCACAGGCACTAGTCCTACCAACACAAGTGAGGTACCATTTTTATTGAGAGACTTGGGGGAATGCTGGGTGAAAGGAAGTTTGTGGGTCCTCTCAGATTCCAGAAAATTGCAGCACCGAAATGGGAGGGAAAAGTCTTTTTTAGACACATTTTGAGGTTTGCAAAGGATTCTGGGTGCCAGAACCTGGTGAGAGCCCCACAGGTCACCCAATTCTGAATTTCCCTATGTGTCTAGCTTTCACAAATGCATAGGTTTGCTAGCTTTCCCTAGGTGCAGGCTGAGCTAGAGGCCAAAATCCACAGCTAGGCACTTTACAAAAAACAGGTCCGTTTTCTTCTGGAAAATGTGATGTGTCTACATTGTGTTTTGGACTTTTCCCTGTCACAGGCACTAGTCCTATCCACACAAGTGAGGTACCTTTTTTCTTTGGAGACTTGGGGAAATGCTGGGTAGAAGGAAGTTTGTGGCTCCCCTCAGATGCCAGAATTTTGCAGCACCAAAATGTGAGGGAAAAGTGGTTTTTTTAACCAAATTTTGAGGTTTGCAAAGGACTCTGGGTAACAGAACCTGGTGGAAGCACCACAAGTTACCCCATCCAAGGTTTCTTTAGGTATTTAGTTTTCAGAAATGCCCAGGTTTGCTAAGTTTCCCTAGGTGCCCACTGAGCTACAGGCCAAATTCCACAGCTAGGCACTCTCCCAAAAACACGTCAGATTTCAATGTAAAAATGTGATGTGTCCATGTTTTTTTGTGGGTGTTTCCTGTCGCAGGCACTATGCCCACCCATACAAGTGAGGTGCCATTTTGTATCGGGACACTTTGGGCAACACAGAATAGAAGAACAAGTGTTATTGCTCCTTGTCTTTCTCAACATTTTTTCCTTCCAAATGTAAGGCAGCGTGTAAGAAAGAAGTGTTTCTGAAATGCCCTGTAATTCAGATGCTATTAAGGAGTCCCCCAAATTCAGAGATGTGCAAATAACCACTGCTTCTCAACACCTTGTCTTGTGCCCATTTTGGAAATACAAAGGTTTCCTTGATACCTATTTTTCACTCTTTATATTTTACCAAATGAAGTGCTGAATACCGGGTATACAATGAAAACCCACTATAAGGTACAGCTCATTTATTGACTCTCGATACCTAGGGTTCTTAATGAACCTACCTATATATTGTTCTTAATGAACCTACCTATATATCTCTGCAACCAGAAGAGTGCAGTAGACGTAATGGTGTATTGCTTTAAACAATCTGCCATAGCAGGAAAAAGTTACAGAAGAAAACATGGACAGAAATGGCTGTTTTTTTCCAGCTCAATTTCATTTTTTTTTTATTTCAGCTGATATTTTCTGTAGAAATATCTTGCAGTATCTACCTAAATAACCCCTTGCTGAATTCAGAATTTTGTCTACTTTTAAGAAATGTTAAGCTGTCCAGGATCCACCATTGGTTTTACACCCATTTCTGTCCCTAACTGGAAGGAGCCTGAAAGCATAAAAAATAGCAAAAATGGGGTATGTCCCAGTAAAATGCCAAACTTGTGTTTAAAAATGTGGTTTTCTGATTCAAGTCTGCCTGAAAGCTATGAAGATAGTGATTTTAACACCGCAAATCCTTTGCTGATGCCATTTGCAGGGAAACAAACACATGCTTTCTTCTGCAGCCCTTTTTTCCTTTCCATTTTTCCAAAACAAAACCAACATTTTGGCTGTATTTTGGCTAATTTCTTGGTCTGCTCCAGGGGAACCCATAACCTCTGGGTACATTTAGAATCTCTAGGATGTCAGAAAAAACAGGACACAAATTTGGCGTGGCTAGCTTGTGTGAACAAAAAGTTATGAGGGCCTGAGCGCAAACTATCCCAAATAGCCACATCGGCACAGGAGGGGAAAAAGGCCTGGCAGCAAAAGGATTAAAGGGAGTTGTGGTGCTTTTTAAAAAAACAACATAAATATTTGTGAATCAATATGATTTTCCTATAGGACGAGTATAATTATTCATAACTGCGCTGGAAAACATTTTAAGGGAATGTCACCCTTTTGGCATCACCTATTGGGTCAAATCTAGCAATTTACATATAGATAGTGGGGAGAGGTGCTCCATTTAATGATATCAACATGAATATTTGTGAGCCAACTTGATCTTCATGAAGAAATAATGGTTAGTTTACATCCACAACTCCATAGTATTGCATTGTCTAGACGGTGTTAGAGTTGGCACGTGTTTTTGCGGAAAAGTTGCACATCTCATGCTAACTCCTCATGAACCTGGGGATGTGGTGTGTTTGAAAAGAGCATAAATATTTTTGACCCAGTATGAGTTACCAATAGGAGAAACATGATTACATATTGGGGTGTAGCTGCATAGGAATGTTGTGGGGTAAGTGCCACCCAGCGCCACCTTTTGCTCAGATCAGACGTTTTACTGTGTAGAGGGGCTCCCTTTTGGCCCATTTCTTAGTGAAGAAGTTACTTAGCTCAAGCTAAAGCTTAATGGACCTTGTGTGGGGATGTAAGCCAACATGATTTTCCCAGATGACAAGTGTTGTTACCTTCGTGGCTCTAAATACTTAAAATGCTCTGACAAGAGTGTCACTCGTTTTTTGCTACTTTTAATTCAAACCTTTTGCTTGACTCGGGCAATTAACATTTAAGAATTGTAAAGAGGTGACTAGTTAACAATCTGAACAGGAATATGTCTCTGGCATATTGATCTTCATGAAGGAATGAATGGTTTCTGTTTTTTGTAAATAATGCCATAGGAATGCATTAGCTTGAGTTTGGCCACTTGGCCTCATGTTTCAGTGAAACGGGTGCTTGGCTCAGGCTAAATGCACATTAGTTATATAGAGAGCTTCCAAGTTGATATATAACAGCGTGAAACTGAGACGCCAACCTAATTTCTTATAACATTATGACTACTTACTCAGATTTACGATCCACAACTTGCATAGGTTTGTGGGTGGCACCAAATCAAGTAGAGTGATCCTCATGTAAACTATAATGGTAAAATATATTCCTCCTTCTACATAATTGTGTTTAATTATTTGGGTTTCAAGGCAGTTATCAAATGATTGATAACAGAAATACAATTCTCTCTATTTGGAATTGTATTGAGTGGAGTGAAGAGTGCAGAGTGCCAGGCCTCTAGGAAAATGTAACCTGGATCACACTAAAAACGTTTTTGCGTCAGGAATGACCTTCAGTTATTCCATTATTAAGCTTTGCCTGCCACGTTATTTGTATGTATGAAATGTTAATCGCATTTTTAACACACACACGCACAGCAGCTCCTTAATATGTTACACTCTACACCACTGACACTTCAAAACTGCTTACCTTAAATGTAGTTTTTTTCTAATAAAGTTTTTAAGCATAGGATTAGCATAGTGCCATCCATGCTAAGATAGAAAAGTGACAAAGCACCTAATTACGAGTACGGCGGTCCATGCTGGTGGTCATACCGCGGTAACCTTGGTGGTCTGACCGCCACATTACGATGCTGATTGTCGGACCGCCAGCACACTGCTGCCACCGCCAGGGGCAGAGATCGCGACGGGTTGGCAGAAGTGCACGTTGTGGTCAGCTATGGTGGTGCTGATTTGGGCATGGCCATGCTGATTATAACTTGCCTTTCCACCGGCTTTTCCATAGTGGGTCCAGCCATGGAAAGGCCGGCAGAAAGGCAGGGACAGGGCTACAGGAGTGTCCCTGCACTGCCCATTCCTTGGGCGTTGCATTGCAGGGGCCCCTCTGTCAGCACCCTCGAAGTGTGCACTGTCTGCTATGGCAGACAGTGCTCACTCCGAGGGTGCTGAGGGCATCGTCTCCTTGAGAGCCGAGGCCAATACTGCTTCACTGTTTCCGCCGGCCAGCCCGGCGGAAACATCATAATATGACAGTGGAGAAGCCACCGGCTTGGCGAATGCCACCCCACTGTCGTATTGGTGGTCTGACGGTTGGACCGCCAACACTGTAATCAGGCCCAAAGTCCTGTGCCATTTTTATAGCAAAGTCTTTAGGCACAGGACTAGTGAGTACCATCCATGCTGAGCTAAAAAATGATAAAAGCCTTTTACAACTCCAGGCAGAGTATTGCAGCTTTGGATTGGTAAAATACTATCCACGCCAACCTGAAATGAATAAAAGCAGTCCCTGACATGAGTTTCACTGTCATAGGACCTTGTAGTAATTTAGGGCCAGATGTACCAATGTCCTGAATTGCGACTCGCAAATTGCGAATTCAGGATGCAGGATGGTGTCCCTGACACCATCTGCAACTCTCAAGGGGGTCTCAAAGGCCCACCTCATTAATATTAATAAGGTGGGTCACAATTTGCGACCCTCTTGCGACTCGCAGCACTCACAGGGATGGTGGCCTGCTGGAGACAGCAGACCACCATGTCTGTGACTGCTTTTAAATAAAAACATTTTTGTAATGCAGCCCGTTTTTCTTAAAGGAAAACGAGATGCATTAAAAAATGAAAAAATGAAACATTTCAGTTTCATTTTTTCAGAGCAGGCAGTGTTCCATAGGACCACTGCCTGCTCTGAAAAAATGTTTCCCAGGCCATTCACAAAGGAGAAGGGGTCCCCTGGGGAACCCTTCCCTTTTGCAAATGGGTTACCAGTAGTGTGACACTGGTGGTAACCGCTATTGCTTTGCGACCGCGTTCACGGTCACAAAGCAATGCAGCATCGCGCTGCGACTCGCAAATAGGAAGGGGAACACCCTTTCCTATTTGCAACTCACAGTCCCGTTTTGTGAGTCGGTAATTGGGCATCGTGATGTGGGTTTTGCACGTCGCAAACAGCGAAGTTCGCTGTTTGCTACGTGAAAAACCTTTGCTACATCTGGCCCTTAATTTCTTACAAGAAAATTTAAATACATATCTGCATTGAAGATTGTTCTCAATAGCTTTGTCCAGATACGGGGGAGCATATATATTATTTCATGGTTTCAATTACATACATTCAGTTATTTAGGGCCAGATGTAGCAAAAGAAAATTTAGCGACTTGCAAATTGCGAGTCATACCGACTCGCAAATTGCAACTCGCAAAATTGTATGCAGAAAGGTGTCTCAGACACCTTCTGCGACTCGCTATGGGGTCGCAAAGACCCACCTCATGAATATTAATGAGGTGGGTCGCAAATTGCAACCCCCATAGCGAGTCCCTGCACTCACAGGGATGGTGGCCTGCTGGAGACAGCAGACCTCCATGTCTGTGACTGCTCTTTTTAATAAGTTTTTTAACAAGTTAATGAGTTGCAATTAAAAAAAATAATGAAATCATTTGGTTTCATTTTTTCAGCAACATTCACAAAGGGGAATTCCCATGGGACCCCTTCCCGTTTGCGAATGCGTTACCACCCACTTCAGGTGGGTGGCAACTGCGAGTTGGTTTGCGACCGCATTCGCGGTCACAAAGCAACTCAGCATGGTGATGTGGTCGCAAATAGGAAGGGAACCCCCCTTCCTATTTGCGAGTCGCATCCTCAAATTGCGAGTCGGTATCGACTTGCAATTTGAGGATGAGCATCGCGTTCGGCCTTTGGCATGCCGCAAACTGCGTTTTTCGCAGTTTGCGACATGCAAAAGGCTTCCTACATCTGGCCCTAAATGTTCAGTAAATCAAAGTGTTTTGCACATTATGCTGCTTGTGAATAAGATGCTTGCCAAATAAATTGGTGTCCTGTGGCACCTACATGAAGATGATTGGAACCAGCCATGGAGACCATTCCGTAGGGCTTCATCCTTGAGCTGCTTGAAGACGACACAGTGTAAAAAGGCTCAGGAGATATACAGGGTTGCGGTTGCCAGAGCATGTGTGGCAGCTGGATGAATCCACATAGTTTCACCACATTATGTTGAGATTAGTTGGGTTGGCGGGTAACAGGGGTGCAAAGATACAAAAAGAACAGATGATGGATGGAATGCAAAACAAATCATACATTCACCACAGTCACAGAGTTTAATCCATCAGTTTTTCTGCTGCCAGTGCCATTCCAGTTTGAACCCAGCCACATGCAAATTAGTCTTGACCTTGCTCCCCATGGCGAACAGTCCAGCCCCAAACTGCCAGGCCAAGCCCTCCCAGGGCCAGAAACAAGCATCCTGGGACCAGTTTCAGGGTATCACCCCTCATCAACCAGGCTAGCTTGAATCTGGTGGCACAAAAAGCATGGGACCCACATCTGGGCATACCCTTCCCACTTAGGGCGACAAATGCAAAAAGAACAGATGATGGATGGATTGCAGAACAAATCAAACATTCATCACCAGTCACAGATCTGGGTTTAATCCATCAGATAACTGCAATGGGGAAGCTTGAGGCCTTGAAGGAGCCAATTCACACCTGTGAGCCAATGGATGCAAACAGTGAGCTGAGCACAAGACAATCAAAGAGCTGGCATGAGCAGCTGGCTTTGTGTATGCACGGCTGACATAAGTGTATGAGCCGGATAACGATCTCAAGGTATTTGTAAACTAGAGAGTGAGCAGTCAAGAATCAACTGTGTGCAGTTTGAGAGATATCAATGTGCTGTTCAAGACCATAGGTGGGGCACGAGCCCTGCCAGACTCATGAGGTTTTAGAGCCCCAGGGTATGGGCATCAATTCACTAAAATGTTATGGGTAACGGAAGTGGCATCACATAGCCACACTATGACCAATGACATCACAGGAAGTGACATCACAGACTCTTTGACACTGATGTCTTCCAGACAGTAATATCATATAACCTTAATCCTGATGACATCGCAATAGTCGACATTGCTAAAGTTAACCATTGTAATATATTAAAATCCAGTACGCAAAAATATACATATATATACTATAAACAAAATATACACCAAGAATAGTAGTCCAGGTAGTGCTCCATTGAAGTTTGTGGAACACTGGGCCCACACGGTATGGGCGAGGCCGACACAAGATCCCCGACCATGATGGAGAGAACACTGCAGGGGCATCAGATAGCAATAAAACAGGCACCTCAGGGGGAGGGAAAGGGGGGCACCTCAGCCGATTGAGTGCACAACGCCAAACCCACAAGCGGGCCACATGCCCACTGTTCAATCCTGGGGAGTGCAAAGCCACAGTCTCTCCAGTCTCGACAGTGGGTGGTTTGCCCACTGTTCAATCCTGGGGAGTGCAAAGCCACAGTCTCTCAAGTCTCGACAGTGGGTGGTTTGCCCACTGTTCAATCCTGGGAGTGCCAAGCCACAGTCTCTCAAGTGGATGACAGTCTCCACTGGTTCTGGAGGGGGCTTGGTGCCCAGAGTGCTTCATCCTGCCAAGGACTGAGGTAGTGGATGTCTTTCTCCACTGGTTCTGGAGGGGGCTTGGTGCCCAGAGTGCAACATCCTGCCAAGGACAGAGGTAGTGGATGTCTTTCTCCACTGGTTCTGGAGGGGGCTTAGAGTGCTTCATCCTGCTCATGACGGACTCAGTAGCGTCAGTGCCCTTGGCGCTCATGGGCCAGCGGTGCATGTGGAGGCGGTGCCCTGTTCAGCGGTGCTTGTTGCGGCGGTTCCCTGTTCAGCAGTGCTTGTGGCGGCGGTGCCCTGTTCTGCGGTGCTTGTGGCGGCGGTGCCCTGTTCAGCGGTGCTTGTTGCAGTGGGGCCCTGTTCAGCGGTGCTTGTTGCGGCGGGTTTCTTTGCAGTGACTCAGCTGCTGGCGGTCCTTCATGGCCCAGCGGGGCTGGTGCTGGCGGTTGTGTCTGGCCCAGAGGGGCTGGTGCTGGCGGTCGTGTCTGGCCCAGCGTGGCTGGTGCTGGCGGTCCTCTCTGGCCCAGCGGGGCTGGTGGCCTCTTGGGCAGCAGGGCAGGTGCTGGTGGTGGACTCCTGGGCAGCGGGGATGATGGCGGTGGCCTCCTGGGCAGCGTGGATGCTGGCGGTCTTCTCCGCCGTGCTGCTCTTCCCAGACCTGCTGATTTCTTGTGGCCCTTCCCCACCTTGGAAGGTGTCGCAGCTGACTCCACACTCCCACCTGTACCCCTGGGAGTGGCTTTGGTGGCTGGAGTCTTCCCCTCTCCCGCCGGGCACTGGCCAACTTTTGATGCTTCACAGGTGGGGGACTGTCCGTGCTGTGGCTCCGTGCCACACTGACTGCCCTGGTGCACTCCAGATTCCTGTGACTACAGGCACCACTGGTCCCGGAGATGTTGTGGCTGAGGTGCTAGGTTGGGACCTGGAGAGTCGGGCACTAGGAGACGGACGGGGTGGGGGAGGTGTGGGAAAGAGGTCAAGGTTGGACAGGAAAAGTTTTTGGGAAACACTGGGACGGGTAGGTGGAGGGGGTTTGGGAGTGGAGGAAGAGGTTGTGGTTGTAGGAGGTGTTCGTTTGGTGTCTTTGGGTGAAGGTGCATGTGCTGGAGGCTGTTGTGAGGTGGATGGCTGTTGGGTGGATGTGTGCCTGCGTTTGTGTATCTTGGGAGGTGGCGTCACAGACACACTGGGAGAGGACACAGGGGACGTGTGAATGGCAGTGGGGGTGGTGACTGCACGTGAGCGGGGTGTGGTGGTGTGTGTGCTGGTGACGGCAGTAGTGGCTGTAGATGTGGTGCATGCAGGTGTGAGTGTAGACGAGAGTGGGAGGGAGGAGGGAGACGAGGAGGAGGGGGACACAGTGGAGGCAGTGGATGTTGGTGTGTCTGCATGTGTGTGATGCTTGCGTGAGTGCCTGTGGGATGTGTGGTGCTTATGTTTGCCTGAGCTTCCCTTGTGTGTTGACGTGTGTGCATGCTGGTCTGAAGGTGTGCATCATAGGCTCAGGTAGAGGGGATTGGGTCTGGGTGGAGGAAGTTGGAGGGGGAAGGCTAGACACAGGGACAATGGCTGCCATCAGTGCTGAGGCCAGAGTCTGAAAAGCTTGCTGAAGGGCCCCCTGACCAGAATGAATGCCCTCCAGGAATGCATTTGTTTGTTGCAACTGCCTTTCTACACCCTGGATGGCATTCAAAATGGTAGACTGCCCAACAGTGAGGGACCTGAGGAGGTCAATGGCTCCCTCACTGAGGGCAACAGGGGTGACTGGGGCAGGGCCTGAGGTGCCTGGGGCGAAGGTGATGCCCACCCTCCTGGGTGAGCGGGCACGGGGCAAAGGCTGAGGGGCTGCGGGGAGGGCGGTGCTGGTAGGGGGGGTGGCGGCTGTACCTGTAGATGCGGGGGCACAGATGTTGCCGCCACCACAAGGGAGCTCCCATCAGAGGACGAGTCCGTGTCACTGGTGTCAGCTCCTGTCCCCGCTGTGGAGCTCTCCTCGCCCTCCGTCCCACTGGTGAACTCCGAGTCCGTTGTCTTGCCCTCCCGGGCCATGTGGGATGCAGCTCCCTCCTGCTCCAGTGCCACTGCTCTTCCGCCTGATGATGGTAATGCACACAAGAACAGGGAGACCACAAAAAGTGGGGGACGACAGAAGAAAGACATGTTGAGTGCATGCATTACCGCTACCGTGGCGGACACGAAAGACATAGAAGCCCCCTGCAGTACGCCGCGCACTCAGGCTCCACAGGGACATGGCCTACAAGGCTATGGATGACATCTGCACACATGGATGACAAAGGAGCATGACTAGGTGTACTTTGCACTGTACACAGGTGGGGTGGGGTGCCACAGGGTCTGCCAGAACAAGGGGATCTTGCCTACTAAACTCACCCTGGCCTAGGGAAACCCACAGCCCACCTCCCCCACCCAGACATCTCCACTGCGCGCAAAATCAGCAGGATGAGAGTGTACTCACCCCCTTGTGGCTGCTGTGATGCCCTTAAGCGCCCATCCAACTCCGGGTACGCCACCGCCAGGATCTTGAACCTTAGTGGGGTCATGGTGCGACGGGCACCCCTCCCACTTTGGGAGGCCATCCCCAGCTGGGCCTCCGCCGTCTTCTTGCTCCAGTGGCAAATGTCCTCCCATCTCTTACGGCAGTGGGTGCTCCGTCTGTGGTAGACCCCCAGGGTCTGGACGTCCTTGGCGATGGCACGCCAAATATCTTTTTTCTGGTGGGCGCTGACCTACATGAATTGTACAGGGGGAAAAGAAAAGTTATTACCAAATGCACCGTCACAGTCATTGGCCCCCATCCCTACCCTTGCCATGTGGCACATGTACTCATAGTCGTTTCATGCACGCCTCAATCTCCCCCCCACATCTTTCATCCACCCCACTCCACACAGGCATAGCCCATACAGCATGCTCCCAGTGTACTTACCTGTTTGTCTGGAGGACCGTAGAGTGGCGTGTACTGGGGGAGGACCCCATCCACGAGTTTCTCCAACTCCTCCGATGTGAAGGCAGGGGCCCTTTCCCCAGACACTCGAGCCATTGTCTCTTCCAGACCGAGGTCACAGCAGCACTTGCAGTGTAGGTCCTCTCCTGTCGAAGATCAGGTATCGAATGATTGAACAGATAGAAAATGGCGGTCACGTCCGCGGCGGTGCGTACCGTCACTGTCGGCGTACATCGTCATTGGCTCCTGGGACCCATAGGGTCCAATGTTAACCAATGCAGCATTGCGCTGCGGTCTTCGACCGCCTACCACGACGGTGTACTACGCCACTTTACAGGTCAGGCAGCCACCACTTCAGGGTCCCACATGGCTTAATTTTTAACTGCATCACACATACCTAGGCCTAGCCTCAACACACATACAGGCCAATTTTCGGATTATGATTAGTGTTCTGTGTAACGGGTACTGTGGGTACGTACCTCTGAGTTGGTTGACTCTGTGCTCGCTGTTGTCCTTCATAGGCACCATCCGCTGGGACATGTGAGGAGATAGCGGCATCCTCCGGTGTACAGACCGCTGGTGGACCTGTCGACAATGGAGGAAAGACATGTGATCATCACCTACAGGCTTGACCGTGCCACAATCCAGGAACTGTGTGACCAGCTGGAGCCAGACCTGATGTCAGCTATCCGCCATCCCACAGGAATCCCCCTCAAGTGCAGGTGCTGTCAGTACTCCATTTCCTTGCAAGTGGGTAATTTCAAACAACAGTGGCCATAGCATCAGGCATGTCCCAGCCTATGTTTTCCAACGTGTTGTCCAGAGTGTTGTCTGCCCTGCTGAAACACATGCGGAGCTCCATCGTTTTCCCTCAGGTGGAGGATTTGCCTACAGTGAAAGGTGATTTCTATGCCCTGGGATATATTGCCAACATCATAGGTGCCAATGATGGGACCCATGTGGCTTTGGTAACCCCCCGCAGGAGTGAGCAGGTGTACAGAAACCGGAAGAGTTATCATTCCATGAATGTGCAGATGGTGTGTTTGGCAGACCAGTACATCTCCCATGTTAATGGCAAGTTCCCTGGCTCAGTGCATGACGCCTACATCCTGCAGAATAGCAGCATCCCTTATGTGATGGGGCAACTCCAGAGGCACCGTGTGTGGCTTTTAGGTGAGCACCTGGAAGCAAGTCAGTGGGATTGGTTGTCTGGGTCTGGGGATATCCCTACAGGTTAGTGTGTATCTAACAGTTGTCCCTCGCCATCTGCAGGTGACTCTGGTTACCCCAACCTGTCATGGCTACTGACCCCAGTGAGGAATCCCAGGGCAAGGGCAGAGGAATGCTACAATGAGGCCCATGGGCGAACTCCGTGGATTATAGAGAGGGCCTTCGGCCTCCTGAAGGCCAGGTTCAGGTGCCTCCATATGACAGGTGGATCCCTATTCTACTCACCAAAGAAGGTGTGCCAGATCATCGTGGCCTGCTGTATGCCTCACAAATTAGCTTTGCAACGAAAGGTGCCTTTTCTGCAGGAGGATGGTCCAGATGGCGGTGTTGTTGCAGCTGTGGAGCCTGTGGACAGTGAAGACGAGGAAGCAGAAGAAGAGGACATGGACAACAGGAACTCAGTGATCCTGCAGTATTTCCAGTGAGACACAGGTAAGAATACAGACCTGCCTACTACATGTACTTTAACACTACTACCTCCCTACTGTCTGTCGTTTTCACCTAGTGTATGGTCACTGAGTTGTCACTTTCCTTTACGATTTCACAGATGTGTGTCCCACAGTGTGACATCTGCTTTGTTTCCTCATGGACTAGAGCTGTGTGACATAGGTATGTTGACATTACAATTGAAAGAGCATTTTGCCACTGTAATTGCTAATACACTATTTCGAAATCACAGACTGACTCCAGATTGTTTTGTGCTTCAAGGGTGTTTATTTAAGTGCTCAATATTGGAGGGGGTTGTAAAATGGTGAGGGGTGATGGTGGAGGAATGTCCATGGCAGAGTCCAGTCTATTAGTCTCACAGGTGCATTGCCCAAATGGGTATAGGAAGTGGAGCTGGGGCAGTTTGAGGATGGACAGGGTGAAAAAGTGGGACAGAAAGATGACATTCAGGATGGTCTCATTTCTTGGCGGGGTCTTGGCATCGTTCTCTGTCTTTGTCCTGGATCTCAGGGACCGTTTGCGGGGTGGTTCTCCATCTGCAGGGGTTGGGGTGCTGGTGTGGTGGTCCTGTGGCGGTGCCTCCGGTCCACTAGCGCCGGCGGAGGTGGTGGGCAGTTAATCGTCCATGCTAGTGTCAGGGGCCCCTTGTTGTGCCACAGTGTCGCTCCTGGTGTTGAGTACTTCCTTCAGCACCCCTACGATGGTGCCCAGGGTGGAATTTATGGTTCTGAGTTCCTCCCTGAAGCCCAAATACTGTTCCTCCTGCAGGCGCTAGGTCTCCTGAAACTTGGCCAGTACCGTTGCCATCGTCTCCTGGGAGTGGTGGTAGGCTCCCATGATGGAGGAGAGGGCCTCGTGGAGGGTGGGTTCCCTTGGCCTGTCCTCCCCCTGTCGCACAGCAGCCCTCCCAGTTCCCCTGTGTTCCTGGGCCTCCGTCCCCTGGACAGTGTGCCCACTACCACTGCCCCCAGGGCCCTGTTGCTGTTGGGGTGGTGGGTTAGCCTGGGTTCCCTGTAGTGGTGGACACACTGCTGCTTGATGTGTCCTGGGGACAGAGGTATGGGCCTGCTGGGTGGGTGCTGTGCTGGTGTTTCCAGAGGGGGAAAGTCTGTAGTGGCCTGTGACTGTGTCGGGGGAACCGACTGTCCTGAGGTCCCCGATGGGCCGGGCTGGTCATCTAGATCCAGTTGGACAGAGCTGCTGTCATCACTGTGGGCCTCCTCTGTTGGTGGTGTGGACATGTGTGGACCCTCCTGTCCTGTGACGTTGGGTAGGGGTCCTGCAGGGGTATAAAAGGATGTTTAGTACATCTGTGTGTGCCATGGTGTGCAATAGGTGGGTGACTGTGTACCCCAGTGCTTGTATTCCTGTGTGGGACCTTGTGTGATGGTGGTTTAGGGGGGTGTATGGGTATCTGCAGTGGCCATGCTTTGGTGATGGGTGTCCATGCTTTGTTGTTGCATGCAGGGCTTGGTGTTGGGATGGGTGGGTTGTGATAGTGGGACATTTGCGAGGAGTAGGAGTGGTGAGGGTGAGGGTGGGGGTATGTGATGGCATGCAGGTAGGGTGGGGGATGTAATAGTAAAGGTTTGACTTACCAGAGTCCATTCCTTCATCTACTCCTGCGAGGCCCTCAGGATGCAGAATCGCCAAGACCTGCTCCCCCCATGTTGTTAGTTGTGGGGGAGGAGGTGGGGGTCCGCCGCCAGTCCGCTGAACCGCAAGGGGGTGTCTTGAGACCACGGAACGCACCTTCCCCCGTAGGTCGTTCCACCTCTTCCTGATGTCATCCCTATTTCTTGGGTGCTGTCCCACTGCGTTAACCCTGTCCACTATTCTTCGCCATAGCTCCATCTTCCTAGCTATGGAGGTGTGCTGCACCTGTGATCCGAATAGCTGTGGCTCTACCCGGACGATTTCCTCCACCATGACCCTGAGCTCCTCCTCAGAGAACCTGGGGTGTCTTTGCCATGCCATGGGGTGGTGTGGGTGATGTATGGGGTGGGGTGTGTTGTTAGGTGTGGAGTGATATTTAGTGGTGTGTTGTGTGAGGTGCGTGGAAGTAATGTGGGTGATGGTACTGTGTGTCTGTGGATGCTTGGTAGTTGTTTGTGGTGTCTCTCTTTGGCCTTCTCTCGGTATTTGTGGTCATAGGGGTTTGTGGGTGATATGGGTGTGTGTTTTATATTGTATTGGGTGTGTGGGAGTGGTGAGTTTATGTGTATCAGGTGTGTGTATTTAGAATTGTCCAATGTGGCTGTGTTTTGTAATAGTGTGTGTATTTTGAGCGCAGCGGTGTGTACCGCCAATGGAATACCGCGGTTGAAAGACCGCCGCGTGGATTCGTGTGTCGTGATAGTGTGGGCGTATTTCTGTTGACGTGACGGTGGAGGTTTTGTTTTTGCCAGTTTATCACTGACCTTTGGTGTGGCGGACTTGTGTGGGTGTCTGATTTTTGGCGGATTCCGTGCTGTGGATCATAATAGCTGTGGTGGAATTCCGCAGCCGTGGCGGTGTGTTGGTGGTCTTCTGCACTGCGGTAAGCGGCTTTTACCGCCAATGTTGTAATGCGGGCCGTATTATTTAGAGATCTACTATACTGTGTCTGTCCGTGTCAGAAGGACTATTTGCAATGCATTTCACTGAACTGTGTCATCCCTTCATTGTTTCCTTCCACAACAGATTGATGATTCGGTGCTGCTCAGCACCCGGATGAATACTGTTGTGGTTTCTTTTGTGTAGTGTTTGTCTTTGTCACACCTTTCCTCAAAGCCCCTTTCCCATCTATTCACAACCCCCTAATCCTCTTCCCCCAGGCTGTTTGATTTATTGAGGTGTGCTGTAAATGGACCACAAACTTGCTGGGGTGGATGTGGTGAAAGCACCATAAACCTAATGCATGACCTTCTATTACCTTAGCAATATTCCACACCGGCCCCATCAATATCATCATTAAGGCCATGTGTTGTGTGTTGCGTAAATGCTTAACCTTGTCCAACCAATCTTGACTTTGAGCCTACTTCTCCTGACTCGAGGATTTCATTTCCTTAGTTTACTTTTCACTAAATACTAACTCCCCATTGCTCAGAAGAAGTTGATATTGCTAACTTTTCTTATAATATAAGGTCTTCTTTGTTGTGTGTCAAATACTGTCATTGTGGTAGTCTGGTCTCAGTCTTCGTAAAGTTATGATATAATATATGACCCACTAACTCTCTGTTTTCTTTCAGTCTAGTTGATAGTCATGGATAGTCCTTCGATTAATCCTGCAGTTAGAGTTCGCATAGGTAGGAGTGGTCTGCTACTACTACTACCACCCCCTTAAGATAAGATTCCACCTTGGGAAAACCCTGCAGTAAGAAAACTAAGGTTTTAGTCCTTGCTTCAGAAGAACTATGGATTGAAGTGAACTTGTTTAGTTAGTAATTAACTTCTAATGAAGAACATGTTGTTTGTGTGCATCTAGGTTTTGGGTGCAAAATAGGCAATGGCACACATCACCTAGTGGTCAATGTAGTTACAGAAGGCAGTAGAGCAAGGGTATAAGTAAATTACATTCACTTTCTTTTAGCAGATTTTTTAAAAAACAGGCTACAATAAAAGACAGCAGTGCAAACTAAAACACCAAAATAGAAATTTGAGGCAGAAATGGAGTAAAATAAATTATCCACTTTTATTTTTTACAAATAGAAAACCCACCCTTTCCACCCACAGCAGGCCCACCCCGCTCCCCAAAAAAATGGCCCTGTTCCCAAAAGTCCAATGAAAGTCCGCAACAAAAGAAACAAAAGTCCACAACGAAAGTCCAAAGTGCAAAAAAACTCAGCCCCAACTCCTTTCCCACCCTCTCAACCCACAAAATGTCCCTCCCACCAAAACAAAAAATTTAAAAAGGGCTCAGAACAGATCATTGTTGATTTGGGTCCGGAGCTAGAACAGGCTCCACTTAATTCTCTCCAATCGGATCTCCATTTGCCTCTCCAGGCGGTCCTGCTGCTGAATGACAGGCCGCACCAATCTCTTCTGAAGGTCTAACGGGGTGGAAGCAGTGGCAGTCAGGGCCCCTGTCAGGTGGCGGTGGTGCTGGTGATGTAATGGCTGGGAGGCTGGAGGCTGGGGCTGGCTTGCTGAACTGAGGCCCAGGTCAAGGGCAGCTACCTCTGTCTCTTCATCCTCCAAGCCCACCAGGCACTAGTATTCTGACTCGATAGGCTCCAGCTTCTGCTGCTGCAGATGGACCACTAGCTCCTGCCTAGTGGGTAGTGCTGGTGGACCAGCAAGAGTAAATTTATAGAGAAAAACAAAAAGATAAAGGACAAATTGTAAACAATGCTCTGTGCAAACACTTATTTAAAATTAAGTAGTGGATGGAACAGTATCAGTACATTGCTGGTCCCCTAGGGCCATTGAAATTCAATATGATTATGAGTAGGAGTCACAGGGCCAATTTTACTTTTTACCCGCACATGCCACACGTACAACCACTGACTGACTGACTGTCTGGCAGAAAAGAAATAAGGCAGAACAACACCAGATTAAACAAAAACAGTGATTTGATTTTTGTTCTTTTAAAGGCTTTTCTAGTAACTAAGCAGACACTATGGCCCTCATTACAACATTGGCGGTAAAAGCTGCTTATCGCTGTGCAGAAGACCGCCAACACACCGCCGCAGCCGTGGAATTCCGCCACAGCTATTATGAACCACAGCACGGAATCCGCTAAAAATCAGACACCCACACAAGTCCGCCACACCAAGACCAGTGATAAACTGGCGAAAACAAAAACTCCACCGTTACGCCAACAGAAATACGCCCACACTATCACGACACACGAATCCTTGCAGCAGTCTTTCAACTGCGGTATTCCATTGGCGGTACACACCGCCACGCTCAAAATACACACACTTTTACAAAACACAGCCACATTGAACAATTTGAAATACACACACCTGATACACATACACACACCACTCCCACACACCGAATACAATATAAAACACACACCCACATCACCCACAAACCCCTACAACCACAATTACCGAGAGAAGGCCAGAGAGAGACACCACAAACAACTACCAAGCATCCACAGGCACACAGTACCATCACCCACATAACTTCCACGTACCTCACACAACACACCACTAAATATCACCCCACACATCACAACACACACCACCCCACACATCACCCACACCACCCCATGGCACTGCAAAGACACCCCAAGTTCTCTGAGGAGGAGCTCAGGGTCATGGTGGAGGAAATCGTCCGGGTAGAGCCACAGCTATTCGGATCACAGGTGCAGCACACCTCCATAGCTAGGAAGATGGAGCTATGGCAAAGAATAGTGGACAGGGTTAACGCAGTGGGACAGCACCCAAGAAATAGGGATGACATCAGGAAGAGGTGGAACGACCTACGGGGGAAGGTGCGTTCCGTGGTCTCAAGACACCACCTTGCGGTTCAGCAGACTGGCGGCGGACCCCCACCTCCTCCCCCACAACTAACAACATGGGAGGAGCAGGTCTTGCAGATTCTGCATCCTGAAGGCCTCGGAGGAGTAGATGGAGGAATGGACTCTGGTAAGTCAAACTTTTACTATTACATCCCCCACCCTACCTGCATACCATCACATACCCCCACCCTCACCCCCATCACTCCTACTCCTCACAAATGTCCCACTATCACAACCCACCAAGCCCTGCATGCAACAACAAAGCATGGACACCCATCACCAAAGGATGGCCACTGCACATACCCATACACCCCCCTAAACCACCATCACACAAGGTCCAACACAGGAATGCAAGCATTGGGGTACACAGTCACCTACCTATTCCACACCATGGCACACACAGATGTACTAAACATCCTTTTATACCCCTGCAGGACCCCTACCCAACGTCACCGGACAGGATGGTCCACACATGTCCACACCACTAACAGAAGAGGCCCACAGTGATGACAGCAGCTCTGTCCAACTGGATCTAGATGACCAGCCCGGCCCATTAGGGACCTCGGGAAAGTCGGTTCCCCTGACACAGTCACAGGCCACTACAGACCGTCCCCCCTCTGGAAACACCAGCACAGCACCCACCCAGCAGGCCCATACCTCTGTCCAGGTCCCTCACTGTTGGGCAGTCTACCATTTTGAATGCCATCCAGGGTGTAGAAAGGCAGTTGCAACAAACAAATGCATTCCTGGAGGGCATTCATTCTGGTCAGGCGGCCCTTCAGCGAGCTTTTCAGACTCTGGCCTCAGCACTGATGGCAGCCATTGTCCCTGTGTCTAGTCTCCCCCCTCCAACTTCCTCCACCCAGACCGAATCCCCTCTACCTCAGCCTATCCCAAGCACACCTTCAGACCAGCATGCACACACGTCAACACACAAGGGAAGCTCAGGCAAACATAAGCACCACACATCCCACAGGCACTCCCGCAAGCATCACACACATGCAGACACACCAACATCCACTGCCTCCACTGTGTCCCCCTCCTCCTCGTCTCCCTCCTCCTTCCCAGTCTCGTCTACACTCACACCTGCATGCACTACATCTACAGCCACTATTGCCATCACCAGAACACACACCACCACACCCCGCTAACGTGCAGTCACTACCCCCACTGCCATTCACACGTCCCCTGTGTCCTCTCCCAGTGTGTCTGTGACGCCACCTCCCAAGATACACAAACGCAGGCACACACCCACCCAACAGCCATCCACCTCACGACAGCCTCCAGCGCATGCACCTTCACCCAAAGTCACCAAATGAACACCTCCTACAACCACAACCTCTTCCTCCACACCCATAACCCCCTCCAGCTACCCGTCCCAGTGTTTCTCAAAAACTTTTCTTGTCCAACCTTGACCTCTTTCCCACACCTTCCCCACCCCATCCGCCTCCTAGTGCCCGACTCTCCAGGTCCCAACCTAGCACCTCAGCCACAACATATCCGGGACCAGTGGTGCCTGCAGTGACCGGAATCTGGAGTGCACCGGCCACCAGGGCAGCCAGTGTGGCACGGAGCCACAGCACAGACAGTCCCCCACCTGTGAAGCATCAAAAGTTGGCCAGTGCCCGGCAGGAGAGGGGGTAGACTCCAGCCACCAAAGCCGCTCCCAGGGGTACAGGTGGGAGTGTGGAGTCAGCTGCGACACCTTCCAAGGTGGGGAAGGGCCACAAGAAAGTCAGCAGGTCTGGGAAGAGCAGCACGTCGGAGAAGACCGCCAGCATCCCCGCTGCCCAGGAGGCCACCGCCATCATCCCCGTGCCCAGGAGGCCACCGCCAGCACCTGCCCTGCTGCCCAAGAGGCCACTGCCACCAGCCCCGCTGGGCCAGAGAGGACCGCCAGCACCAGCCCCGCTGGGCCAGACACGACCGCCAGCACCAGCCCCGCTGGGCCAGAGAGGACCGACAGCACCAGCCCCGCTGGGCCATGAAGGACCGCCAGCAGCTGAGTCACTGCAAAGGACCCCGCCGCAACAAGCACTGCTGAACAGGGCCCCTCCGCAACAAGCACAGCTGAACAGGGCACCGCCGCCACAAGCACCGCTGAACAGGGCACCACCGCAACAAGCACCACTGAACAGGGCACCGCCGCAACAAGCACCGCTGAACAGGGCACCGCCGCCACATGCAACGCTGGCCCATGAGCGCCAAGGGCACTGACGCTACTGAGTCCTTCACAAGCAGGATGAAGCACTCTGGGCACCAAGCCCCCTCCAGAACCAGTGGAGAAAGACATCCACTACTTCTGTCCTTGGCAGGATGAAGCACTCTGGGCACCAAGCCCCCTCCAGAACCAGTGGAGAAAAACATCCACTACCTCAGTCCTTGGCAGGATGAAGCACTCTGGGCACCAAGCCCCCTCCAGAACCAGTGGAGACTGTCATCCACTTGAGATACTGTGGCTTGGCACTCCCCAGGATTGAACAGTGGGCAAACCACCCACTGTCGAGACTTGAGAGACTGTGGCTTTGCACTCCCCAGGATTGAACAGTGGGCACCCCACCCACTGTAGAGACTTGAGAGACTGTGGCTTTGCTCTCCCCAGGATTGAACAGTGGGCATGTGGCCCCCTCGTGGATTTGGCATCGTGCACTAAACCGGCTGAGGTGCCCCCCCTTTCCCTCCCCCTGAGGTCCCTGTTTTATTGCTATCTGATGCCCCTGCAGTGTTCTCTCTGTCATGGTCGGGGATCTTGTGTGGGCCTCGCCCATACCGTGTGGGCCCAGTGTTCCACGGACTTCAATGGAGCACTACCTGGACTACTATTCTTGGTGTATATTTTGTTTATAGTGTATATATGTATATTTTTGCGTACTGGATTTTAATATATTACAATGGTTACACTCATTTTCTTTGGTCTTTGCATTCTTCCGGGGGGTTGGGGGTGTAACTGTAATGTATCATGCTGTATTAGTGTGTGTGTTGTCGTGGGTGAGGGTGGGGGTGTTGCGTGTTGCGTGTGTGTGTCACTGTTTTTTCCCTCCCCCCTGCCCTGTGTCGTAGGTGCAGTACTCACCGTGGTCTTCGCCGCCGGCGTTCATGCTCCTGGTAGAGGAGCAAGAAGATAAGGGCTGGTAGAATCTGCAGCTCTGGTTCCATGGCATCCTGGTTCTTCGCGGGGTGTGTAGAGGTGAGCGTTTTCTCTTCAAAGTCCTGTTTCCGCCATGTTTTTGTCCGCGGTGAATCCGCCCCAGAAAAGGTGGCGTATTGGTAGGTTGTGATACTGTGTGCAGTACTTTGTCCTCCGCCTGTCTTTTGGCGGTGACCGCAAAGCTGTTTGTTTGTACCGCCGTGGCGGTCGGAGTGTTAAAGTGGCTGTCTTTGTTGGCGGTTTCCGCCACGGTCATAATTCCAATTTTTTTACCGCCGGCCTGTTGTTGTAATGACCACCTACATCTTTTTGGTTTAAAAAATACAAATTATGGAGGACTGAAGTTAACCTACCCTGTTCTAAAAATTATGATTCTTAGAAGGAAAATTATACTGTATTGTCTAATTGTGTGGTGCATCTCTATTCTACTTGGAATGTCTGTCACTCTTGGGTGCCTGGCTGAACCTGTCCAGTAGGTAAGCTGGAGTTTTGAGCTTTCACCAAGTTTTGCTCATGCAGGAGAAGACTAGGAGAAGGCCTGAATACTGGCAAACAGTAACAGTATTATGGAGTAAAGGAGAAGGGCAAAAGGAAGCAAGGTAAGCTTCATGAGGAGTCAGGAGTGTACCAAGAAGACTCAAAGGCAGAGCAAGAACATAAAGAGGAGTTTCATGTTTGAGCCAGCAATGCAGCCAGCAAATACACACTCAGCAGTTCACCCAAATCAATGCACCTCTCTCCAGTCCAAGTACTAGGCCTCAGATACCTCTTTGAAGTCACGAACATTCTCCATCTAGCTGTTGAGGTAGTCCTGCCCTAAGTCCATCCATCCTCCTTCTCCTGATTCTGAGTAACTCTGTCCCCATCCCAAACCGAGTGAGGTAAACATGTGTAGTGCACTGCTGTTAAAGAAAAAAAGAATTGGACTATTTTGTGTAGATTTGTGTTTGATAACTAAAGTGACTGGTCTGGTCTCCGGGGAACCAGGAAAAAGGAGTGGACCCTGCAGGTAAATTTTGCTAACTTTGGAAGACCAATCTCTTTCAGGGAACAATGATCACCCTTCAGCCCCCAAACATTGCAAATCATTGAAATCAAGTTTACAAATTTGATGAACTACCTCCCTCACTGTCAGTCACCGCATACATCATCAATCATCACTCACAATCACTCAATATATCACCACTCATTTGTGCAATAGTTAGTAGTTACCTCTTCTAATCCAAGCATAGTGCTTGATGCAAAATATTATCTCCTCTTTGATGGTAACAATACAGTGGAATTTAGTACTGGCAGTCTATTAATCAGTTATATTCTGGGGCTGCCATGCTAGGTGATGTAAAAAAGGATAGGGAATAGCATGTGAGGGAGGCAGGCATTGTCTCCAATGCCCTGAAGGGAATGTGGGGGCTTCTTCACTGCACATGGGTCCAACTCCAATTCGTCCACATGTGAGAAACAAATGGCAGGGCAGCATAAATCTGACACAAACATAATGTTCCACCAACTATTTTTATTTTTGGGGAAAAAAAGAAAAAAGTTCAACTAGAACTAATTTAAAAGTTCTTTGATGGCACTGGCATATTCAGTAGGAAGTAGAGTTCATCCTCAAACTCAGGTGGTTCACCCAGAAGTTGGTCAGCAAACACACTTGAATCTGACCAATCATCCTCTTCCTCCTCCTGTTGTGTATCAGGAATGGTGTAATCAGGTGGTATAAAATGTTGGCTCATTTTGATCATGGTTAATCTCTCCACATTTTGAGGTGAGAGACTGGTCCTTCCCAATGTAACAAGTGCAGCAGCTGCACTAAACGCACGTTCAGCAGACATGCTTGCTCCAGGACAAGCCAGATACGTTACTGCAGTCTCCTGAGCTGTGGCCATTGGCACATCTTCAAATACCAATACATCAGTGTCTTTTAATCCACATACACCTCTTTTGGGTCATCCAGATTCTCCGGGAACATCCTCTGAACTGTCACTGGTGCTGCCACTTGCTCGACCTCTTTTGCCTTCACATCTGCACTGAATGTAAGACCTGCCACTTGACAACAAACCAGAGCAGAGGTTTTGATGCTTTCGCTGCCGGTGTTTTTGTTGCTGTTGGTGGTTGCTGTGAGACAAGATTGCCGTCTCAGGAAGTTGAAGGCAGCACCCCAGAACTGCTCAGGAGGACTCTAAGTTCCAGCTGATCTTCTTCCAGTTTTCCAGCTTGCTCAACAATCCGCCTCTTGTATTTTCAAATATCCCCTTCAGAAAAAGGAATGAAAGTAGGAAGAATGTTTTTGTAGTATGGATCAAGTAGGGTGGAACAGATGTACTCTTTGGATGAGATAATGTAATTTTGAGACTTGCATTACAAGTCAAGTGATAGCTTAGGCTCTCAATCAAGGCATGCGCTTCTGGGTTTTCATTCATACCTGTAAGTGCGAACCTATCAGACACCTTTTTTAGCTGCTCCTGTAGCAGATGCAACAACAGGTTAGCTTGGCCCATGGTACTGTCCGCCTTCCTAACTTCCCGCATGAAACCTCAAAAGGGAGCAGCATCTATGTCAGGCATTTGACTAGGCCCCATTTGTCTGCATACATGGTGATAGCTTTCCCAACTGCACCCTCTCCTCTTTGATTGACAAAGCCATTGATCTGTCTGTACTGCTCAAAGAGACGTTGCATCATATTGTAGGTTGAGTTCCAACATGTTGGCACCTCCTGTATCAGGGCTTTAACAGGGACTCTGTTAGCATGCTGAATAATCCTCAACTGCTTCCGGGCTATAAAAGAATGACTGAAATTAGTGCAGATTTGTCTGCAGGTGGTCAGTATGTTGCTGACTGAGGGGGTCATTACAACCCTGGCATCGGCGATAATGTGGCGGTAAGTACCGCCAACAGACTGGTGGTACTTACCGCCATATTATGACATTGGCAGGTTGGTTGAGGCAAACCCGCCAATGTACCACTCCGACCGGACATATCCATCTCCAGCCCGGCGGCCGCCATTGTTCTGCCTGCAGGATTATGACCCCGCCTACCGCCATGGTTTTCGTGGTGTTCGTAATGCCACAAAATCCATGGCGGTAGGCCATATCAGTGAGAGGGAATTCCTTCCCTGTCACTGATAGGGGTCAGCCCCTCTTCCTCTCCAGTTACACGTACCTCTCCAAACCTCCCCATCCCCCCAACATTCACGCCCCCTTCACACACACACAGACACACGCATACACACACCCATTCCCACATGCATACATCTAATCACACACACATCCGCACACACTTCCAAACATACACGTAGACATGCATTCACATTTCACAACATACACGCACTCACACGTCCGTACATGCACACACGCATTCAACACTCAACACACCCCCGCATTTATCCACACACATACATTCACACCCCCCCACACACACAACACCCACAACCCCTTCCCCTGTCGGACACCCAAGTTACCTGAATCCAGGGGGTCCTCCGGCAGGAGACAGGACAGGCGCTGCTACCGCCAGCAGCGCCCACCAGCAGAACACCGCCAGGCCGTATTATTGGTAATAAAACAGCTGGTGGCGGTCTACTGGCGTGGCGCTGCTGGTGGTAGCAGCGCCACCTTACTGCCATCCACCGGCATGGCCACAGCTGGATTTCCGCTATTATTGTGGCGGAAATTCTGCTGTGGTCATAATACGGTGGACGGCTGGTAGCCACGGTGACGGTCTTTTGGCAGCCGCTGCCGGAGTGGTAGGCGGTTTTTACCACCAAAGTTGAAATGAGGGCCTATGTCTTCTTTTTTTATAAGTATTGCGCAACTAGGTTGATGCACTGTGCCAAACACAGGATCCTAAAATAGCCACCGTCTGCCACGGCCTTGAATGTGTCACTGCCATTATCCATGGCAACAAATCCAATTCGGAGACCTCTGGGTTGTAGTCATTCAGACACCTTGCTATTAAATTCACTGAAGATGTTTGCAGCTGTATGTGATTTCTCCATGGCGAACATGGCTAGTTTTGCATGCCAAAACAAGTGCTCTTAAAATTTTCTTCAGGACCAAGACCTGTAGATAGCTTTTGCTTTACCCCCGAAAAAAAGAGATCCGGTGTGCAATGATGTACATGTAATCAGTAGCCTGCCAACTGGTCCACATGTCAGTTGCCAGGTGGATAGCATGAATAACACTTTGCTTCAAAACTTGTCCAACCAATTGTATTCCATTTTAGGCAGATGGCTGCCACAAATTCTAAGAATCCCACTCCTTCCTCAAAAGAAAAAGGGGCAAGATTCAGTGCTAACATTTTTGCCGGCTTCCCATTGTACAAACGTGCCATTGGGTGGTTGCGGTCAGAGGGACCCTCCTGTCTAAGCATGCCCATAATAGTAGCCTGGATTTTCTTCTTTTCTGGTGCCACTGATGCCGTTGACTTTCGAGAAGTAGGTGCTGGTAGACTCAATGAGCGTTGTAGTGCAGTCACCGTATGCTTTGGTGTCTCCATCTGGCTCTGAGTCTTCCTGTGCCATTGTGAGGTCGTTGAGACGGGTGATTTTGGCACACTTCTTGGGACAGGGCTGCTTTGTGTGAGGATGTCACCCTCTTCTTTCCTACCTTCCACTGTAATTTGACCAGCTGTACCTGCCATTTCCTGGCTTTCCTCGCCTTCACCACCACAACCACGTTCAGCAATTTTTCTAATGTGCTCCTCCCACCAGGAATGTGTGATGTTTTTTCATATGGGTCATCTGGCTTCCAGTACCATAATGTGAACCAGGCTTACATGGTGTGGCAAATGGAGCATATGGCAAAGTTCTTCTCCTGCGGAGGAGTACTTTCTTACCGGGCCACTACCAATGCCTGAAGAACTGCAGGTAGGTGGGTGTGTCAACTGCTTCTCTGAAATGCATACTTCTACTGAGGTGAGGGTTGATGCAGGTCTCTGCTGGAGCATTTCAAATGCGTGAGCTGGCGGTGCTGCCTGTGCTGCATCCATCAGAACAGGTTGGAAAGTAATGTCTGGCTTCTCTGTGCTACCTTCCACAATGACTGGTTTGTCGTCATCATCCTTCTCATCAACATCCCCTTTGATGATTCTTAGCATTTCTGAAACTTCTTTTCTCTTGCTTCTCCTGGCATCTCCTGTACTCAGCCAGGGTCCACTCCACGTCCCTTTCATCCTCATTAGAAGTGGTACTTGGAGAGATGGTGGAGTAGTAGCCTTCCTTTTTCTTGCTGGAGATCTGGGAGCCATTGATTCTAAAAGAGGAGGCTCTAGCTTGGCAGGAAGCTCGACCTGTTCTGCTTCAACTTCGGAAAGATCTACTATTGATGACTACGGCTGCTGTCCACTTTGCTCTGTTTCCTGAAACGATTGGGTACTACTTTGTGAAAGGGACAAATCCAATTCAATGTCATTGCCCCTCGGCGTTGCCATAATTGCAGTTGCTGCCTCACTGACGGACATGGTCTTGGGCTTAGGTTGGGGTGGCTCTGCAGACGCGGGTGCACTGCTCCCAGGTTCATCCCTGGAGGCTGGTGTGGCAGGCACACATCTCCCGAAAAAGGTTGCGGTTGGCACACCACTGGCAGAAAGCAGCTTCTTCTTGCTGACCACTTTCTAGGGAACAACTTTCTTTGGGGCCATCTTAAAGCTTTCAGTTGGAAGTGGCACTAAGCTGCACAAGAGATTGGAGGACTGAAATAACTGTACAGGCCTTCTCTTTCGCAGTAATGCATGTGATGTGACATCTCTTCTCTTGTGCACCTATAAGCAACCAAGGAAGAAAAACATGTACTAAGTGAAACATGGCATTGTTGCAGGTTGAAATAGTACAGACAAATGCAATATTAGTGTGGTTGGTTCCTTATGTAACAGATATCAATTCAATCAAACATTGTAAAGTCAAACCATGCCACCAGATCATAAAAGTTAATTTAAAATCATGCAACATAACACTCAGATATAGCTCTTTGCTTTCTATATATCTGTTTTAAAGGAGACACTTGTGGTAGTCAGCGATAGGTGTATGGGTAAATGGAATAAGCCTTAAAAAACTGTAACAATCATTCTATATATCTAGGACATGGTTGCCTAGTTAGGTAACAATGGCATGATGCAGGGGGATTCTAGAAGGCTTGGGAGTTGATTGGTCTGGGAGCCAGATGACTGGGATGTTTTTATTCTCTCCATTATTTCATTTATTTTACCAGAATAAATACCTGCGAACCCAATACTAGTCTCTTGGTTTGTAAAAGGAAAGGAATGCAACACTAGTGACGAGTGGAAATCACATGTGGAAATCAGAACCTTGCTGACACATCCCAACACCATCAATCAAGGAAGATTAAAGAGAGATTCAACCTTGGTTTGTACTTCTTTATTTTGGAAAGTGTCCCTGCACTTTCAACGGTAGACTAGTGCTGTTTGTAACAGTTTAAGTAACGTCAAAACACACGATCTTCCAACGGCCCACCAACTCATCGTCTTGTTGTTTCACATGAGGGCATGTCATCAGGAAGTATTCCCGGCTTCTCTGTTCTGCCAATAGTGGAAACGTCAAGATGGTGATGGGCATACATTAATGCCTTTGAGTTTAAGGAGTGTGGGGATCACAAGTGCACTGGCATTGTTCATCGGCATCTCTCGTCTGCGTCGAGCACGTACTCAAGCAAAAGCCACCGGTATCTGAGTAGTTTAAGCATGTACTGGAGAGCGTGCTCCAAAACACAGTGATGTGAATCCTGCATCACAATATGATTGTCATCAAAACATTGTGGAACTTGTACTTATTTTCTCTTCATTTCATTATTGGTGACAGACACACCTTAAATTCCACATCTTCATTTGCCTGTTGAGGCGACAGGCACACTTTACATTTTCACATCTTCATTTGCCAATTTCCATGATGCAAAATGTTACAGCACCTCAATTTTTTTTAGCAAATCCTGGGGACCCACCCATTCAGTGAAGATAATGTAAAAATTTATTTGGAAAATAGTCTAGAGTATGTGGCACCTCTATGAGTGCGGAAAGGAGAACATCACTTTTGCTTTACTGTCTAGGGGCAGAAGGACAGGAAGTTTTTGATCATCTTCCTGATGTACCTGACAGTGAAGAAATTCATCCCAATGAGTATGAAATGTGTGTAAGAAAGCTAGATTTGCATTATTTACCTAAAGTGAGTACCATTCTTGAGAGATATTACTTTGGGAAGAGAGTGCAAAATGAAGATGAGTCAATGAACTGTGTCACTGATCTGCGAAGCTTAGCATCCACCTGTAAGTTTGGTAACCTCCTGGATGAGAGATTTAGGGACCAATTCATGCTAAGGTGCAATATTGAGAAACTTTGTGATGAACTTTGGTTGCGAGAGGAACCAACGTTAGAGGAAGTTTTAAATGAGGCCAAGAAAACAGAACATTCATTAAAATGTGTAGGAGTAATGAAGAAGGACATTGATAAAGGGAAGAAAGATTTCAGTCAGGAGGTACAAATTGTCAAAGAAGGAAGGAAAAGATATGATCAAAAGCCCTTGATGAGGTCTGACAAGAAGAAAAGGTTGATTAGAAAGTGTTTCAGATGTGATAGAAAAGGACATTTTGCCAATGATAACAGTTGTCCAGCGAAAAAGGGGTTTTGTTCATATTGTAAAAAGAAAGTACATTTTTCAGCAGCCTGCAGATTAAGAAAAGTGAAACAAACTGTGAATGAAGTAGCTATCAGTGACAATGAGAATGAAGAAAAGAGTTAGAATGTGGTCAAATTATTTTACAACAGGACTGAAGTCGGAACTTTGATTGAAGTACATGGAATGAAGACCAAGGGGGTGATTCCAACCTTGGCGGGCGGCTACCACCACCCGCCAGGCAGAAACCGCCATTTGGCCCCCCTTCCAACATTCCCGCTGGGCCGGCGGGCGCTAACCAAGTTAGCGCCCGCCTGCCCAGCGGGAATGAGGCCGCAACACAGGAGCCGGCTCCGAATGGAGCCGGCGGTGTTGCGGCCGTGCGACGGGTGCAGTTGCACCCGTCGCGCTTTTCACTGTCTGCTACGCAGACAGTGAAAAGCTGGCCGGGGCCCTGTTAGGGGACCCCTGCACCCCTTACCGCCAGCCTCTTCCTGGCAGTGAAAACCGCCAGAAACAGGCTGGCGGTAAGGGGGTCAGAATCCCCAGGGCAGCGCTGCTTGCAGCGCTGCCCTGGCGGATTATCCCAGCCGGGGCAAAAACGGCGGAAAACCACCGGCCCCGGCTGCCCGACCGCGGCTTTACCGCCACGGTCGGAATGGGGATTGAAGCACCGCCAGCCTGTTGGCGGTGCTTCCGTCATTCTTGCCCTGGCGGTCCAAGACCGCCAGGGTCAGAATGACCCCCTAAGATTCTATTTGACTCTAGTGCGAAAATTACTATTGTTGCTAACAAATTATATGATGATGAATTAAAAGGGAAAGTGAAAGTGTTTATAACAGACATCGGACCTTGTGCGTATGGTGGGGAACCGATTGAATTACATGGTTATTTTTGGGGTTTAATAGAGTATGAGAAATGATACACTACTGGAAAGATATATTTTCAAAGAAAGGTGACAGAATAATAAGCTGATTACATCAAAAAGTTCTGGGTGTGATGTTAGATCCCAGTAGTTCCCCACCTATCATCTTAAAACAGAATGTGACTGTGGTGAGCGCGTTTTTAGTAACTGCTGCCGCTTCTACCCATTTTTTAAAAGCTTTTTTGCTATCCTTGGTGTTTTAACTGTTTTGCTGTTCTGCCTGAATCTGAATCTGCATTGATTAATTTATTCGATCTTTTATCTTAAATTTGAAATCACTGCTTGCATGTTTTTTTAAAAAGTGTATGAAGTTTATAAAAGCTGTTTACGTCGGATTATATTCAATTTACGTCGGATTATATTCAATTTACCTTAACGGGAAGGATTGGGATAATTAATGCCCCTCCTTACCGGAAGATTACGGGATTGAAGAAAGGCTCTCGTCATTTCGGAGCTCTGATACTCCGACCTCCTCTGGGGCAGGAAGTTGGGCCGGTTAGAGCCCACTTCCGTTTTTTTGGGCCCAACCCCGGTTTGCGGTCTAGTGGTTTGGTGGTTTGGTCTACGGGGGGATAAATGCTGGCGCAGACACGGCCGCGCAGCGGGCGCGCCGCTGGCGCGCCAAAGGCGCGCCAAAGGCAAGCCCGTCTGCGCCCGTCCGCGCCAGAACGGGCCATAGGGCCAGGTACCTTCTTTCTGGTTCTGGAAAAATTAGTTATACCACTGTTGAACTTAAGAGGTTGGCAGGCCCCCGGTGCACTCACACCCTCAGCCCGGACACTGTCTGTACCTGGAGGTGTGCGCAGTGCAATTGGATGGTGCCTTTGCCATCTTGGAAGGGAAAGCAGGTAACCCAGGGAGTTGGGGCTGCAGGAGAGAATAATCTTGAACATGTGTTGGGCAGAAGGGTAAGGGAGGGGAGAGCGGGGGGCCTTTTTGCTCTTATAAATGTTAGATCCCTCCCTAAACATAAATTTGAAATTAATGAGCTCATCCTCGCTCTTAATATAGACTGCCTCTTCATAACGGAAACTTGGGCAAGGCCTTATTCGGACCCCGATTTCATTGAGGCAACCCCTACCGGCTACTCCTTTTATAGGGTAGATAGAAATACAGGCAGAGGTGGAGGCCTGGCCATTATTTGTAGGTCGGAGCTTACCTGTACCTGGTACAGTGCTAGTCACACTCCAGAGGTCTGGGAAGCCATGGCCTTTAAATTGCTCCGAGACAAATTTTTTGTCTGGGAAGGCCTGCTAATTTATCGCCCCCCTGGCCCTGTTTCTAAGTTCCTCTCAATATGGCCCTCAGTATTGGAACCTTTAATCATGGCCCCTAAAGCCATCATCTTGGGAGATTTTAATATCCATTTTGATAATACATGTGACTTGCTGGTGGCGGAATTCCTCAACCTTATGGTGGCTCTAGACTGGGTCCTAAAGGAGGGGATGGCCACTCATAGAGCGGGTCATACCCTAGATGGGATTTTTACCCGTCCGGAGGTAGCATTAAATCTATCTACCACCCCATTAGAGTGGACAGATCATGCCCTGTTGACGTTTAAATTTCTTGTCCAACAGCAGCCTATAATATCCATCCCCCAGAAAAAACTGATAAGACCCTGGAGAAAAATTGAAGCAGAACCTTTGAAAGCTACACTATTACACAATTGGAATGACTCAAAGGTGTCCAGGCTATCGCCGCTTGCTCGATTTAATTTGGGCATTAAACAAGCAATGGACACGCTAGCACCAGTAAGAAGAATCTCTGCTTCCCTTACTAGGAAGAAACCTAATCAACCCTGGTTCTCTCAAGCCCTCAAAATCCTACAGAGGAAATACCGGCAGAAAGAGCGCTGCTGGAAACTCAATCTCGGCAAAGCCGAGAGGATGGATCTTAAGCTCGCACTGAACACTTATAAAAAAGCCTGTCGGGTAGCCAAATCAGACTATTTTACATGTAAAATCAACGAAGCAGCTAACTCTTCCAAAGAATTATTCAGAACGGTCAACACTCTTACTACTCCGTTAGGCTCTCCCAAAGTAGAAAATTCTCAAGATTTCTGTGATAAAGTTGCTAAATATTTTGAAGGGAAGGTGCTTGACATTTATTCCAGTTTTAGGCTGGATAAGACACTAGCCAGCCCGGCCCCTCGGCCGACTGCTCATTCGCACTCTGAGGTAACTACTAGTGAGAATTCCAGTCCAGACCAGTCACTTTTATTTTCAAATTTTACGATGCCCACTTTTGAGGCCCTGTGTAAAATGCTCCTGGAAGGCAAATCTGGCTCCCCTATGGATCCTTGCCCCCCAGCTATTCTTCATTTAGTACCAGAGCTAGTTGCTTCTATGCTGGTCCCCATTTTTCAGGAAGTGATAGCATTGGGCTCTTACCCTAGGGCCTGGAAAGAATCGACTATTATTCCACTAAAAAAGAAGGCAGCTGGTAAATCGGATGACTTGACGAACTTACGTCCAATAGCCCTTCTTCCTTTTGCGGCTAAAATTCTAGAAAAACATCTTAATAAGGAAGTGGTTGATTTCCTGTCTGCCTCCAAAGGCTTGGACAGCTCGCAACATGGTTTCCGGAAATCCCACAGTACGGAATCAGCTCTTATTGCATCATCAGACACCATACGTAGATTGGTGGATAAGGGGCAGGGGGTCTTTTTGGTGTTATTGGACTTGTCGGCAGCTTTTGACACCATTGCTCCCCATATTCTGCTAGACCGCCTATATCAGGCTGGCATTAGAGACCAGGCTCTCAAATTGATCGAATCTTTTTTATCTGATAGGTGGGCCACAGTTAGCAGTGGTGATTTCAGATCATTTTCCTACCTTTTGCCGTGTGGGGTTCCTCAGGGCTCCTCTTTAAGCCCGACGCTATTTAATGTGTACGTGGCTCCACTGGCAGAGCTGGTTCGTTCTTTTGGCTTTTTTCCCACTTCATATGCTGATGACACTCAAATCATTATCCCTATTGATAAAGATCTGGAAGAAGTGGCTATTCGTTTCAACGCCTGTATGACAGCAGTCAATCACTGGATGAAGTCCAACTGGTAGAAACTCAACTTTGAAAAAACTGAGATTCTGTGCTTTGGAATTGAAAGGGTTCATTGGTCCTCTAGTTGGTGGCCTGAAGAGTGTGGGACGCTTCCTGTTCCACGGTCCACCTCAAGAAATCTGGGAGTAGTATTTGATGAGCAATTATCTTTCAAACCTCAGGTCAATTTGACAATCAAGTCCTGTTTGTGGACTATGAAGAATTTAAAAAAAATATTTCCTTTTATTCCACAGTCCTGCAGAGCTACCGTCATCTTGGCTCTAGTCATTTCCAGATTGGATTATGGAAATGCGCTCTTACTCAATTTGGACAAAGAATCTTTGCACAGACTCCAGTTGATGCAGAATACTGCTGCCAGGCTGCTATTAAAATTGCCTCGTGGGGCCTCTGTTAAGAGGTGCCTTAAAGACCTACACTGGCTTCCGGTTATTCATCGGCTCTCGTTTAAGGCTCTTTGCATCACTCACAAGGCGGTCCATGGGATTGGGCCTGCAATACTTACCACCAAGTTGCAATGGCATAGACCTAATCGGCTGTTGCGCTCTGCAAGTGCTTACCAAATTCAAACAGCCCGCACTAAGAAAGTAAAATGGGGAGACAGAGCATTTACTATTGCAGCTGCTAAAATCTGGAACTCCCTACCACTGAACATAAGGCAAGAACATAATTATTTAACATTTAGGAAACTGGTCAAGACCTGGCTGTTTCCCCAATAAGTTCGGGAGTTCTCCGGTCTAGTTCCCCCGCCTCACCCAGTTAGCGCTTCGATGCCCTTGGGCCGGAAGGCGCTTTATAAATACTCAATACAATACAATGTTAATGTTAATACCATTGTGTTAGACCTGACGGCCTTAGGCTGGTCACCCCTAACTTTTTGCCTGCCTCCCTCCACTTTTTGGACACTGTTTTTGCTGGTTTTTAGACTCTGCGCACTTTACCACTGCTAACCAGTGCTACAGTGCATATGCTCTCTCCCTTTAAACATGGTAACATTGGATCATACCCAATTGGACTATTTAATTTACTTATAAGTCCCTAGAACTGTGCACTATATGTGCCAGGGCCTGTAGATTAAATGCTACTAGTGGGCCTGCAGCACTGGTTGTACCACCCACTTAAGTAGCCCCTTAACCTTGTCTCAGGCCTGCCATTGCAAGGCCTGTGTGTGCGGTTTCACTGCCAATTCGACTTGGCATTTAAAATTATTTGCCAAGCCTAAAACTCCCCTTTTTCTACATATAAGATACCCCTAAGGTATGCCCTATGTAACCCATAGGGCAGGGTGCTGTGTAGGCAAAAAGCAGGACATGTTCCTATGTAGATTACATGTCCCGGTAGTGTAAAACTCCCAAATTAGTTTTTACACTGCTGTGAGGCCTGCTCCCTTCATAGGCTAACATTGGGGCTGTCCTCATATATTGTTTGAGTGGTAGCTGATAATCTGAAAGGAGTAGGAAGGTCATATTTAGTATGGCCAGAATGGTGATATAAAATCCTGCTGACTGGTGAAGTTGGATTTAATATTACTATTTTAGAAATGTCACTTTTAGAAAGTGAGTATTCCTCTGCACTTAAATCTTTCTGTGCCTTACAATCCACGTCTGACTGGGTTTAGTTGACGCCTCCTTGTGCATTCACTTAGACACACCCCCAAACACAGAATACTCAGCCTCACTTGCATACATCTGCATTTTGAATGGGTCTTCCTGGGCCGGGAGGGTGAAGGGCCTGCTCTCACACAAAGGACTGCCACAACCCCTACTGGGACCCTGGCAGACAGGATTGAACTGAAAGGGGACCTGGTGCACTTCTAAAACACTCTTTGAAGTCTCCCCCACTTCAAAGGCACATTTAGATATATAAACAGGGCCTCTGACCCTTCCGACTCAGACACTTCCTGGAGACGAAACTTGTAACCAAAACCTGCATCCTGCCAAGAAAAACTGCCTGGCTGCCCAAAGGACTCACCTGACTGCTTTCTGTGAAGGACTGCTGCCTTGCTGCTCCCTGGCTGTGGTGAAGAAGTGCTCTCCTGTTCCCTGAAGTCTCAGGACCAAAAAGACTTCTCTCTTGCAACTGGACTCCGTGTGCAGCGAAAATGGCCTGCCCCGTGGTGAGAAATTCACCGCACGCCGTACCAGAACGATGCATCGCTTGTGACTTCGCTCCACAAGCCCAGGATTCCACGCACAGACCCCGGGGCGTCTGAAAACCCCGCAACCCGAAGAAGACCCAAGACCGAGCTCTGGAAATCGACGCAGAGCCGCCCCTGCATGGAAACTAAACGACACATCACCATGTGTGGCCCGAGAAATCGACGCACACCTCCTTTGTTTCCATGCTTCTCCTCCTCCCATTGTGAAGATTTTTCACGCGAACCAGGTACTTTGTGCTTAAAAGAGACCTTGTTTGCTTTAAAAAGACTTAAGACACTGTATATAACTTTTCAGTGCTATCTCTACATTTACTTTTTGCATCTTTGATTGTTTTGACCTGCAAATATCCAGATAAAGATTATATATTTTTCTAAACACTGTGTGGTGTATTTTTGTGGTGCTGTATTGTGTTATTGTATGATTTATTGCACAAATGCTTTACAATTGCCTTCTAAGTTAAGCCTGACTGCTCAGGGCCAAGCTACCAGAGGGTGGGCACAGGATAATTTGGATTGTGTGTGACCTACCCTGACTAGAGTGAGGGTCCTTGCTTTGACAGGGGGTAACCTGACTGCCAACCAAAGACCCCATTTCTAACACATTGACAATGGGAAATCGGAAATGAGTCTTCAAGACAAACTGAAAATTGAGTTTCCAAAGGTTTCCAAAAGTTTTTAGAAGTGAATTAGACTGTCCTAGAGAATATAACATAAGATCGTCTGACGCTCAATCCCTTTGCAGCAGGCTACGAAATGTTC
Source organism: Pleurodeles waltl (assembly GCF_031143425.1). NCBI lineage: Eukaryota > Metazoa > Chordata > Amphibia > Caudata > Salamandridae > Pleurodeles > Pleurodeles waltl. Next base: position 93,096,755 of record NC_090445.1, on the reverse strand, counting down.
TCATAGCTATAAAACATGAAATGTGCACTAAGTTAGAAAAACTTAAGACTCAAGGAGAGATCGAAGAAGTAGAAGGAACAAATTGGTTAGCCCCGGTGGTAGTGGCCAGGAAATTTAAAGGTAGTGTGAGGCTATGTGTGGATCCCAGAAAATTTAACAAAGGGGTTCTGGTTGATAGGTATCCATTACTGAATAACTCAGAACTTTTGATAGCATTAGGTGGGGCAAAGATCTTTACCAATATTGATCTCACTTCTGATTATCACCAGATTGAGTTAGAAGAATCATCCAGGGATCTCACAGCTTGTATTACACCGTTTGAAACATTCAGATATTCCAGGCTATCTTTTGGTTTAGTATCTGCAGCATCTGTCTTCCAACGCACCATGGAGAAATTATTAAATGGGATAGATGGTGTATGTTTATACCACAATGACATACTTGTTTATGGAAAGGATGAGTGTGAACACATCGCTAGGGTAAGGAAAGTTCTTAGCAAACTAGAGGAATACAATCTTACAGTTAAAATAGAGAAATGCAGATTTAGCAGCAAGACCATTGATTATCTGGGTTACACAATAACAGGTGATGTGTTGATGGCCAAAGCAGAATTAGTGAACTGTTCAAAATATGGTTTCTCCCATGAATAAAGAAGAGCTTATGAGATTTGTGGGAAAGGCAGAGTACTAGAACAAATTTATCAAAAACTTTGCAAAGGCAGTTCAAACATGAGGCATGTGAGACTAAAGAATTTTGTCTGTATGAAGTGTTCAATTCTAACCACAGATGCTAGCCTTAAAGGATTGGGAGTGGTGCTTCAGCGAGGAGGTTGTAAAGTTGAGAATACCATCATGTCCCTTTCGAGGAGTTTAATAGGCGCAGAAACATGTTACACAGTCATTGAAAGAGAAGCTTTGGTGGTGCACTGGGCTATCAAAAAGCTTACAAAGTTTTTGTGGGGAAGTCAGTTTGTAGTAAGAATGGATCATAAATCTTTGTGTGGGACTTTCATGTCTATTGGGATTGATGCTGTGTCTAGTATAATCACCAGATGAGTTGTCAGTTTGCAAGAATGTGATTTTGAAGTGAAATATATACCTTGGGTAGAAAATATCCCAGCAGATGCCTTGTCTAGGTCAGTGCAAGACATCAACAGTTGTTCTATGGAGGATTATGATGAGGGTGAGTGTGTCTGTGAGGTTAATTTTGAAATTATTTCAGAACAGAGGTGGTTGGATGAACGCAAGGAAGATAAGGTTTTGAATACATTGATAAATCTGTTACAGTTGGGTTGGAAAGCGAAAGATCAGGGTGGTTTGGAATGTAGAGATTTTTGGAGGTTTAAGGATCAGCTAGCAATATAGAATGGTTTGTTATTCAGAGGTACTTGGTTAGTTCCTCCCACTAAGTTAGGAGGACAGTTGTTAGAACAGGCACACAAAGGTCACCTGGGATTCTCTAAAATTAAAGAAAGATTACATTATTCATATTGTTGGCCTGGAATGGATAATGATACAGAAAGGTTGGTAAGGGAGTGCATGCAATGTGCCTTTAGTGATATGCATTGAAGCCTAGGGTATAATCCATAGTAGTTAGGAATCGTCACATTGGTCCGTGGCAAGATATTGCTCTGGATATTTTAGGACCTATTTACAGTGACAACTCCCAAGATCATGTTATTGTAGTGATGGATGTTTATTCTACGTGGCCAGAGGTATGTTTTACTAGAAGTGTTGAAACTAAGGTAGTCATCAAATTTTTAAAGGAACTTATTTCAAAGGAAGGGATTCCTGAAACTTCATTAACAGACAATGGGGTACAACTAATGTCTAAAGAAATGCAGGTATTCTTGGAGGGGTGTGGTATTAAACATAAAAAGTGTGCTCTCTCATCCTGAAACTAATGGGATGGTGGAGAGGTTTAATCGAGTATTGAAAGAAACAATTTCCTTAGCAAAGTGTAATCAGTTGTCTTGGAAGGAAAAGGTATTAGGTAGAGTAGGTGCGTGTAGATTCACGCCTCATTCAGTCACACATGAAACTCCATTTGCTCTGTTTTGGAAAAGAGAACCTAATACAATATTAAAAACATATTGGGTGAATAGGTTTTTGAGCAACAGAGGAAAGAAAGCAATTTCAGAAGGTTGGAATTTTAAGGAGGAAAAGATTATGAAGGATAGTAAAAGATACTTTGACAGGAGGAATGCAGTCAAGAAAGCAGAGGTCTAGGTGAAAGGGTAAAGATAAGACAACCTGAATTGAGAAGTGAGGGTAGTAAGTGGTCAAAGCCTATGAGAGTTATAAACATTTTCACTAACGCAATCAAAACTGAAGATCATCGGATTTAGAATATAAATAGAGTGGTGGTTTGTAAAAGATTGTTTGATCGTGAAAATATATGTTGTGATTCTAAAGGTAAGGTGTTTAATGGTGAACAAACAACCAAACAAAATTATGATATTGCCAAAGAACAGATGACCAACAAAAGTAGTTCAAAGAGAAGAATCAAAACACCATTGTACGTAAAAGATTTTGTGATGAAGTAGACATTTAACTTATTGAGACTTTTTATGTGCAAATTATAGTTATTATCTTCACTGTTGATTGTATAATATGTGAGAGAGGTGTGTGATAATAATTCTATATATCTAGGACTTGGTTGCCTAGTTAGGTAACTATGGCATGATGCAGGGGGATTCTAAAAGGCTTGGGAGTTGATCGGTCTGGGAGCCAGCTGGCTGGGATGTTTTTGTTCTCTTTGTTATTTCATGTATTGTACCTGAATGAATACCTGCAAAACCAATAATAGTCTCTCGGATTTGTAACTGGAACGGGAAGGTAACACAAACCTGTGGCAGCAAGGTGGTTCAGAGAAAATGGAATAATCATTAAAAAATGAATTATGTTGCTGATGTGTCTGCAATGCACCGCAGCCAGGATGTCCAGGAGAAAATGCAATTATTACACACCTAAAGAAACCAAATGCTGTATGGATGGATGGATCAAGGAAAAATGCAGAATTAAATAACTGAAATAATAAAAAAATAAAAAATGTAAAACAACAATTTTAAAAATTAAGATAAAAATATCTAGAAATTCAATTTTAGAAAATGTTTTAATAAAAAATTAAAATATAAACTACGTTCAAAAAAATGATCAAATATTGACGATGTTTGTATGAAGGCCTATGACAAAAGGCACACTGAATGCATGCACAAAATGGCTGCCAGTCACATGGTCAAACCACAAAAAGGAGCAAGGAGGTATGGCAAACAAAGAACACATGCAAGCCTATTGCAAAGACACACCAGCTGGATGCTCAAAATAGTTGCCAGCCACATGGTGAAACAACAACAACAAGGAGAACAAAGAACACATGCAAGCCTGTGGCAAAGACACATTGGCTGGATGCACCAAATGGCTGCCAGCCACATGGCCAAACAACAACAAGTAGGAAGGAAGTATGGGGAACAAAAAACACATGCAAGCCTATAGCAAAGAAATGCACAAAATGGCCGCCAGCCACATGGTCAAACAACAACTGCAAACAAAGAGGCATGGAGAACAAAGAACATATGCAAGCCTATGGACATAGACTACACACAATTGCCCCTGACCACATGGCATGGAGACCAAAGATAGATGGTGGATGATAACAACCACACACACAAATATACACAGGCACACGCACTGGCCATAAGGAGGCATGGTGGTAACACTGAAGAAAACACTAAGGGGGTCATTACAACCCTGGCGGTACAAGACCGCCAGGGCTGAAATGACGGAAGCATCGCCAACAGGCTGGCGGTGCTTCCCTGGTCATTACGACCACGGAGGAAGTGCCGCGGTCGCACAGCCGGGGCCGGTGGTTTCCCGCCACAATGGCCCCGGCGGTAGTAATCCGATGATCCGGGATTACGAGTCCCCCTACCACCAGCCTTTTCCTTGCGGTTTGAACCACCAGGAAAAGGCTGCCAGTACGGGGAGTCGCGGGGCCCCTGGGGGCATGGGCAGTGCAGGGTCCCCCTAACAGGACCGCATGCAGCTTTTCACTGTCTGCATAGCAGACAGTGAAAAGCGCGACGGGTGCAACTGCACCCATCGCACGACCGCAACACCGCCGGCTCCATTTGGAGCCGGCTCCTATGTTGCGGCCGAGATCCCCGCTTTTGGAAATCTAGGCCACATAGTAAAATAACATTGCAAATTTTAAAAAATATAGAAAAGGTACTGAGCTGTGCGAAAATTTTACTTTACAAAAGATGAAAGATCAATGAAATGCAAAATAAATAATAACTAGGCCCATAATTAAACTTCAGGCCACCCACTACTATAGAATATAAAAATCAAATTAAAGTACAAAGAAATACTGGTGCATGTCCAAGCAAACAAACAACACCTTCACACATTAGTTTTTGAACATGTGTAATTTCACAAAAACCTTAAGTCCTTAAATCCAAAGGTAAGTCCAGGAGACAAAGGGAGTGATCTTTCCACCTCAAAATCCAAGTGAAAAGTGACTAGGAGATGGACAAAGCACTAGGAGGAGCCTGCTGGACAGGAACAGGAAGTTGGAGAAAATATTCCAGTCAAAAATCTCTTTTTGACTAGATTTAGATGCATCTTGGGTAGAAAATCTACTCCTCGTGCATTTGTGCTCATGAGCGGGACTGTTTTGGCCACTGCCAGGCCAGAAGCAGCACCAGTGAACACAAAGTCTTGCAAGCGGGGCCGGAAGCAGATCAATGGAACGTGAAGTCTTGCATGTGTGGCCAGAAGCAGTGCGATTGAACACAAATTCTCATGCACGCTCAATAGCTATCCAAGAGGATTGTGGTGCGAGCTCCAAAAAACTAATCTCACGTGCGCGAACGAACTCCGCTCTGCACCAGATGGTGGAATTTAGGAATGCAATGTGCCTGAATCCCAAAAACTCCTTGAGGGGAGCAGAATTTTCCACCTGGGCCTGCTCTTCACACCCTTTTTCACCTTTACAGTGCATTGGTTCAGGCTAACACTGATTCCTTTCTCTTAGAGACTTCTACTGGAGTCTTTATGATGCTGACACGTGCCTTGTTTCATCCCCGAACCTCTTGAGACATTTTAGGTTGAATTTCTCTACTTTTAGTTGGACCCAGGGCTAGATGATTTTACATCTATTTGTGCTTAGAAAGAGCAATCCGAATTCCTTTAAGGAATGCCCATTTTTGTTTCTTAGCATCTGTATTACTGTGACTGTAATTTCTGTATGCCTTATGCTATTGAGACTGAATTTATTGTGGTGATTCAGCTTGCCGGTTCTGATTCTGTACCTTTATAATCTGATTTTGATCTGCGCATATATTGAAGTGACTACTAATTGGTAATAAACCTATTAAACTCTCCATATTGATTTCTGGTCCTCATTTTGTGGCCAAATAGGCCTCAGGAGTTTATTCAAAAAGAGCTTTCAAGGTCATGTTGATTGGAACATTCGTGGGGCACCTCATGGACATTAAAGTAATGCGGGCACCACTATTGAAATAGCATGTAAGGACTATGCAATCATGTCAACGGATTGTTATATGCACACTGTGGTGTATTTGTTTATATGAATAAATTAGTCCATTGAGCTACTTATAGCAGTTTGCGTGGCCTGGATTGATTATAAGTATTGAAAGACAAAGTATTTTATTATTCATATTGAGTATGCAATATATATGAATTGATATGCAATTGTAACTGATTCCGCTATCATCTCTAAATAATAGAGTGAATCTATCCCTATAGGGAACCATTTCCCCAATCGCCTTTATATGCCCAGGTTCACATAGGGTTATCAGGGTAGTCCCATGTAACATTGACGGTACTTCCACTGTAATGGCATGATGGTAGGTTAGAGTTCCTCTTTTTCTCTGTAATTACAATTCAGATTTTTGCTTGTGGTGGTAGATTGGTTGTTTCTGGGGGTTTCTAATAAGCTCTAGTAATTCCACTTTGATTAGGGCAGTGTCAGGATAACCTTTCAGAGGGCCATCATGCGCTAGTGCATGATGGGGTATATCAGTGCTACTCAGTTAAGCGATCTTATTTTTTATCTGTGTGCATCTTTGTCTCGAGCATCTCTTGTGACATCACATCAATGAAATAAGGGTTTGCAGGTGTCAGATGTGGTTTCAGACTGACTGCTGTCTGAAGGGCCACTGTGTTTTATCCAGATGAGCATGATGGATATATCCTCTTATGTAATGTAGTTTTGATCTATGTGAGCCCTGGATTGTATGTTTAGTTTTATTCATTGGGTGTTCAATGCAGCCAAATAGCCATAGAAGTACATAAATAAATCATTATGCGCAATCCCAGTCGAAATATCAACTCTCATAAATAATTAAAACATTTAAAACAAAACACAGCACATATAATTACTCACATCCAGACTAAACAAAATATAAAAAGAAAGACTTTTCCTTGCATAAATAGCATTTAAGATGTATTGCGCCACCTTGTAACACAAGTGGGGATTATTTAGGTCAGATAAGAATTCCATTGCAGCCAGATGGGTTCCTATATTCTGGGCAATAAAAAGTGGTTTAAGATAAAAAGTCCTGAGTTGTGCATACAATTTACAAAATAGAATAAAGTTCCAGGTGTTCTGTTTGCTAAACCCTCACAAGGGCAAAGGACCATGTCAGCGGGACAAGTCCTCATTTTAGGGAACGCTACTAAGTGATGCGCCATTCCCAGTCTAAATCTTATCAGAGCGAAACGGTGCTGCATGTTAGTAACGTTGGATAAATAACCTTTACTACTTTCCTCAAAGGAAAAGGACATATATACACCAACTGTAGATTTCATCATTTCAGAGGCTCTCCTGCTGTCTGACCTATATTACAGGAACGTATCCTTGATTTTTTTTTTTTAAGTTTCGAAATACATTCTGGGTCCGATTTTATAGTTATGCTGAACATAGTTTTAAAAGAAGAATCAATTATTTGATGTGTTTGTGTGTCATGGGACGTTGTGGGTTAATTAATGGATGTTTCTGTTCTTTGTGTTTGGAAAGAGAGTTATGTCCTGTCTCCTGTGGTCCTGAGTCTGTCATGGAGTCCTGTGCTATCTGGAGTCAGTGATGTGAGTTAGAATGTGAGTGTGTGAGGATTTTGGTGGAGTCAGCTAGGGGAATGAGGGGAGAAAGGACTTGCTGCAATAAACTTACTTCAATTTACCTCAATGTTTAACTTCTTCTGTTTATAACAAATACATAGCTCCTCACTACAAGTTTCTCAATAAACCTGATTAGTTCTGAAGTTTCAAACCCAATCAGGATTATAGGATGTCTGGTAAAATCCATGGATTGATAGTAAAACCTGCAGAAATCGGTCTGCATGTAAACTTTTCTTTGGTTAATTCACATTCTGAATGGGAAAGCTTCTAAAGGTGTAGTAATCTGGCATCTGATACTTACCATTGCCTGCAATACTGGTAATTTCAGGTGTGGCATTACAGCTTTGTGTTTGCTTCATAATGCAGGACGCAGGTGCAAAGAAAATTTCACAAAGAATTGATGGACACCAGTGTTAAGCTTTGTGATATTCTGAGTAGATGGGAATCCTGCCAGCTAATACTTGGAAAGGTCCAAATACGAAGAAGTATATGTCAGGAGCCTATTTACTCACTAACAGCAGAAATACTTCGAGGTGTTAGGCCCTCTGATATTCTCTCTAAATCCCTTCCAGGAAAGAAATGTGCAGAGTAAGAGACAGAGCTGAGTGGCCTGAGGGACAACCTCAAATGTATTTTAAAACCTAGATTCTTCACTGTTTTCACTTAAACTGGACAAGCTCCTAACTCTGGAGTTTAAAGCAATTGGGACATAGGACTTCCTTGCTTCAAACAATCATATCATAATTTTTGTCTGAGTTTGAGCCACTGTCCTGCCTTCCATTCTCACTTCTCTAGAGTGCAAGATTGAAAGCTAGCTATCCAGCACCCAGATCTTCATTCAGTCACCGTAAAATCTAGAATACCGTCCCCAGGCATCTAACAATGGCATCAACAAAGGAAGATAAGTCGTAGCAGTAGCCCACTATGCACATTAAATATTCCTGGATATGTCGAAGATTCTTAGATAATTCCAGGGTACTCTGCACACCAAGGGTCTAGATTGAGAGGTTTTATGTGAAGCAAAATTCTAAAAAAAATCTGCAATCAATAGAGCTCTGTCCTGCAAACTCAATAACATGGAAGCGATTCTAGGGACATAAATGCTTGATGGTGTCAAATCTAGATCTAAGAGATTCAGAGCGGTGGCACTTGGGTCTTAGGCAAGAAACTCTTAAGGGGTTGAGCCATGACAATGTGGATGGGTACTGGGTAGTAGGAGCAGGGAAGTAGAAGAGAGGGTTTGCTGGGTGTGTTTTAAAAGAAACTTTAGAGGGGGTGTAATTAGATTGGTGATTTTAGCAGGTGCTTGGAGGTAGTGGCATTTTAAAGTACACTGGGACAATAGCAATACTGAGAATTGTGTAGGTTTTTAAAGCAACTTTACAGTGTGAGGTTTTCTCCAAAACAGTTGAGGACAGAACATGTATTTTGAAACACAGTTTGAAATAAAAAGCAATCAAACTGGATGAGATTCCAAAACGATTTTCCAAGAGTTGTAATTTACTTAAAATACACTCATTTTAGGCCATTAAAACCCTCTAAAGTGACGCAGAGGATCTGTCTGTTGGAGGTGTTTTGTGGAATTGATCCACACTTTTTTAGAAGTATATTTATAGGACTATTACATTTATTTGAAGTCCTGCTAGTTTACAGAACTGTACAGGAAACACAGGGGTACATGCTGCAGTCAGTAGGACAGACATTTATTCACTCCACTTATAAGGCATTTGTGCAGTAAGAACAGTGTTTTCTTAGGAGATGCAGGACATGTTTTTAAAACTATGCTGCGCAGGTTCATGGTTGCCTATATCATTGGCCAGAACCCGAAAGTTGCTAAACATGCAACCAGTCATGACTTAGCGATGTTAGTCCTAAACGTAAGGGCATAAGTATTTTTTACCTTACACTACCATTGATGTTGGTTCAATTCGCTCACTTTCACCATCTCCCCTTCAAATTTCACCAGGAATTTGCCCCAAAATTGAAGGGTAAGAGAAATACTAGCTTGAACGACAGCAACTCCTCCACATAAAGCGATAAGGTGGTACTCTCAGATGGTTTTCAGGATGTCCCTGCTAGGAGTGATTAATTCACCCAACCAAGTTTTTTTGTCTTTGCGTTGTTTTCTCTACAGTTTTGCTTTACAAACTGTAAATCCAGAAGCATATGAATCAGATTGCAAAGAAAGGGCCAAGATTGAGTGTGCTTCTCACAGATCCATCAGCATTACATTAAGGGCATTTGCCTCCATCAGCCCCTCCTCCCTGCACACCTCACACTGTGCTTCGTCAAGTTGCTAGTTGCCAAGTCACCAGATGTCACGTATACCCCAATAACCTGATAAGGATGTAGTTAAATACTATCATAATAGTCAACAGGACCCTGTTGGAAATTGGGTCTCTAGTTGGCAATGGTTTGCACCCTGTTACAAGTAGGGACCCCGTGTAAGGGAGTCACACAGTTAAGATGACCCCTGCTCATCCACTTGGTAGCTTGGCTCAAGCAGTCAAGCTCACCTCAGAGGTAATGGGTAAAGTATTTGTACAAACACACAGAAACACAGTGAAAACACCACAAACGAACTTCACACCAGTGTAGAAAAATAGCAATATTTATCTGAATTAAAAAATGACAAAAATCCAAGCTACACAAGTAAAGATATCACTTTTAAAATACTTAAATGAGTCTTAATTCATATGAATCAATTGTTTTATCCTTTTAACGCATGGTACATGGGAAGCGTCAAAAAACAAAGACAACGCGGGCTGCAAAGGAGTGATGTGTTGGAAAAGCAAGCAATGTGTTAATTCCTTACTGCGTACAGGAGGAGATGCGTCTATTCTTTCCTCACAGGTGAGGCAATGCATTGTTTCTTTCCTTACAGGGAAGGCGATGCATTGGTTCCTTACCGCAGTGCTGAATTGATGAGAAAATGACGCCCAGAGACGATGCGTGTTAAATCCAGGTGCACTGTGTGGATGGATCCGCAGTAAAACAGGTGATGCATTGATTTTTCTGCCGCAAGACTGGCGCTGCGTTGATTCTTCAGCCATGGGGCAGCTGCTGCGTTGATTTTTCTTCTGCAGCGTGTCGATGCATGGATTTTCTCCTTCAGGTCACCAGCTTCGATTTCCAATGGGCCAGGGACTGGATTTGGCAACACTTGGCAAGTCAGGACTTTTAGCGGAAGAGCGCAGGCACTGCCAGGTGAAGTCTTTGATGTCCTTGAAACTTCTTAACAAGCTCAGTGCAAGCCCTTGGAGGACCTTATAAAGCAGGATGTAGATAGCAAAGCCAAGTCCTTTCACTCCCAGGACAGAAGCAGCAAGCAGCAGCCCAGCACAGCAAAGCAAAAGGGAGAGTGGCAGTTCCTCCTACATCATCCAACTCTTCATCCTGGCAGAATGTCTTCAGTTCAGAAGGATTCTAACTTTGTGGGGTCAGAAGTCTAGTACTTATAACCATATCTGCCTTTGAAGTAGGCAAACTTCAAAGAAAAGTCTTAGTAGTGCACAAGACCCTGCCTTTTCCCTCACTGGCCCGAGACACACTCTACAGGGTTGGAGACTGCTTTGTGTGTGGACAGCAAAACACAAATGATGGACAGAATGCGGAACCAATCAAACATTCACCCCCAGTCACAGATCTGGGTTTGATCCATTGTTGTTTTGCTCACCATGCCACCCCAGTTTAGACCCAGCCATATGCAAATCAGTCTTGACCCTGTTCCTCATGGGAACAGTCCAGCCTGAACTGCCAGGCCAGGTCCTCCCTGGACCGGACACAAGCAACCTGGGACCGGTTTCAGGGTTTCACTCTTTATCAGCCACAGTGAGCACGGGACCCACATCTGGGCATATAAGTGTGGCAAAAGCAAAGCAAAACACAAATGATGGACGGAATGCGGAACCAATCAAACATTCACCCCCAGTCACAGATCTGGGTTTAATCCATCGTGCTTTTGTTCACCATGCCACCCCAGTTTAGACCCAGCCATATGCAAATCAGTCTTGACCCTGTTCCTCATGGGAACAGTCCAGCCCGAACTGCCAGGCCAGGTCCTCCCTGGACCGGAAACAAGCATCCTGGGACCGGTCTCAGGGTTTCACCCTTCATCAGCCAGGCTAGCTTGAATCCAGTGGCATAGTGAGCACGGGACGCACGTCTGGGCATACCCAGCGCACTTATGGCGGCAAAAGCAAAGCAAAACACAAATGATGGACGGAATGCGTAACCAATCAAACATTCACCCCCAGTCACAGATCTGGGTTTAATCCATCGTTCTTTTGCTCACCATGCCACCCCAGTTTAGACCCAGCCATATGCAGATCAGTCTTGACCCTGTTCCTCATGGGAACAGTCCAGCCCGAACTGCCAGGCCTGTGTCTGGGTCATGATGTCAGTTTGGCTGTTTGTGAATTCACTCTAGACAGTCACACAAAGAGAGCTGAGGTGTGCCCTACATATCCTGATAGGTCTTCCTGGGCTAGAGTGGTGGGAGAAGCTGACACACCTGAATAGGGCTGTGCCTGTCCACACACAAATGCAAAAACAACAGATGATGGACAGAATGCAGAACAAATCAAACATTCACCCCCAGTCACAGATCTGAGTTTAATCCATCAGTTTTTTTGCTTGCCATGCCATTCCAGTTCGGACCAAGCCATATGCAAATCAGTCTTGACCCTGTTCCCCATGGGAACAGTCCAGCCCGAACTGCCAGGCCAGGTCTTCCCTGGACTAGAAACAAGCATACTGGGACCGGTGTCAGGGTATCACCCTTCATCAGCCAGGCTAGCTTGAATCCAGTGGCATAGTGAGCACGGGACGCCACTAATTCCTGTAGACAGGCAGGGGCACAAAATGGTTAAGCAAGAAAATGACCACTTTCTAAACATGCGATTTTCAAACTTACAATCTAAAACCAACTTCACCAAAAGATGTAATTTTAAATTGTGAGTTCAGAGACTCCAAACTCCACATCGCTATCTACTCCCAGTGGGAAATAACACTTAAAAGATATTTCAAGGCAATCCCCATGTTACCCTATGAGAGAAATAAGACTTACAATAGTGAAAAACTGAATTTAGCAGTATTTCACTACCAGGACATATAAAACACCAGAACATGTCCTAACTTTTAAGTACACTGTATCCTGCCCATGGTGCTGCCTTGGGCCTACCTTGGGGGTGACTTACAGATAATAAAAAAGAAGGTTTGGGCCTGGCAAGTGGGTGCACTTGCCAGGTCAAACTGGCAGTTTAAAACTGCACACAGAGACACTGCAGTGGCAGGTCTGAGACATGTTTACAGGGCTACTCATGTGGGTGGCACAATCAGTGCTGCAGGCCCACTAGTAGCCTTTGATTTGCAGGCCCTGAGACCACAGAGTGCACTTTACTGGGGACTTACTAGTAAATCAATTATGCTAATCATGGAGATACCAATTGCCAATACAATTTAGACAGGGAACACTTGCACTGTAGTATTGGTCAGCAGTTGTAAAGTGTTGAGAGCCCTAAAGCCAGCAAAAACGAAACTCAGCACAGGATCAAAACAGGGAGTCAGAAGCAAAACGACAGGGGAAACCCCGGCAAGAGCTGACAGGTCTAATGGGTACCTATATGGATATTGTTTCTATTATTTGTTTAATTATTTATTCAATTAGAAGCTAGCCCGGTCTACATAACTGAGGCTACAAACATGTCCACTGGAAATATAAGGCTGGGGTGGACCAAAATATGTGGCATGGTTGACTCTATTATGCAGTAGAAAAATTTAAATATGCAACATCATGTGGCACATTTTGTGGCAGTATCACTTCATTGTTTTTTCATTTTGCCACATTAATACAGTCTGGGAAAAGGATTTGTCTCATTGGCATCAGTTTAACACCTAAATACAGCAATCAGCAACTGAAAGATTACCAGTTGACCCATTGAAAAGGGCTGCGACTTCTCATCTACGCAAGTGATAGCCTTTTAAGAACTTTGATTAGTTTGAGACAGAAGCATTTTCTTTGTTGAAATCTGCTAATTATGCAGCAGATTTTAGACAATACGGTAAGTGTGGCAAATCCACAATTATGTGGAAAAGGCACAGCTACAGACTCAGATAATTCCAATGGCATGGCTACAGGTTAAGGTATTGTCTCACCTAAGCTGTCAAGGGAGAAAGTGACAGAGAGGGAGGAGAAAAGAGTAGATAATGGCAGAAGGGAAAGGGGGATCACATAATGAAACGTAAATAGCTGTCATTATGCACATGTGATAGTGCTGCAATGCTAATGGTTTCAGGTGAGTTTTAACTTACATCGACACTTCGATCTCTAAAACCCGGCTAACATCGAACTGTCTTTAACAGTTGACAAACTACTGTAGAGATATGCAAGTTATACCTTCATTCTTCAAACCCCCAAAAATAATGATGGAAAAGTATCAGTAAGAGGAGAAACACCTGGAAATATACACACGGAGACTTCAAAATATAAATACCATAAAATTGGAAGGTCTGAGAAAGAAAACAAACATTCTAAGCAAACATCTCGTAACTTGAGTGAAATCATAGTTTATTGTCAAATGTGTTTATCTTTTATACTTTAATGTTATTTGCTTCTGTATACGATACCCTAGCTCTGGGAGCAGTGCTTTGAATAAGACCTCGTCTGGAACATTGCACGTAATAAATAAACACATCTAATGAAACATAATCTGAATTTTAGAGGCTTGAGTGGACGCCAGGCCCTACTCGGCCGATAATGGAGTCCGCTGTGGGCAGCTGGGCAGGAGGTGGGGCTGCAGGCATCGCGGAATAATGGCTGGCACTGCCAGTAAATTCTCTCATTGATCGTAAACTTCTGCAAAAGCCCTCGCGTGAGCAGCTCAGGCTGTGGCTGCTGTTGGGAATAATCACTGGGGCGTGGCACGTGCTCACGAAGCGCGAGCGCGAGGGGATGGAACCATCTAGAACCCTGCGGTGCTGCAGCGGGAAAAGGTGCAATCAGAAATGTTGGACCCAGCCCCACACTGCGGGAGGTGACAACTAGAATGGGGTCGTAGCTCGCTGGGGTCATGACAAACCATCAAGCTTTGAAACCATCCCCCTAGCCTGCAGCTCACCAGGAATAGCACATCATCCAGCCCGGCCTCACTCCCACAGAAGCTACTGCCAAAGCAAAGCTCACACATGCCAACATTTTAGAACAGGAAAGTGAGGGATTCAAAATAAAATTGTTCAATGTATTTTACCTTTTGAATTCTATTGAAGCAGTAACAATTTAAGGTGGGAGGCAGCTAAAATATATTAATTTTTGCCTTAAAAAATCGAGACTCTTGCCGGAATCAGGAATGTTGGCATTATAGTATGGCGTACATTGCGTTCCTCTTTGAGCCATGGTAGACTTCCTTTACTGGATACTGCTAACACAGAGCCAACCCTTCCACTCATCACCTAAATAATGACCTGTTGTGCTTTGCATATCTTGTACCCACTGCTTTGTCATTGCAGAGCCAACCATGCCAACCTCTCAGTTACATAAATATTATTTTCCTTTTAATGCATTGTACCCTTTGCAGCAGTCGACGCACAGGAACACAGCCAACCATGTCACTCTAACTATGACAGAGCGCCCCCCCCAATTGGTGGGGTGTGGCGCTTAGGACCCGGGGCCACCGTGGCCCGAGCCCCGATCGTTGATCCTGCGTTGGCTGACCACCGCTTCTGCCCTCTCGCAACGAGAGAGGGCGGAAGAGCAAGAATTAGAGGGGGGTTGCGTCGCTTCCGGTCGCTGCCTGGGCCGCATCTGTTGGGAGGTATTTAAATGCCCCCCAGATCAGGCCTCAGCCTTTTTCGATGATGTGGCCTGGGCGGTGCTGACAGGTGACCGGAAAATGTTCTAAAAGGTCACTAATTCCTAGTATATTCCCACCAGTGGCATAGCCAGTGTCACATGAGCTAGTGCAAGGAAGCAAATGTTGTTAGAATTGTACAATATTCCAACATGTAGGGTTCACTGTGGGATGCTTTGGCCAGAGATTCCGCGCAATGCTGCTTGGTCAGGGGTAATAATTTGCTGCTGTGTGGACTCAGGTGTGGAGCCCTGGCAGCCCCAGGGATATGATGTATATGGAGGTGCTAATGGGTCATGGGGCTCCTGGTCCCGGGATATTAGTTGGTGAAAGTGCGGATCTGCGACTCAGGAGATCTGGAGTTCTCATCAGCTGGACTGGTAATTTTATGCTAATCGGGTTCTTGGGGATCATGGGTTCTGTAGTCCTGCCCTAGTTTGGCTGTGGACACTGGGGCTTGAAGGGCTCACGTAAAGTTGGTTTTCTAGTAGGGGTAAGTGCTGGCTGTGTGAGTGCGCCTGGCAGAAATTAGGGGGCCCTAGAACGGATTCTTAGGCTGTGGGCATTCTCGACAGGCTCGTCAGCATGGCCGAAAGTCCTGTCCGTTGACTTAGGTCAGACTCAATGGGGAAATGTATGGAGGCATGTAAGGGACTTGATTAGTGGGGTTATTTGGTGCCGTCTATCCCCACTACCTAGTACCGTGTATCCCCATATGTTAAAATCACGGTACAGACCTCAGTTCAAACATGAATCAACTAATGCCGGTATGCTGGCCCAACTTTCGGAGAGTCTGATAAGGAGCACCTTGTTACAAGGTCATACTGCCCTTCACAGTATTTTAGGCTGGACTTAAGGTTATATGCCCCGATAGCCCAAAGGAACTTACATCAATTTTCAGTTAACAGCTTCATACACTTTGATACTCAAGCGTTGTCAAGGCAGAAGCCTTATGGCATGGATCCGCTTTTCGGTCCTGCGGTCTCCGTCAGTCCTACTTTTACAGGCGGAGTATCTGGCATTCGAATCCCCACATAGTGTATTGATCAGGTGGACCTTATTAAGCTCAGATTGGGCATGCGCACGGTCAGGTCAGACCGAAATATTTAACAGCCTCCATAATGAGCTCCTTTCATAATTTACTGGCAGATGTATGGATTAGCCGGTTCCGAGGATAAGAGGTGTTGTATGGTGAGAGATCGCACAATTTTCCACACTTCACTGTGTCAAGGGAGAGCCGTAAAGGGGCTCTTTGCAGTCAGGACTGGTTGGTAGCTGCGGTGCTACAAATTCCCGGTTACCGCAGGCGATCAGTGATATAGAGGTCCATATACTCAATTTCTAGCAGTTACAGCGCCCGGTGGTGGCCCCACCGGTACTAAGGCTGCCCATGGCACTGATGATCATCTCAGGCTGCGGTTTTATGGTAACTGTGACGCTGACCTCAAGGAGACGAATGCACATAAGTCATTGTAGACATACGCTCGTCAGTCTTGGTGGGTTCGCCTACACACAGGAGATCTACGTATGGGAGGGTTGAAATCTCTTAGTTGCTGGAGAGCTTCACGGTAGAGATGCCTGGTGGAGATTTACTGCTAGCACTTATTAAGTTCTTCCTACCGAGCGACTTTCACGGGGAACACACGCTCGAGTTCCGTGGGGGAGGGTACATGGATGTGAAGGGAGCTCCTTCGTCTTCCCAGGGGGCAGAGCTTCCAATTCAGGCATCTAGGAGCGCGTTGGGGGATTGTTGGCACTGTTAGATACAACAGGGACATCCTCGTGTGGAATGTAGTATGGACCTGCAAGCCTTCGGCCCTGGTAGTTACTTGAGGCAGTCTTGCCTTACTGTGGGCACCCCCAGCAGTGTGGCCCTTCACATAGGTGAAGAGTGCTTGTCACGCTATCAGTTCTCTTCAGTCAGGGCGGCCTTGGGAGCAGCTGGGGTGGTCCCAGCTGGTGACTTGCCTCAGTCATTTCATAGAAGGACAGCTGTTATAGCGGCAGGCGCCTGTATGTCCTCTGGGGGGAGTAAAAATGAGTGGCTAGTGGTCATCCGTCTGCAAGTGACGTGATATTCGGCCTGTAGTACAATGGCATGAGTTATATTCACTTGGCTTTTGCTTCATTTCTTCTCAACATACTCATACTTGTTTTCTTTGTTTCAGTAGCAGGTCAGCCTATATTGCATGGGAGCTTGGTCACTCCTTTGTTCGGTAGGCGGCTTACAGGTTGCCACCACTCCGCAAGCCTCTGTCGGCATCATTTCGCAGCATATCCAGTGGTGTAGGATCAGTGGTCTGTGAGTCATTCACCTGCAGCGACTTACTTAGAGGGTGAAGGGGTGCGGGGACTCCAGTTCCCGGACCTCATTACCAGACCTGGACCTCAGAAAGGCAAGTCTACCAGAAATGTGAATGAGATTATGGATTTCTCTTTGCAATGTTGCACCTCTGGATTGGCGCGGTAGTGCCCTGGTAAGCTGCAGACATGTGCTAAGAGGAGGGTGCATTTCTCTGATGCAGGCTCAGATCATAGCATTGAGAATGTTTGGGCATTTTCTCACTGTTTGTTGCAGGGTGGGGAGGGCGAAGGACCTCTGGGCCCCTGGTCACTCTAGTGGTGTGAGATGAGATAATACATTCACCCTAAGCAACATAAGGGTACCCAAGGCAGGGTACCCTGGATAACACCGAAGGTAGGATCCTGCAGTCCTGAATCAACCGGCGGATGTACACACCAGCTTGCTCCTGGCCACCCCGTTGCACCCCCATGGCAGCTTGGTGTTTGGGGGGGCCGAACCCAGAGCCCGAGGACAAGGGAAAGTGAAGTGTTGGGAACCCCCCCAAAGGATACAGGTGAAGTAAGGTTCACCTGTGTGGTCCAACGGTGTTCGGGACGCTGGAGGATCCTTGGTTGTGTCATTATTATGATTTATGCGATTTATTAAATGATTTATGAAATAACTCATGAGAATTATGAAATGATTGAATTATGACTTACATGATATATTTCTTATGATTTTGAGTTTAACTAATTGCCATTTGTAAATAAAAATTCTTCCAATACCAAAGACATTCAGACTCTGTTGGTTTGCGTTGGGCAGGTGTTGGGGCGAGGGCCTACTGGGGGCCTCTGGGTTCTATGCTACTTGTATGTTTTTAGCTTCAAGCACCTTCTACCAATAACTGTGACTCATGCACCATTGCAGAGCTAGGGGCCTCACCCTCTTAAACACTAACTGGATGGAGCAAATAGTCACACAAGATAGCACGAGCGGCTGGGAAAATGTAGACCTCTTCAGGGTAGAAGCAAAGGGAGTTTGCAAAAAAGGACGCAGCTCTGGATCCAGAGAGCCTGGTGTCAAGACATTTGCAATCAGAGTCAGTTTCAGAATGAGTAGCACCTGGTGCGACAATCTTTGTTGGTGCTTCCCTCCCCTACAATCACATCCTTTTCCACAGATTCTCTTACTACCATCCTCTAATTGTGCCCCTCTCCCTAACCATAGCTCCTCTCTCATATTTATTTATTTTATAGCACTTCTCGTCCCAAAATAGAAGGTCAGGGCGCTTTATTTTAGAAATATATTATACAGAGACAATGAGTGATACGAGTGTATAAAGCAATGTATAGGAAATGTTACTTAAGCCAACAAGGACTACACAGTGCTTGGTCTGCAGAAATACATGGCCAGATTTACTAAGTTTTACCAAATTTGCTGCATCGCATGGAAAGGAGAGAGCACAATAGCACAGTGTATGTAGTAACATATGGTGCTGTTGTTCTCTCCTCTAGTGCAGTCGTACGTTAGGCTGCCTTGTGCCATTCACAAACCCTGGCATCATGGTGCACGGGTGTGTGTGTGATGCCAAGCATAGATTTGTTACTGGAAGGGTAGTGGAAGGGCATATTCTCTGCCTTGACAAAGTTTAATACTTTATCCCTTTGTATGCAGTACAGTGCTGCACACATGCAAAGCTGGAAAATGCAGAGAAAATACACAATTTCTCCAACTTTGCACCTGCCATGGGGAAGTATAATATTTTGATCCAAATTCCTTCCTTCCGAAGTTAGTAGATAGGGATCGGCATTAAAATTCATTGGTAAGGACCTTTTACCTTTAGCTCTGGCTCTCACATTGGCACAGTCAGATATTCAGCTCTTTCAACAACATACTTCCAGTAATGCTTTGAAACCCTCGAATCCATCGCAACAAATGGTGCACCAGTGGAGAGGATGCAATCCCACCATAAAAGTCCCTTCCTAGAGAACAACAGAGCGCTGGAGAGGAGACAACTTTAGGCTGAGTGCGACAATCTTGACAAGAAGAGTGGGGATGCTCATGTGGGTATGGTCGCGGATGGTGGGGAGGGCTTCTATCAGAAGTTGATGATGATCCCTCACTGAAGTTAATGGTATGGCCTTTGAAGATGTGGGTCTTTTGACAGTGCTTTATTAGTAAAAAATAAGTTCTGGTGGCAAAACAATTATTTCAGAAGCCCACAGCTGGCTCTTTTGAATGTTAATGGAATAGTCTTGATTCCATCTCATGTGTCTTTTATCAACCACAAAATGCTCCCTCTCCATTTATCTTGCTAATTCAGGTTCTTTTCCACCCCCTTTCTGTCTTTATTAGTGTTGTTCTACCTTTCTCTTCCTCCTTCTTTCCCCCTTTCACATTTTTCTGTCTCTTGTAGTAGCTTTAAGTATGATGAAGAAAAATAAGTGTCCCGCCCCACAGATGAGTGTCAGCGGATGCCACCTGCAACCACCCACTAAACTAAAGCCCTGCCTTTAGCCCTTTTCTGAATTAAAGAGGTGACAGCGTAAGGTTGATGAGCAGAGGTGTGCCATACCATATTTTTGGTGTACAGATGGAGAAAGAAAGTTTTTACTTGTGGCCATTTCTTCACCTCCAGCTTGGTGACGTCAGGGCTTGTGTTGCACAGACTCCAGGGAATCTACCAGTTCTAGGTCACATATGATGTGCTGTTCATCGCTTTTCTATTGGTATGCATGTATAAAAAGTTGTGTAGCGCTTAATGAACGAGTGAGTGTAGCAGTATGTCTTCAGCTCCCAAATTGAAGCAGAGTTGACATAGTCCTGTGATGCCATTCCAGATGCCGGGTGCATAAATGGTGAAGACCTGTTGACTTGTTTTTTGCTTCTTTCCCCATCTTCGTCTCCATGGTGATGATGTCCAGATTGCAGGTGTGCCAAAAGCCACTGGAGATAGTGACCAGAGACTGCCAGATAGACGCAGATGCTGGTCATGATTGTTTTGCAGATAGAGCTGATTTTGAAGATGGCAACATTTTCTGAGCACAGCAGCATCCTGTAGGACACTCAACAGAGAAGTAAGAGTGGAGTCAATGCCGCCACTTGTAGGACACGGCCTCGATCTACACCTGGAAGGACTTAGGCTTGAGGGACGGTTCTGACATCTGCCTCGGGGGCAAGATTTGATTTGATTTTCTGTAGAAGTGTTAGTTTATAACAAGCTGTCTGTACTCTCTTGATGATATGGATTTTGAACCTCAAACTTGAAAAGGGCCCCTTTCTTTGGGGTCATTTCTGAGCTTAATTTCAGACAGCAAGTTAATGCACTGATAACTAGATTAACTTTAGGAGCTAGCCGAATCTTTCACATTGATCTCAAAGGAGTTTAGCACAGCAACGATGAGGTGCAACTTGAGTCCAATGATACACGACTAAGCATGCAAATCGCACTTGGAGCATTCCAAATCGAAAAAGAGAAAAGTGAGCGGTGAAATGTTTGAATTAATGTGAGCCGAAGGTAATTATCACGGACCGCATTCCATTCCATTGTTTTTATTCACTATGCCTACCAGAGAGAGACCAGCCACTTGCAAATTAGACTTGGTCCTCCTCCAATAGCAACAGTGCAGACGGAACTGCCAGGAAAGGTCCCCTGTACATGGGAACACAAGCAACCCCAGACTAGTTCGTCTGGACTGGCACAATGGGCAATAATTTGATGTACTGGAGCGCAGTCCTGAGCAATTACTAATGACAAAGTTTAATTATAGCATCCACTCATCACTTTTTTGATTTACTAAATTAAAAAAAACACATAGCCTATTTTCATTTAGCAGAAAAATCATGGCTAAAGCTCTTATGAGTCTCATGTCCACAATTGTACTCAGTAGGGGTGAATACAATACAATGTCATGTCAAAACTGACAGTTCTGAAATGTCCTGTCAGTAGCATTGCTAGAGCATCCTTTGTGAACCAAGTATCGGGCCACTCTCATGACCTGTCTAACGCCTGTTCCTCCTATTTAGAGTGAGCACTCACCAATGTGAGTGTCACATCTGATTCTATTGCAAAATCCATGACATTCCAAACTGGAATGTTGTAAAAGTCACGTGTGGCCACCGTGGCGGCAATTTCCAACATTTGGAAAGGTCCTGTGAAAGGAAAGAAGTCTTTGGCATGTGGTGAGGCAATCTTTTCACCAGCTTTTCAGATCAACCACCACTTGTCAGCCTCACCCAAAGACCACTGCTTTATGCATGTGTGTATCCATGTATGTATGCATGCATGAGGACCATTGCCTTACATATATGTGTGTGTATGAAGGTGTGATAAATGCGACGTCTTTTTTAAAAAAAAGGTTTATGTAGCGCAAGCAAGGCTCGAAGGTATCAGAGGCTTTACAAAATTATAAAGGCATTATCAGTCAGTAACATTACAGTATAATTGTGATGTCGAACCATTCTATGGTCCATGAGAGAAACACATAGAATGAGGTATTGTTTCCTGAGTGAGCTAGGCGTTATTTCCCCTAGGGTTAAGGAGTAGATTAAGGAGGAAATCTTGTACTTGTCTCTCGAAGCTGATGAAGGAGGGGTTAGATCTGACATGTAGTGGGAGAGAGCTCCAGATTTGGGGGCATTTCCAGAGAAAGAGTGAGAGAGGGCTTTTTGTATGTTTTTGGGGAGGATGAGACAAAGGGGGTCATTCTAACATTGATGGGCGGCGGAGGCCGCCCGCCAATGTTCCCCCAACAGAACACCGCTCCGCGGTCAGAAGACCGCCGCGGTGATTCTGTGTTTCCCCCTGGGCTGGCGGGCGACCGCCAAAAGGCCGCCCGCCAGCCCAGGGGGAAACAGCCTTCCCACGAGGACGCCGGCTCAGAATTGAGCCGGCGGAGTGGGAAGGTGCGACGGGTGCAGTGGCACCCGTCGCGTATTTCAGTGTCTGCAAAGCAGACACTGAAATACAAGGTGGGGCCCACTTACGGGGGCCCCTGCAGTGCCCATGCCATTGGCATGGGCACTGCAGGGGCCCCCAGGGGCCCCGCGGCACCCCCTACCGCCATCCTGTTCCTGGCGGGAGACCCGCCAGGAACAGGATGGCGGTAGGGGATGTCAGAATCCCCATGGCGACGGAGCGCGCTCCGCCGCCATGGAGGATTCTCAAGGGCAGCGGAAAGTCGGCGGTACACCGCCGACTTTCTGGTTCTGGCCGCGGCGGTTCATGCCCAGCGGTGCACCGCCAGCCTGTTGGCGGTGCTACCGCGGTCATTCGCCCTGGCGTTTTTTACCGCCAGGGTTAGAATGACCACCAAAGTGTGTTGGAGCTTCTTAGATTTATTGAGATTGTGGATGCGAGGTAGGCTGGTTCACCAGTGTGTAGAACTTTGTGGGTGAGAGTAGCAGTTTTGAAGCAGCAGCATGCCTTGATTGGTAACCCCTTTAGATTTTTGAGGGAGGGGAAGATGCGATCGAGTATTTTTTCTCTGGGTACCATCCTGGCCACTGCATTAAGTGTGGCTCTCACTAGGGCTAAGTATGATCCTGGGGTGCCTGGTGTTCCCGTAGGTTTGGAGAGTCAGTGATGGTTAAGCCACCATTGCCTCATAGGACGTGGTAAAGGATGAGGGTGAGTGTGCAATCCATGTCATTTATCCCATGAACACTTCAGCCTCTTTCCGCAGGTGCCGTGCACAGCACGATGACGTGCAGGCACAGAGCTCGCTGACCTCAGTGTTTCTGAGAATGGGATTTCGTATGACCAATGCACTCACCCCACACCAGCACCCTGTATATACCCTGTTAGAATCTAAATATTTGCCTATTGCAGTGACCCGTCCCTATTGGAGAAGACATCTCACTCTGAAGCTTCCGTAACAGTACTGAAAATTAGCTAAGTAGGTGGAATCTTTAAAGCGCCATTTCGGCAAGCTTTTGCAAAGCCGGAGTTTGGTTTCTCTGAACACATAATAAATGTCTCTGGTGCGTAGGAAGCTTTTCCCCTATTAGAAGGGCCCTTTACCATTTTCCCAGTCTATTTCCTCCAATAGTCTCAAAGCGGACAAGCAGAGACAAATGAGTGATGATAATCTAGTCATATCCTCAGTATTGCAGGGTGACCATCACTCCAGCCAGTGCTTAATTTGTAAATAACAAGGTGCCGGTGCCCAAGGCCCTCCTCTTAAACACGGGGCTGCTGCAATTAAATGTGCGAGCAGAGGAATACTGAGGCAATATAAGCCTGAAGCCATCGCGGGCCTCTTCAATCCATTTACAGACACTCCCTGTCCCTTCAGCTCACTCCTGCAGCGTTCTCCCGTTGTGAAGCTTTTTTGTTTTTCTCTTCCTCCGTCTTTCCCATATGTGTCTTTTGCTCGCAGTAAATGCTTCAGGCAGAAAAATAGATGCCGGCTCTACAAAATAAGTGTTGGTGCTCCGCATCTGAACCACCAACACAAATTAAGCACTGCTGTAGCCCCAACAGGCTTGTGGTGGAAGGAGTCGGTGGCTGCCATCGCTGAGGTTGGTGGGGGCTCCACCAATGGTAACACAGGGTTCCCCCAGCTCTGCAGCACAGGAGCTGGGTGGGAGGACAAGAACCAGAACCCGACAAGAACCAGACGGCGCTTTAAACCATATGAGTCGTTAAAGGAGCTATACAATCAATCTAATGCTGCGTGTACCTTCTCTGACCGTGCTTGTCTGACGGGTCATGCCGGTGACATTTTGGTGAATCGACTTCTATGCGTTGCTAGAGAGAGAAGGGGGAGAGAGAGGTACAGGCGGCACAGAGCGGCCGGTGGGGAGAGCGGCCGCACTTGCCTGCTCGTTTCCCATGAATGTCGGTAAAAATAGCTGTAATGGCTTAAGTGGGCAGCGTGCAGAGGCGCTAATTACACTGATTCTATTTGTACTAGCACAGTGTGTAATGACAGAGGACATGGGGGCAGGCCTGGCGGGGGGTGGAGGGGCTGAGTGACAGATGACAGGACAAGGGGAGCGGACTCGTGGATGGGGACTGGGGTGGTGAGGACAGCGACCATGAGGGCAGGCTGGGGCTGCCTGGGGCGCAACCCTGGATGAGCGAATTAGGGGCGCTGCATGACTGCTGACAGTACACGGGAGCAGATATGCATGGGGACTGGGGTGCGGGAGGACGGGGGTCAGGCTGGAGGTGCCCAAGGGGCACATAACTAGCAATCCTGGATGAACGAATTGGGGTGCCTGAGTGGTAGCTGACGGAACTCGGGGAGCAGACTGGAAGTGACCGAGGGGCACAGGACTGGTAGGTGGGGAGCAGTCCTGGGTGTGAGAAAGTTGGGGTTCCGGCTGACAGGAAATGAGAAGACACATGGAGTTGGGGTGTGGGAGGGACAGCGGACAGACAGACCCTAGAAACAGCAGCAGCGGGCGGAGGGTGCCTGACGGACACCTGACAGGCAGATGTGGAGAAAGCCTGGGTGGAAGGAAGAAGGGGTGCTCTATGAAAGCTGAAAAAACACACGCGGACCAGACATATAAACGGGGGCTTAATTTGTGACAAAATAAGTTCCAGGGCCCTGGTCAGAAGGCCACTGCAGCTTGCACCTCCAATTGCCCCGGCCAGTGATGCCAATGACAGTACTAACAGAACTACTATGCATCACACTCTCCAAGGGTGACAGTTCAGACTATTCCAAGCTTCCACAGCTGTAAGAATGGCTTGGGATGCGGGTATTGGTCATTTCCAAGGTATGTTGACTTAACAAACGACTGCTGTTGTGCTCATCTCTAAATTGTACAAACAGCTCCACCATGTGGTAGACTCTCATAAGAGCCAGTGTTGACAATTAAGTGCTGGTGCCGAGCACCGGAAACCACCAGCTAAAATTAAGCACTGGTGAGGGACAGCAAGGAGCGAGACACAAAACTAGCAAAGGGGAGCAACCCAGTGAGAAAGGAATTGGAGGGGCTCTTTGATAACCAAATGAATGTGGGGGCAGACACTTTTCTGTGGTGTGTGAGAGAGCATGCAAGAGAGACCACAGGGCCAGCCTAAGGGTGCAGAGGCACAAAGCTGAAAGACGGGAGAGAGGGGGCGCAAGCACAAACCTAGGGTAGAGGGAAGTTCAGATTCAGAGCAGGGAAACCGTGTGCAGCAGGGCTGGAGGTCCAGAGTGGTTGGCTGCGGAAAACAAATCTGGGGGCAATGAAGGAGAGAGTAGGCAAAGAATGGAGGGGGGCACACCTGTGAGTGGGGGATCCAACTGTTTCAGTCAGCCTGGGAAATGAACTGGAAGCATATTAGAAACCAGCAATCATAACTCAGGACCTGGGGAGCACATTTACAAACACTAGCTCATTGTTGTTATAATTTGAGCGCCTATCTCTCACACCTCCTTTACCACACTAATTAGGCGCTACTGATAGAGCTGAACGTGGTAACAATTTACCTGCGTTCGGACGCTCTTTAGGTCGATGAATCTTTTGACTAAGTGGGAACTCTCTGTACTCTTAATCGATCAATCACCTTAAATCGATAATCAATAACGAACATAAGCAACACCTTGAACAACATAACACTTAACAATTAATCCAGAATACATTTCGGCGAACCCTGACCTTTCAGCCAGGAATAACCACACCAGTTTATTGCAAAGTTAGTGAATTTATTTCCCTATATTAACAAAGCTAGCACGATATAGATGTGTCTCAACACCAAATGATAAACATAAATGAACATTAATAGCTGTCCATATCGTCGGAACAAGTGTAATCTATGTAGCATTTGAATCACAAGGCATTCGATAGTGGCAATGCAAAGCACTAATACGATAATCTGTAATGGGCTAATTGCGTACATTTAGTCAGCATAACAAGATCTCAAATTGCATCGTGCGACATATGGAATCCTCGTCTAACCTCAAATTAGCATCAGCATGTGGGATTTCATGCAAAAACAATTTGGCAACATCAATTTAGAAAACTCCTAGCTAGGGTCCTTATCAAAATCAGCAGTTGGTTACCTAAAAGAAACACAATGCAATTTTACAATTTCCTTTCATAATTACCAATTCCGATCAGCAATCAATGAAGTCTTCGTCTCACAGGTACCGTTTCTCGATCAGCATGGGACGCGACAAAGGGGCAGGGGTGGACGGGGCAATTGCCTCACGGCGGCAAGGTAAAACTACTACTTCATGCAAAGGGACAAATCAAAGTTAAAGTCTCTAGGGCAAGAATCGTCAAAGTCTCTTTCTCTCGACTAGAGAAAGCATCAAAGTCTCTCAAAATGGCGTCGCAGCAAAATGGGCCATAGTAGCTACGAAGTCAAAATGGCAGGATGTCCGATGATAGAGAGAGCTTTCCTCTCGTGCACCTGGGTTTTATAGACAACAGTTCAAGTCCAGTAGGGTCTCCATTGGAGGGTTCATAGGTTAGCTTCAAATTGACCAATCAAAAACGACAGTTCTCAAGCTTTTACTTAAGCATACATTATCCTTGGAGATGGGTACGCAAATTGCAACATTGTCTCTCGATTAGCTTACTCTCAGAGCCTCCATTGTCCGCACCTGCAAGTCGACCTTGAATTAAAGAGAAAATATGCCATGCTGGCACTAACTTTAAGATAAGCATGTGAACAGTTTCTGTGGAAAAGTACAGCTTCAAGCAGAAATACACGTTTTAATAGCACAGTGGAAAAATACGAACGTCTAAACCGTGAGACCAGGCAACTAGGCCAAAGCCTCCGCTAAAGTAATGCCAAGCTAAAACATTTCAAACAAGCAAATCGTAACACACGTTTATGATTATGTCGGATTAGTGCAATTCTAATACACCATGTTATATAAAGCACGCGTATAAATGATGGCAAACTACTCTGAGGGCACATTTTGTCCCCGTACAATCTTTATTAGTTCGGTTAATGTCACACATGATTATGTCAGCACTACGTTTATGCGTTAATAAATCGAAACCTTCATTTTCTGCTTCATCAATCCCTCCTCTGATGACTACTTGTCATCACACAAATTTAGCCCACAAATTTTATCCCATTAAAATTCTGTCAGCTCCCTTTTCCTTTTAGTTCCCCTAGTTTGCGCTTTGTATTCTTCTGCCATTCTTTTCATAATTTTCTCTTCTTTTCTTCTCTTAATTCTTTCCATAATCATTATTATTCCCCTTTTTATTCCCCAAATTCCAAATACACAAATTATCACTATTAATATTCCTTCTATTATTTTTAATAATATTCCATTCCAAATTCCCCCAATCCAATGTCCCACTGAAGCAAGTCCCTTTCCAACCTTCTCCCACACTCCTGGTTCTTTCAGTTCTTTCAAATCTGCACTTTCTTTTGTTAGATTAGCAAGCATAGTTTTAATCTTCACACTATTATCAGGTATATAGGTGCAGCAGTGACGTGCACCAATCATTTTGCAAACGCCTCCATCCTTTGCTAAAAGAATGTCTAAAGCAAGCCTATTTTGAAGAGTCATAGCTCTTTCTGCTGCAAGTTCAGCATCTATCAGGATTATAGCACCTGAAAACTTTGTCAACATGTTATCCACTATAGTAGACAACTTTCGTATCTTGATAGAATTCAACACAACTCCTAATGAAGGAATCATGGCACCAAATATATCACCTACCACAGCAGTTGCGGTCTCTCTTTTCTGGATACGATGGGATCCAGGTGTCTTTTCAATCATCGATATGTCATCCAGTTGATAAACCTTTGGAAACACTATACCCAAATAACATCTTCCCCACCATCCCTTTGGAAGACGATAATAGGCATTATGCCCACAAATGTAATACACCCCTGGAATGACAGGGTCAAGTCCGTCCATCATGAATGTCCATTTGGCCTTAAAGATAAACGTATGTTTGCATTCACTCGCTCCTACAAAAATATTGTCATAATAAGATTCCCCTCGATAAATACAAAACTTCCCTACATGCCAAGCATCTAAAGCAATTTTCCCTTGTGTCTTTATAGCAGCAAAATCATAATTATCTACTGAAGTCCTTTTATGTAGCTCTTTTTCTAATTTCGCTTTCATTTGAGCCCTTCTATCATCTGTGCGATCTAAAAAGCTTATTTCTACAGCAGAGACTGAGCAAGTAAGGTTCTCCCTATGAGCATGAGCCGTTTCAAAAGGTTGCATTGGCTCGAAAAATTCCCCCATAATTTTATAATCCCAATATTTTGCAGTCTGGCTTAGCTGCGCTATTATAGGAACATAAGCAAATGTAACATCATAATTCGAGTAAAAATACTGTATGTTAGTTTGACCATAAAACCTAGACATTACTATACTACATGTAATCCCGTATGTAAGAGGCATGTGGTGATAAGTCACCCCTTCCTTTACTGATGTCGGTATCTGGGTACACACATAACAATCTTTTGCATCCATAGTCTCAACATACTCTGTTAATAAGCGATAGAAAACGTTATACGAAAGCTCTTTCTTATCGTGCAAGAGCCTCTCATCCAGTGCTAGTCTTTTCAATGGTGTTAGTTCAGTGACAGTAACAGGAACAATAGTAGAAGCAGCAATAGTCTCATTCTCACCCTTTCCATGCATTCCAAACACAATTGCCATTATTATTAGTACACATGTTAGTACCAAGCCTACACACACGTATTTACAATATTTCTTTCTATTGTTTTGCGTCATGATCTGTATAGAATCAGAGAGCTAGAAGCACTTATAAATGAAACTACTTAGCAATTCAGTTACAAAGCTGAACGAGCACAATGTTCACACCGTCTTCTTCAAAAGGCCAGTCACTTATCGGTTAGCAGCATTTGTCTCAATTCGGTTTAGCAATGTCTCAACTTGTTGTTTGTTTCACGTTAGATTGCAGCAAGCAATACCATTTACTACCGTTTCAATCAACAGAGTCTATGAAACTTTTCTTTTCTATTGGTATCTCTTCTTCTTCTTCGTTCTCGATGCTTAGAGATACAAACTCATCAGTCCAATCATCATTTACTGCATATGCCCATTCAGGACAGGAATACCTCCTGTTTGGTATCCTTTTCCTTTTCAATTTTGCTTCTCTTTTCGATTCTGCTTCGCTGGCACTCTCCTCCTTCGCCAAGTCTTTTTCTTCACTTGACGATTGTTCCACGACGGTCACTTCCTTTCTTTTCTCTTTCACTTTTGGCCTTCCTCCCTCGTTCAAACCTTCTTTACCCTTTTCTTTTATCGGTGAGATACTTAGTCTTCTTTTTGCACCGTGTCCGTTTGATGGACCTGCAATCTTTTCTGTAGAGGTTTGAACTTTTTCGTTCTGCTCTTCCTTGTCCCCACCTTCAGGGGAATCGGTCACGTTTTCTTTTTCTTTTTCTGTATCGTCTGTTTCTGGGAAAGCCCCCTTCTGATCAGGCTCTCCTGCCTTTTCACCCTTTTCGAGCCCTTCGTCACCGTTACTTTCTTCTGGCTCTGTATCACTTTCAGCTGCTTCAGGTTCTTTGTCACCTTCAGCTGCTTCAGGCTTTTTGCTACCCTCCGCTGCTTCAGGCTCTTTGTCACCTGCAGCTCCTTCGTCGCTGTCTGAACTTTCTCCTTGGTCTTCCCCAAGCGAGTCCGACTCTTCGCCTTCCAATAATATTTCTTTCTCTCCTGCTTCTGCTTGTTCGCTCTCAGTTCGCTTCTGTACTTTCTCAGCACTCGGCACTGTTTTGTCAGGCACTGGTATTTTCAGCGCTTCAACTTCCTCATCTGTGGGACACAGCACCTTCTTTGTGTGACTGGCGTGAATCCAGTTGGGAACCCCGGCGCACTTCACAGCGGTAGTTGTCGTCAGGATCACTTGGAAAGGGCCTTTCCAACGGGGTTCCAGACACGACTTCCTCACGTGCTTCTTTATCACGACCCAGTCACCTGCTTTCAGTGCGTGTCCTGGACCTTGGATCGGTGGCAAGGTGGTCGCTTCCACCTGGTGAGAGAAAGAGCGAACCACGTCAGCCAGTCCTTTGCAGTAGTCAAACACCATATCATCTGTAATATTCAAAAGCATGTTTGCGGGAACTGCAGGAAGTCTCATAGCCCTGCCCATGAGAATTTCGTGCGGAGACAGTCCAGTTTTCCTATCAGGAGTGTTTTTCATTGACATTAGCACTAAGGGCAATGCGTCAGGCCATTTCAAATTTGTCGATGCACATATTTTTGCCATTCTCGATTTCAGCGTACCATTCATCTGCTCCACCAGTCCTGATGCTTCAGGGCGATAGCTACAGTGCAGCTTTTGCTCAATGTTCAGTGCTTCACAGAGTAACTTTATCACCTCGTTATTGAAGTGACTTCCCCTATCTGATTCTAAAGAGATCGGGAATCCGAAACGTGGTATTAACTCCCTCAATAATAGCTTGGCAACTGTAAGGCTGTCGTTTCTACGTGTGGGGTATGCCTCAATCCAATGACTAAAAATACACACAATCACCAACACATATCTTAAACCTCCATGCACAGGCATCTCAATGAAGTCCATCTGCATACGACTAAAAGGACCGCTTGCCCTACCAATGTGACTCGCGTTCACAACTGTTCCTTTTCCTGGGTTCATCTGCTGGCAAGTGACACATCGATGGCAAACTGCCTCTGCAGCTTGACGAAATCTGGGGTTAAACCAATCAGTTTTGAACAATCTTATCATGGCATCTCTCCCTAGGTGAGCTTGCCCATGATAGAACCGCGCAAGCTGTGATAAGAGACTATTTGGCAAAACAAATTTTCCCTCATGTGAAACCCATAGCTCGTCTTGTCTCTTTATACATTGTGATTTAATCCAGGAATCTCTTTCATCCTCCCTGACATTATTCTGTAGTGCTTTTAGTTCTTCTATAGTATCTACGACCTTCAAGGCAAATGCTTCAGCTGGTTCGAGTTCTGGTTCACTTATTGTATTCCAATCATCCCTTAGCAATATACAGTTCAAAGCACAAAATCTTGCGACTTGATCTGCATATGCATTTCCCAGAGACACATAGTCCTGTCCTTTCGTGTGAGCACTGCATTTTACCACCGCAACTTCAGCTGGCACTTGAATGGCATGTAACAATTGCCTTATTCTCTCCCCATTTTTCACTGGGGATCCTGAAGAAGTCAGGAAACCTCTCTGTGACCATAGTTGTCCAAAGTCATGCACAATCCCAAACCCGTATTGGCTATCAGTGTAAATGGTGACTTTCATCAATGCAGACAGTTGACATGCTCTAGTAAGGGCTACAAGTTCTGCTACTTGTGCAGAATAGACTCCTTGAAGCCATCCCGCTTCCAAGACCCCTGTTACAGTACATACAGCATATCCTGCTTTCAAAATTCCCATCCCATCTCTTAGACACGAACCATCAACAAAAAGAATTTGGTCATTTTCATCAAGTTTTGTATCCTTGATGTCCGGTCGGGGTTTTGTGCAAAATTCAGTCACCTGAAGGCAGTCATGCTCGACGTCTTCAGCGTTCTCAATTTCAGCATGTTCTCCAGGAAGCAAGGTAGCTGGATTCAACGTAGTGCACCTTTTCAGCTGCACATTCGGTGAGCCCAGAATAGTCGTTTCATACCTTGTGAGTCTTGCTCCAGTCATGTGCTGCGTTCGGGAGCGGGTCAAAAGTATCTCAACTGAGTGAGGGACCATGACTGTTACTGGGTGTCCCATCACTATTCCTTCACTCTGAGTGAGGCTGATACCAACTGCTGCTACGGCGCGCAAACACCCTGGGAGTGCTGCTGCAACCGGATCCAGAGTAGCTGAAAAATACGCTACTGGTCTGTTTACGCCACCATGGGCTTGAGTCAAGACAGACAAAGAACATGCATCACGTTCATGACAAAACAATGTGAAAGGCTTCGTGTAATCAGGCATACCTAAAGCTGGAGCCCTGCACATGCATTCCTTTAATTCAACAAAAGCATCCATCTCATCCCCTTTCAGTTCGATCTGATCCAAGGCATCCTTCTGGGTCAATTTCAGCAAAGGCTTCGCTAGAGTCGAGAAGTTGGGAATCCACTGGCGACAATATCCCACCATTCCCAAAAACTTCCTCACCTCCTTCCTTGTCTTTCGTGGACTCATTTGAAGTACACTTGTAATTCTTTCCTTCATTATTCTCCGTGATCCTTTCTCTATCTGGTGACCCAAGTATTTCACTTTCTTCTGACAGAACTGCAGTTTGGAAGGAGACACCTTGTGTCCATTCCCTCCCAAATGGTTCAACAGAGCAATGGTATCGGCTGTGCAGCCACTTTCTGTCTTTGATGCAACTAGTAAGTCGTCAATGTACTGTACTAGGGTTGACTCGAATGGCAATTCTAACTCTTCCAAGTCTTTCTTTAGAACCTGATTGAATATCGACGGTGACTCAGAAAACCCTTGAGGAATTCGACACCAACTGTATACTCTGTCTAGGAATTTGAAACAAAAGAGGAATTGGCTGTCCTCATGAAGAGGCACAGAAAAGAATGCTTGTGACAAATCGATGACTGAGAACCACTCAGCATCGCAAGGGATCTGAAACATTATCACAGCTGGATTCGGTACCACAGGACAGCACTTTATTATGATGTCATTTATTTTCCTCAAATCCTGCACGAGTCGGACTTTCCCACTTGGCTTTATTAGTCCCATTATCGGCGAATTACATGGGCTGCTTAATACTTCTTTCAGTACTCCCTGCTTCACGAATTCGTCAATAAGTTGGGCAACTTTCATGAGGGTATCTTGTGGCATGTGGTATTGTGGGGTCTGGGGAAAGATCGCATTGGGCTTTACCATCACTTTTACTGGTTCCACTCCTTTCATCAATCCCACCTCTTTCCCTGTCATGTCCCACACTTCCTTTCCGACTGTTTCCCGTAATTCTGCTGGGATATCTTCTTCAGTTATCATCGGTAAAAGACAAATCAGAGGATACTCTTCGTCAACTGTTTCCATCTCATCACCCTCTACACTGTCCTCTTCTTCCCCATCACTGCTCGTCTGTATTGTTATCCCCTCGTTCGAACACATTATCGAACAACCCAATTTGCACAATAGGTCTCTTCCTAACAGTGCTATCGGGCTTGAGTCACATACCACAAACTGATGTACCCCTTGATAGTTACCAATGTTGACTGGTACCGGATCTGTTATTGGGTTCGTCAGATGTCTGTTTGCTACTCCCACCGCTTGAACTGTCCTCCCTGAGAGTGGCAAATTTGGTACTTCACTGCTCTTAACAGTTGAACGTGTGGCTCCCGTGTCAACCAAGAATGAGACACGATGACCCATTACTCTTCCTTCTACGTACGGACCCCTTTGATCAACTTCTAGAGATGCCGCAAGCACACAATCTCCTTCCTCTTCTGAGCTTTCACTCTCCCATACATTGTTTATTCCACTCTCACTGTGTAATGGGAACTGTTGTACTGTGCCGTTTGTGCTCATTACCTGACCCGTTACCTGTGGAGGAACCATCACTTGCTGCTGACTCATTGGTGCCAAAGGTATTTGCATTTGCTGATTAGGTACCATAGGTAACTGCTGTTGCATCGGCTGCATCTGCGTCATCTGCACACGGGGCATCTGCATCTGCTGCGGCTGCATAGGTTGTAATCCCTGCAATTGATTTATGGTCTGAAAATTTGGGTTTGGACCTCTCATTTTTGGTCCTCTCATTGTCTGAAATGCATTGACATCATTGTTTTGCTGACCAACACCTACACCTGCACCTGCACCTTCCTGCACCACCATCGGGCACTTGCGTTTCCAATGACCTACGTTTCCGCACGCGTGACACGGCATCACCTTCTTCATTGCCTGCACACCCGTCACAACGGTGTTCAAATCCGGACCATTATTCACAAAACCTCCTCTGCCTCTGCCTCTGGCCTGTGGTTGAAACGCCATGTTTCCTTGCAACTGCGGCTGCGGTTGCTGAAACGCCATGTTTCCCTGCAACTGCGGCTGCGGTTGCGGCATCTGCTGTTGGAACCCTTGCATCCCTGGCAACCCTTGCAGTCCTTGCAGACCTTGCAAGCCTGTCTGAGCCGCCTTAAGCTGCATCATCATCACCTTCTCTTTCAGCTTTTTCTGTTTCACTTCAATTTCGTCGCTACAGTATTTCGCATAAGTCAAGACTTCATCAATCGGTTTCGACTGCCAGCAGATCAAATGCGATTTTATCATCTGACTTATCTCTGGTCTCAGCCCTTCCACAAATCTGAACACAAAATGAAGCATATCCTTCGCCTCGATTGCTTCCGTGCCACTGTAATTCTTGAACGCCTTCAACAACCTCTCATAGTAACTATGAATCGATTCTTTAGCCTCTTGGGCGGTTCGATCAATTTTCTGCCAATCCACATTTTTCGCGGCAACCTTCGTCTTCAAATGCTCAATCACCTTATAGTACAGACACATCACCATAGGTGATGGTGCACCCGTCTCTCTGTCTCTCTCTGGTTCACTTGTCGGCCAACCTACAGCTCTTTTGCAATCCTCCCACAAATCTGCCGGAACCACAATCTCGAATAGAGTGTTCAGGTCTTCCCAGAGACATTTTGCAAGCTTCACAAACCTATCAGTCTGTTGATACCATTCAATCGGCTTCTCTCTCAGTTTGGGAAAATCATTCGTAAAAGACTGAATATCGCTCCTGTGCCATGGTACATGTACTAATTTTCCCCCTGCTGTCTCCCTCATTGGTAACATAGTTACTGTCTCACTACTCTGCGGTCTTTTCTCATTGTGCTCCGTAGCACTGTCCCTCCTCTTATCCTTTCTTTTTACCCATTTGCTTTCCCACTTGTCTAAGCACCTCCACACTTGGGCACTCTGCAACAATTCTCTAAGGTGTGCCTTCATGCCTGCTGATCTCATGTGTTCAAAATCTGTGGTCCCAAAATCCAACCTATAGCTCCTGCTCAAGTGTTTCGTCTTGCCTATGTCAATCCCGTTCCTGTCTGCTACTTCCTGCAAACTTTTATGTACCTTGTTTACTTCTTTCGTGATCTTTGGACATAGATACCTCAACTCCTCTTCCGTGTAGAACTCTAACCTGTTCACACCCATATTTCCTTCCACCAATTCTTGTGCTTCCATGTTCAGCCTCATCCTACTCAAGTAATTTTCTCCTTTCCCACTGTCTGAACTTTGTGTGGAATTTAGACTGTTGAACCACTGTGTCAGCTGTTGCGCATTTACCCCCATCAGTGTAGCATTCACATCGACTGCCATCGATGGTTGCGGCAACTTTTCAGTGTTCGATGTTAATGGTATTATCAGTGGGGGGCTCGACCTCACCAGTGTAGACTGAGCACATATGGGACTAAACTCCATCAGGGACCCAGACCCAGTTGGCTGAGTCGCTATCGGAGTTATCCCTGGAGTGTTTTCTATGCACCTTCTTTCTGTCCCATTCTGCAGCATTGGTCCCTGACTGCTCATACCTAAGTTAGGCTGACTATACAGAGGTACCGCTGGACCTACGGTAATGGGCAGTGATATTGCATCTGGATTCTGTCCATTTCCCATATTCTGAGGCATGTTCATCCCCATATTATGGGCCATCATTGCCGGCATGCCCATCTGACTCCCCGTCATTTGAGCATGAGCGTTTCCTCCCTGCATCTGCTTTTGAGGCATCATAAACTGAGTTGATTCAGCTTGTGCCATTGTTGGGCTGTAACCATTCTGTACGCCCCTTACGGTTGGATCTAGAATCATTCCTCCACTGTTATCACTGTTGTAGTACCCTGGCATCTGCGGCTGATAATTTTCTGCTGGTTTCAACACGGGCACATCTGGATATATTCTCCTAACCTGCGGTATCTGTGGGGTGAACAGTAAGCTCGGGTCCTTAGATCCCGATGGTGCTCCTGGACTCTGCGTTTCACTGTTCTGTACCGATGCCGGAGGGGCAGAACTGGTACTTGGACCTTGTCCATTTTCCGCATAAGGTGGTGGACGGTCGTTCAGCAATTGCATTATCAACTCCTCATCCTCTAACTCCTCTTCTCTTCTCAACTTTTCCTCGTCCTCTCTATCCTTGGAACACTTCCTGTCTGTCTTACAGGTAGCTTTCTTACCTGTCTCCTCTTCATCCTTAGTAATTGCGGGGAACAATCTTATTCCCTGCAATACATCTGACCTCCACACCTTCTGCGCATTATCCCACCTAGCATCCGCTAGTGTCTTTTCTACCTTCCTCATCCTTGTTTCAAACTTGTTCTTCTGTTGCTGTCTAGCCATGAGTTCCCAGATTGCTAGAGCCTCAAACTGTGCTGGCCTTGGAGGTACCTTCATGTCATACATCGTGAATCTCAAATTCTCTAGGACCCTTATATTGAATGTCCCATGTATCAGGAATGCTACGCTCCCATGTTTCTCTGTCCACTTGTGCCATTGCTTTAGCCAAAGACACAGAGCTACCCCTTTTTCCTCCATTACAATGTAAGCTGGTGTGCCCTCGGGCGGCGTCTCCTCCCCTACGCTCGCTTTGATGTAAGACTCCCCCTTCATTGCGCTCCTAAATGCTTTAAGGAATTTCATTTTCTCGTCTTTTAATTCACAAAGTTTATAATCAATAGGTCACTTTTATTCCACAAAATTTGTAATCAATAGGTGGCTTTAATTCCCGGAATACTCTTCACTTGCCTTTCCCCTTCCAATCGAATCCCACGGACTGCGTCCAATCCGTGCGCGACCCTTCTCTCCAACCAACCTATCCCAGCGCGGCTCTTAGTGACGTCACACTCACACACACTGCGGCTGACAAAGCCTCGCGGCTAGTCCTCCTTCACTCAGCTCCTCTCGTAACAACTTCTTGCATGTATCGCGAGCTACCAAAACTAAAACAGATCTGTCGGTTTACTACAGGAAGGGTAACATAATCGCTTCAGGACCTTAGGGATTTTTCACTAGCCTCGGGACTTTTCACTAGCCTCTGGCCGCTATTCCGTCTTTCTCAGTCCCCACATTCGCAAGCAAATCTGACCCGCAGACCTACTCTCAACTTGTCAATGATCTGTTCTAGTGCACTTAGAATCTTGTCAAAGCCCGAAGTCGAAGTTTCTTTCACTCCCTAACACACGTGCCCACTCGTTGACCACGCCCGATCAACCTACTAAACCGCCCAGACCACAACATGGATCAACATACTCCGGAGTCTCTTGACCTCGCAGGGCCCGTCTCAACAACAACAACCATGTGGACCTTTTTATGCACAAAGCGCCAGACGCACATGAAGTTCGACGACTTCCCTACTCTCACACTCGGAGCCGCACCTCCGCTATCTCTATGAAGTTCGACGACTTCTCTACTTCTACACTCGGAATCGCACCTCCCCTATCCTTAAAAAGAAAATCCTCGCAACCTTTTCACACACCCTGCGGCAATAAGCTGTGCAAGCGCAAAACCCTAACTTCACTCATACCATCACTAGTACCGCCAACGCTGTTTCCACATCTCCTTTCTCTCCATTCGCAAGCTCCGAGATCCCGGGAAAGTCGCGGTGGACCTAGCCCATCATCATCTTGTCAGTCAGTTTTATCCAAGAAAATCTAATTCAACTTCTCGAATGAGGCCTCAAAATGCGTAACCGTTAATTCAACACCATGTATTTTAATAGTACAGGGTCCCAAAAGACGAAACCATCCTCTGCTACCATCTACTGATAGAGCTGAACGTGGTAACAATTTACCTGCGTTCGGACGCTCTTTAGGTCGATGAATCTTTTGACTAAGTGGGAACTCTCTGTACTCTTAATCGATCAATCACCTTAAATCGATAATCAATAACGAACATAAGCAACATAACACTTAACAATTAATCCAGAATACATTTCGGCGAACCCTGACCTTTCAGCCAGGAATAACCACACCAGTTTATTGCAAAGTTAGTGAATTTATTTCCCTATATTAACAAAGCTAGCACGATATAGATGTGTCTCAACACCAAATGATAAACATAAATGAACATTAATAGCTGTCCATATCGTCGGAACAAGTGTAATCTATGTAGCATTTGAATCACAAGGCATTCGATAGTGGCAATGCAAAGCACTAATACGATAATCTGTAAT
This sequence comes from Pleurodeles waltl, assembly GCF_031143425.1. NCBI lineage: Eukaryota > Metazoa > Chordata > Amphibia > Caudata > Salamandridae > Pleurodeles > Pleurodeles waltl. Next base: position 93,058,427 of record NC_090445.1, on the reverse strand, counting down.
GGGCTAATTGCGTACATTTAGTCAGCATAACAAGATCTCAAATTGCATCGTGCGACATATGGAATCCTCGTCTAACCTCAAATTAGCATCAGCATGTGGGATTTCATGCAAAAACAATTTGGCAACATCAATTTAGAAAACTCCTAGCTAGGGTCCTTATCAAAATCAGCAGTTGGTTACCTAAAAGAAACACAATGCAATTTTACAATTTCCTTTCATAATTACCAATTCCGATCAGCAATCAATGAAGTCTTCGTCTCACAGGTACCGTTTCTCGATCAGCATGGGACGGGACAAAGGGGCAGGGGTGGACGGGGCAATTGCCTCACGGCGGCAAGGTAAAACTACTACTTCATGCAAAGGGACAAATCAAAGTTAAAGTCTCTAGGGCAAGAATCGTCAAAGTCTCTTTCTCTCGACTAGAGAAAGCATCAAAGTCTCTCAAAATGGCGTCGCAGCAAAATGGGCCATAGTAGCTACGAAGTCAAAATGGCGGGATGTCCGATGATAGAGAGAGCTTTCCTCTTGTGCACCTGGGTTTTATAGACAACAGTTCAAGTCCAGTAGGGTCTCCATTGGAGGGTTCATAGGTTAGCTTCAAATTGACCAATCAAAAACGACAGTTCTCAAGCTTTTACTTAAGCATACATTATCCTTGGAGATGGGTACGCAAATTGCAACATTGTCTCTCGATTAGCTTACTCTCAGAGCCTCCATTGTCCGCACCTGCAAGTCGACCTTGAATTAAAGAGAAAATATGCCATGCTGGCACTAACTTTAAGATAAGCATGTGAACAGTTTCTGTGGAAAAGTACAGCTTCAAGCAGAAATACACGTTTTAATAGCACAGTGGAAAAATACGAACATCTAAACCGTGAGACCAGGCAACTAGGCCAAAGCCTCCGCTAAAGTAATGCCAAGCTAAAACATTTCAAACAAGCAAATCGTAACACACGTTTATGATTATGTCGTAGTGCAATTCTAATACACCATGTTATATAAAGCACGCGTATAAATGATGGCAAACTACTCTGAGGGCACATTTTGTCCCCGTACAATCTTTATTAGTTCGGTTAATGTCACACATGATTATGTCAGCACTACGTTTATGCGTTAATAAATCGAAACCTTCATTTTCTGCTTCATCACTACGCCCCAGCACTAGAGCAGCTACCTGGCCACTCATGCTAGACACAAACTTTCTCATAAGATCACAACAAATACCTGTTAGATCTGGCCTCCTTGGCGTGGTCTCCCCTGTCTTTTTCACCTCCGCTTCTCATGTGTTGACTGTGTGCTGGACTCTGTTTTTGCTGTTTTTGGTACTCTGGGCACTTTACCACTGCTGACCAGTGCTAAAGTGCAAATGCTCCTATGTAAAGTGTATGTGTAATTGGCTTTTCCCTGATTGGCATATTTGATTTACTGGTAAGTCCCAGTAAAGTGCACTAGAGGTGCCCGGGGCCTGTAAATCAAATGCGTCTAGTTGGCCTGCAGCACTTGTTGTGCCACCCACATGAGTAGCCCTGTAAACATGTCTAAGACTTGCCACTGCAGTGTCTGTGTGTGCAGTTTTAGACTGCCAATTCGACCTGGCAAGTGTGCCCACTTGCCAGGCCCAAACCTTCCCTTTTTATACATGTAAGGCACCCCTAAGGTAGGCCTTAGGTAGTCCCATGGGCAGTGTGCAGTGTTTGTTAAAGGTGGGACATGTACTGATGTGTTTTACATGTCCTAACAGTGAAGTACTGCTACATTCATTTTTCACTGTTGCAAGGCCTACAGTATTTCACTCATCGGTTAATATGGGGGCTGCCTTCAAATATTCTTAAAGTGCAGTCTCCCTTTGAGATCAGCTACACATCTGGAGTTTGGGGTCTCTGAACTCACAATTTAAAAAAACATCTGTTAGTGAAGTTGATTTTTAGATTGTTAGTTGGAAAATGCCACTTTTAGAAAGTAGGCATTTTCTTGCTTTAACCATTCTGTGACTCTAACCTTTAGATCACTTCTGGAACCAAGAGGAACCTCTACCAAGGAGAAGAGCTGAAGAGCTGAGGAGAAGCACTGCCCCTGTCTGTGACTGTGCTTTGTTGGGCTATCCTGCAGTTGCTGCTTCTGCCTGTGAAAGGGGACAACGACTGGACTTTTTTGTGCATTCCTGCATGAAGAAGAACCTCCTAGGGCTTAAACTGAGCTTGCCTCCTGTTTTGAAGTCTTAGGGCCATCAAAGACTTCCTCTGTCAGCACCTGGACTCTCTGCTGAGACTCCTGCCCTGCAAAGTGGTGCCCTATCCAGTCCCTGGGCCCTTGAAAGGTGAAGTTGGAAGAACAAGAGCTGAAATCCACACACAGAATGCCATGTGGGGAAATGTTCGACGCACCATCTGCAACGCGGCTGATAAATAACACGTCACCCGCTTTGTGGCTGAAATCAATGCTCCACCTGCATTGCGGCTGGGAGATCAATGCATTGTGGCTGGAAAAATGACGCAACACCCGCTTGCGGCTGCTGATAACGATGCAACCCCCACGTAGTGTGGTTTTCTAACACCCTGCGACCGGATTTCTTATGCATCGTCCCTGAGCGTCAAAGTCATCGAAAACCTGCGAGGATCCGAGGTGCCCTGTCTGGAAATCGACGCATCGACCCTCTTGCAAGGGAGAAAAACGATGCATCGCCGACCACAGAAGAAACAACGTACGGCCTCACTCGTGAGTAAGGAATCAACAAATCGCTGACTTTTCCGACGCAAGCTCGCCGTGCTGCATTATTTTTTACGCAAACCAGGTACTTTGTGTAAAATCAACGTTTCCATTGTTTTCTATGGAGTAAGACTCCTATTCTTTTGACAATTCAAATCGTGTATGTTGGATTTTTGTTGTTTTGGTCTTGTTTGATTTAGATAAATATTACCTATTTTTCTAAACTGGTGTGGTGTCCATTTTGTAGTGTTTTCACTGTATTACTGTGTGTGTTGGTACAAATACTTTACACATTGCTTCTGAGATAAGCATGACTGCTTGTGCCAAGCTACTAAGGGGTTAGCAGGGGTTATCTAAGTGTGCTTCTCCATTGCCCTGACTAGAATGAGGGTCCCTGCTTGGACAGAGTGCAAACTGACTGCCAGAGATCCCATTTCTAACAATACCACATTAGGTTCAGTGTAAAGAGACCTAGGGAGCAGAGAGAGAGAGAAAGAGAGACCAATAGGGACAGTGGAGAGAAACAAACAAAATTAGATATAGCAAGGCAACAAAAGGTAGAATGATGAGTGGCAGAGGAAGCAGAGAGAAAAACAAATATATAGAGTCGTCTTGGACAGAAGGGGAAAGAAAGAGATCGATAGGATATGTAGAGGGAACAGAGAGGGTAGACAGAGAGAGATTAATTGGATAAAAAAAAGTGCAAAGTGACCGAGAGGGAAATGAGAGAGACTGAAAGGTAAAGGGGACTATGAGAGGTAGAAAGAGAGAGGTACAGAGAGAGGGAGTGTCGTAGTTTGACTCTTGCTCTAGGCAAGACTGCTGGTTTAAGGATGACAGTACTTATGTTTGTAGGCAACTATGCCAGTCCTACAAGTCGCAACTGTCGTCCCAACCCTCCCGGCTCACAAACAGCACCTCACCAAAAAACCAGACAGTAAAAGGTGATTTGTGGCAGCCTTTACGCATGGACTCAAGAGTGTGACATCTCAGGGACTGTTGTGGTTAAACAGAGATTATACCCTTCTCCTATGAAAAACATGTCTCAATCAAACACAGGCAATCAGAGAGATGCAGTAGAGTTTTCAATAGGTTTTATTAACAAATCTGCAATCTACGATAAGTTGCATGGGCTGCAATGATAAGGATAATGAATAATGCAAGAAACAAAATTGTGAACACGAGAGTCATTAATACAAAGACCCCCACCATCTTGCAATAACATGAAACGACATGAGATATGAAATATGTCCTAATACCCTAGCATGATGAACCTAATCTCTAACCTAAAGAGAGCTAGGTGTGGTAAACCTAATCTGCCAATGCCATGTCCATGAGAAGAGCCGCCCAACCCTTGTTACCTTGGAATGAGGTCTGTAGATCAGACTCTGTAGGGACATGAAGACTGGGTTGTCAAGGCTATCTGCAGCATAGATAGCGTCAATGGCATCTGGTAGGAATCCCTCTCACTATCTGCCTATGTGAGGTGCATTTATACAGATCTGCTCCGACCCCTGACGTAGATCTGTTCCCAAACAATAGATAGATAACAAAACATGCTTGGGGCGGCAATTACAGAAACAATTCCCTCGAAAGCACAAAGTGGGAAAGTACCTAATGTGAATACCTACATCTTATCTATCTCTGGAGATGATAGTGACACCTTAGCAGAGTGTCACTGGTAGCAGGAAATTAAACCATTGTCCTAACTAAAAACAATGCAGCCATCTTGGAAAGATATAATTAAAACAGAACAGGCTAAGTAGGGTAAAGGTCACTGGGTGACGGGGGCACAGGCCTGCAAGCCAGAAGGCTAAGCTAACTCCTGCTTCCCATTAAAACAAGATAGGATTCACTACAGAAGATGAACAAGATATGCAGAGGGAAGATGGAGAGAGAGAGAGAGAGAGAGAGAGAGAGGGAGGACAAAAAGAGAATAGAAAATGTATAGTGGACAGAGAGAGAGGGAGAGTGAGAAAGGGATCTGAGAGAAAAAGATAGGTAAAGAGGATAGAAGGAGATACAAATGAAATAGACAGGGCAAGAAGAGAGAAAGAGAAAGTGAGTGAGTTAGTGAGAGATTGAGAAGGATAATAATGTGCCGCATGCCACAGCCAGGGGCGGCTTGTACCCTTTGAAAATGGTGGGGTGATAAATGTGCCCCACCACTCCCCCCCCAAAAAAAACCCTCCCACCAAAACCCCAAAGTAAAACACCACTCCCTCCAAAAGCCCAAATAAAACCACAACTACAAAATAAAGACAACCACTACACTTACATGCATTACACACTTACATGTATTACACACACATGCACTACACACTTAAACAAACAAAACGGCATTTATCCATGGGCTGTGCGTTCTCTTCATTGGCCTTCTCCTTCTCCGATGCCGGTAGAGCTGCCCTAACCAATCAAGACACTGCTCTCATGCTGTTAACCAACATGAGAGAAGTGCCTGGATTAAATGGAGCAGCATGGCTGGAAGTTCCTTCAGGCCCTTGAGGCCTGTGTCTGGTCTCCACCCCGCTGACAGCTGAGTTGAGAGCTTCAAAGTGCGCATGTCACTTTGGCCAGCGCACAACAGCCAGCCAAAGTGACATGCACACTTTAGAGCATCCAGTTAAGCCACTGCTCCAGTCTTCTGCTACCACTTGGAAGCAGAGGACACACCCAGCATGTCTCTGGGCTGGTGCGTGCTCAGCCAGTACAACTAAAATGGCAATGAAATCTTTTCATTGCCATTTTATTTTTGCCTGCGTGGCTCACAAAAGTGGGGGCATGATGGTCCCCTTCCCTCGAGAAAAAAACGTCACAGGCCACGGTCTTTCCCAGTAGAGTGGTCACCACAATTTCCAACAGAATTCACAAACTAACATCCCTGCTACCAACATAGAACATATCCAGTCAAATCTAAGGTGGGAGAGTTAAAGTTCCTATTTGGCAGGGCTCAACAGCCTATCCAACCTAAAACACAAAATACAGATGTGTTATTTCTTATTTTAAGTCTATTTGTACAGTGCACTAATTACTTGTGAGGGTATCCAGGTGTGTGTTGTGGGTGATATCTCTAGAATGATATGGGTTGGCAGTATGATAACACGTGCCAGGGAATCAGGTAAGCTAGCCTGAGTCATTGCTACCAGCCTTGAAGTAGTAGGGGTTATTTGATTTTTCCTAAAAAGTTGCAACAGACCTCGAAGGCCAGAGTTCATGGACAACCAAAGCAAACAAGGTTCCCTTCTCCCCAGGCAGACATGAGCTACAGTAGATTCAATCAACTCACTTTGCTAGCTGGAGCCCACATTCAGAGATGCTGTGTCAGGATTTGTCTAGAACTGTGAATTACACTTGTTTGGTTACTGTTGTTTCTTGCTAGAGGTAAGAGCAGAGTGGGCAAAGAGAACTCAGAAAGAGATCAGGCAGAGATCAGTATAAAAGTTTACTTTTGGAGACAAAATCAGTATTCGCAATGCTCACAGGTCAAAGAAGTGCTAGGTTACGAGTGAATAGAATGAGACCTATCAAATATGAGCCATGGTACTGCCCAGCTCAAATATTGGAAGAAGGGGTAAGTGTCCTTTCACCACATTCTCCCTTTTTTACTGTGAAATGTCGTTCACTACTACTAATAAAAGTGGAATTTGTCTTTGAGGAAATTCCAAAAGGGCAGAATGATGTCTCCTTATGTAAACTAAAAAGAGCAAGGACATCTAGGGCCTAAGAAAGTTATTGGGTGAGGACACAAGGGTAACACTTTTTTAATGTTTGTATCACTCCCCTTACTTCTTGGTCTGTTTTTTCAGTTGTAAACTTATTTCCTTAGTTGATGATACTCAAATCATTGTTACTGTTTTTGGCATATCTGAAACAACTATGGTGAAGTTCTGTGAATGTCTCAGCGCAGTGGCCCAGTGGATGAGGAATTGCTGTTTAAAGCTTAGTAGTGACAAACTCAAGATTCTTTTATTTGGTAAGCAGGCTGGTCTTTGGTCCTTGACCTGATGGCCTATGGATCTTGGGCCCCCTTGTGCTCCATCACCTGACGCTTGAAACTTGGTTATCATCTTTGACCAAAATTGTTCCTTTAAAAACAAATTACCCAGTTGGTAGGCCCATGCCTCAAACTGTTTCCCATGCTTTGAAAGATCTTCCCACTCATGCCCTTGAACGTTCTTGAGATCATAATCCAGGCACTTATTGCCTCTTGCTTGGAACATGACAATGTTATTTACATCGGTCTTCCACACCAGTTATTACTCCGTTTACAGAGAATGCAAAAAACCCTCCCCCAAAATATATCCTTAATTGCTTCACCCAAGTTTCTGGAATCCTCAAATCTGAATGAGCTGCTCTGGCTACCTATAGTTAGGAGATGCCAGTTCTAGGCTCTCTGTTTTGTTCACCATGCTATTCACAGTGGTACCTTCATACTTCATGCCTAAATTCTCTCATTACGCTCCCACCCACAATTTGTGGTGCTCTTCTGCCTCTATGGTTAAGGATTCTATGTACATAGAGAAAGAAAAGGTGGTATAGCTTTCTGTGGTGGCAGCCAAACTATGGAACAGTGCTCCTCTTTCTTGCAAGATTCTACACAATTTGCCAGTTTTAAGCAAACAACTGAAAACTGAACTTTTCCACCAATTATCTGCTCCTGTAATCTCTCTGGTTTTGGCTCTCAGCACCAGGTTACCCTTTTTAGGTAGTTGTATTCTCTACAAAATAAAAATAAATACAAGTAGATACAATTGGCAGTGCAGACATTGTCCCACATTAGAACTGATGATGCAGAGAGACAATCCTGCACGGATAACATCTGACTGGTGGATCTGCCAGAAAGGAGAGAGGGAGATTCAACAGAACTCTTTTTAGAGCAATGGATCACAAAACAATTATAGACAGGGGGTATAGCAAACAATTTCTCTGGGGAGTGAGAGCAAAAGTCCCTGTGCCAGTTCCCTCTCTAGAGGCTCTAGCCAGAGTGGTTATCTTCTATCTCCTGAAATGGAAGGCTGTGGATTCCATTTCACAGTGTGTGCATTGAAGCCAACATCATGCTATTACCTGACTACACACAACAGGTGCAGAAACTGCAACGATTATTTGATGTGTTCCAAAGGAGATGCAGCAAACATTATGTAATAAGCAAAGGACAGCAGACAATAGGAAACAACCAGGCAAACAACCATCAGACATAACGAAAATAAAACTAACCTGGTGAGCGAGCATAATGGAGACCACAACTGACACCGGAGAACATGATGGAAATCTACCCTGAATCTACACTGACTGAAAATGAGGATTTGAGCACAGGAGGATCCTTGAGCTGACAGAGCTGATGAGCACCTTCATGCATTCAATAATTATAGGCAGCAAGTGAGTAATAGATCATCAGAGCCCACTGCCCTCCCACCCTTGACCTAGGTGGTGAAGGGAGTCTTCGGGATACCCAGTGCGGCCCCACAGCAGATTTGGATCTGCACAAGCACATTATACTATATATGTAAGATATGGGGTTGTTTGCTGTCTATATATAATTTGATTACTATATGTTGCAGGGGTAGCAAAGTAATCTACTATGTAGTGCAGAATACAACTTCGGTCACACTGCTCACAATCGAATGGGCATTATTAGTAAGTCAGCTATTTTTTTGCCACATCTTTTGTGACTGGTTATGTGGCCAAGATAAGCTATTCTGTGACCAAAGTTGAATCTGTTGTGCTATGGTAAAGGGAGATGATGAAAAGGGACATTTCTCTTTTGGCATGGGACTTAAAGGGACCAAATAAAGGACAAGCTCAGAAGGCTTATCTGCATAGGCAGACAGACAGCAAATTTGAAAAAGATCAAGAAGGAAGCAAATACAATTATTAGGAAGTGGAGATGTCAGCTCTATCATGAGGGGTATTTTACACCCCATCCATTATTTAGGTGCACAGTTCCATGGCACTGAGTTTTCTATTGTGTGTTGGTTGAGGAGTTACATACAATGCCCCCCAGAGATTGTTTATAAGATAAGAACAAGGGGCACCATACATTATGGAGTGGCGATCTAGATTAAGTGGATTTTTGAGGGATGTGCCATCTTGACTGAAAAGCCTTTTCATGTTACACTTACACCCACGGGATGCGCTCTAGACTACATTATGAATTAAAAACACAAGATGAAGAACAGTTCGTTTTCTGGACAGATCACTTTGTCATTACTCTCCAATACATGCCCCTGAGAAGTATGCCCAGTACACCTAAGTGCCGATTTTACACATTCACAATAATAGATGCTGACTGTAGAGAGTGTTTGATAGAGGAAACTAAATAGTATTTTATAGAAAATGATAACACAACCACGACTGGGGGTCTCAAGTGGGTTGCAATGAAAGTTGTAGTATGCAGATTTAGGGGGTTATTACAACTTTGGAGGAGGTGTTAATCCGTCCCAAAAGTGACGGTAAAGTGACGGATATGCCACCAGCCGTATTACGAGTCCATTATATCCTATGGAACTCGTAATACGGCTGGTGGTATATCTGTCACATTTGGGACGGACTAACACCTCCTCCAAAGTTGTAATAACCCCCATGGACTAGCTAGGGTGACATCGACATGTAAGAACCTGGAAACACAGATGTGGGATACAGAACGAGCGCTGGCTGGGACTGAATCTACTGCCATGCTGGGGATTCCACCTGCACAAGAAGTCTTGGCCCTCAGATTTCACTTGTTCGGACAAATACAGGAGCTGGAATTGTTCCAAACAAAACTTACGAGCCAAAGGTTTCACAGTGAGGGAGATGAATCTGGGCGGCTGCTGGCTTGCTTCTTAAACAGGAAGTCATGGCTCCACATTTCTTATCAGTGAGAGTTGGTACAGGGACAGAGCAATACACACTGGTGGGAATTAATGTTGCATGCACACATACAGTAGGGGTGGGCAGAACTCACAGAATTTTACTGCACAGAATTCAGAGTTACAAAAAAATTCTGCAAGATTCTGCAGAGTTCCGCAAACAAGCAGAAATATGGCTGTCCCGCTGCTTGCGCTGTTAGGGAAGCAGTTTGCTGTGAACTAACACAGATGGTGCCAGTGAGGGAAGCAGGGAAGCAACATGGAGGGCTCAGTGAGGAAGTAACCAATAAGTGGTAAAGCAACATACGTGCAAAAGTAACAAAGAGGACATGGAGGGTAAAACCAACACAGAGGATGTGGATGGGGGAGCAATATGGGGCGGGAGAAGCAACACAGGCAAGAGAGAGCAAGGTGGAGCGCTAGAGGGAAAAGTAGCATATGAGCTAGGCAGAGCACTGTGGAGCTGTTGGTGCGAAGCACACAAGGACATGCACAATACAAAGGTGGCAGAGGAGAAGCACAAGGTTGAGAGAGCAATACGGAGCAGAAAGGAGGAAGTGTAGTACACAAGGGTGACAGGTGGAAAACGCATGCACTCTTGTGGGTCCTCAACAGAAACGAAAAGTAGTGCCTCAAAAGTGAACAAGTAATGCATCCATGCTCTAGGGGAGAAAAATATATTGTATGTTTTTTAATTTAGAAAAACAAAAAAGTGATGAGTGGAATGCTTTAACTTATCTTGATCACTGGTGATTACTGATGGCTGAGTTCCAGCACATCAAGGTTTCGCCCATTATGCCACTCCAGACGAACTAGCCTGGGGTTGTTTGTGTTCCCATGTAGAAAGAGGCCTTTTCTGGCAGCCCCAACGAGACTGTTGCTACTGGAGCAAGGCCAAGTCACAAGATGAGAAAGTAAAGCCCAAGCTGACAAATTAAAAGCAAGCTAATGAGAGTGACAGTAAAGGAAATCAATGTTAAGCAAATGCTGGGCTCTAAGCCCACTGTAAACTGACAACAGTTTTTTCAGCTTGTCTGTCTGGTAGGCGTGACCTAAAATACAGGTTAATCTGAGAAAGCCTGGTGAGCCTTATGGCAACCTGCACAATGCAGAAATGCTGTCAGATGACTAAAATGATGCCAGATGAGCAAGTATGAGAGTTGGGTCATGCACTGTAGAGGTCTTGCCTTCTATCTAAACGGAGAAGAGGGATGGCTTGGGTACGACAAGATAGGAACAATCCAAACCACACGTCTACTTTGCGCTTGCCCATTGCTCAAAGTCTTTCTATCCACATAAAATGAGAAACTGTATGAATATTGCTGACAGGTCAAGTACAATCAAGGCAGCTGATTGTCCACTGTCCAAACCATTTGCAAATCATCCACGATCAGTGCTGGAAAGTAGGGGGTGGGGCCAGATCCTGGGTTCTGGCAGGTATTTCTGGCTGAATCTGGCCAACCCATGAAAACATGTAAAATTTTTCCTGGTGTAATTTTCAGACACCGGGGCACAATTCAGCAGCATCTGCATGTTGTCTTCATCCCATTCGGAGCAGCAACTTGCAGGTGGCGAAGGAGCTTTCTGCTGCAAAGAAATTGACAACAAGGACATATGTGACAGTAAATCTGTCCTAGATTAATTCATTGGTGACAAAGAGGCTGCATTTTAAAATATCTTACACGTTTAAGACATCTTCTGCACAGATCATTGTGTCCCAGCAATTTTGAGGAGACTATAATAGGGGTAAGATAACTCTCATGGTCTCTGTTCTGGGAGAGAGTTCTGTGTTTTTTCCAGCCACTGTTTTAACTCGAAAAGTAGCATAGAGGGTTAATGTGCTTTCTGCAAGGCACATCTTGTAACTTTCAGAACACAGATTTGGTTTTTATTTAGATAGTTAAGTGGGCTACTGTTTTTGACACTGAAATCATTTTGTTAATTCGAGTTCATAAGTTGCAAGCCCTGAAGTATAGCACAGTGCTCTATTTACCAGCATCAAGGAGCTGCATGCAAAATGTAAGTCATGAGTTTACAGTCTCGTTTTTTTTCTCAATCTGTTGTTATTATAGGATTGCAATGAAGGGTTCCTTTGGCTACTTAAAAAGTCTTATTTGTACAGTTAACCACAATCACTGTGTTAGGTTTTATTGTAACATTGTGTTTCTACCAAACATCCACTCTTCACATATGTCTATAAGAATGGATGATTTCTATACTTTATAGGTTATAACTCTCACTGTTATATGTATCAGTTCCTGTTCATTGATTTCATTGTGCATGTGTGTATGTGTGATGTTAAGCCCTATGACATCCAACACTGGATGAGTAGCGATATAAAAGAATTACATTTAAAAAATAGTAAGTGTCATTTACATCAATATTTGTGTAATCACTCATACATACAGATAAATCGTGTATTCTTACAGTGCAAACACATTTCTTACATAGGGAGTTGAACAAAGTAAAACTCCTGCCTCCATATTACAGTTTCTCTTAAGTACTTGTGCAGTGATTACATTATGTACGCGTTTGACTCTCTCCATTGCTTTGGCGTCTAGGTGCTAGGCAGAGGAAGATGGGATAATGGACAATAACTAGGAGTATGCATGTTTTTTTACAGCAATAGGATGACATGAGTATGGTTCCAAGTCAGTGCTACTGACGATGACGGCATAGATAGATACAGAGGTTAGATGAGACCAGACTGAGCGTCTTTACAATCAAGGCTAGAACCAGGGGTGGTTCCTCCATTGTGGAAGAGGAGCGTCACTTGCCGTCCGCAAGCAGCTGCAAAACTTTTACAAGAAAACACAATTAAACTATGGTTACTATCGTTTTCTTGTAAAAGGGGCAGGGCCATGGGCAATGACAGGGATGGAGGGGGAGTGCACAGCACTCCCCCTCAGTGCATATGTATGTCTGGCTGGCTTTCTCAGGCTGGCCAAACACACATGCGCACCAGGATGTCTCCAACTGGCAATGTAGGCAGAGACTCTCATTCTGCCTCAGAATGCCCAAGAGTTAGTACTCGAGAGGGCATCCTCTACTTCCGCACCAGGAGAGGAAGAAGGCGTACAAGATGAAGTACAGGGGCACATACAGAAGTATCTAGTTGAAGGTCAGAGTTAAGTTGGATATGAGGTATTCTGTTTTGTATCTAATGACAACTTTTAGGCTCCAACCTCCGTAACCCCTTTAACTACTTTATGCAAGTCAATGCACACCGGGTTGATATCTGTGGCCACAGGGTCATTCTTAGTTTCAAGCAATGACCTAGTATCATGTATGACCTTGAGGACACCAAACGTAGTAAGTTCTGCGTTCTGCTGGGACTTCATAACCCTTCATTGAGGCCCCACCCACAGGCCTGGTTTATCACCTCTATATTTGCTGGACATGTTTCCCTGGCTTATCTCTTGTCATAATGCAAGCAGTAAATGTGCTGCTCCTTCAGCAGTGCTTAATTTTTGCAAAAACAAGTGCCAGGGCATGATACCACTTATGGGGCTATTGAATCCTGCATCACCCACTGACCCTGCCAGTGCTGCAAAATGGCAGTGCTAATGGCCTGGAAGCTCTTCTATTATTATTATTTATAGGGTCGGGCTGCAACAAAAAATAGGCATGAGTAGCAAAACAAAGTTGGGCAGTCCACATTAGCAAATCAGAGAACTAAAAAAGTGGCCCACATTTGAAAATCAGACCACTTTTGAACTTGTAACGACGCTCTGTATGGAGGCTTTGCAAAGTATAGGAGACTGCATGGATTTGTGTTTACTGCAGACGATGTTTGTGGTAATAGGGAAATCAGCAGTAAAAAAACAGCCTACTTGGCCATAAAACCGCAAACTGCTAGAAAAACAGCCCCCACACTGGTTTGTCTGACCAGCCCATCAGGCACTGACTGATTGCACTACCGGGCAGACCAACACTGATTATTTACTGTATATTGACTTGCTAAATTGTTAAATTGATATGTCTCATGAAAATAGGTAGACAGCACCACCATGTGGTGGTCTGTCATCAAAAAAGTTCCTGTGTTAGGAGTTAAGTGTGAATGCCAAGCACTGGAAAACAGTGGCACAATTTAAGCACTGTGCTACATGAAGGCCCCACAGGCACCCTAGAGAATGTCAGCGCCCAAAGGCATACTATGCACCCCTGGTGGTCCTGTAACTGCAGGTCAGTATCCACCTCACACTCCCTTGGTATCCAATGAACCCTCCAAATCCCGTGCTCTCCGAGGTCGGCATTCAGCCTTTAGTGTAGGGGCCATGCTCCCATCCTCGTCCTGCAGCTTCTAAATGCAGTGTCACCCCTCCTAGGCATTGGCTGCCACCAGAATCACCCTCTCTTAGTCAATAGTATCTACGAGTTGGCTCAGTACAAGCCGGGCTGTTGCAGTCAGTGTTCACTCAGCAGTAACCAAAGGATAATCTTTCTTCAGCAGCTCTCCGAGGTAGTGGCAACAAGTGCTTAATTTGAGCCGGGGCCTGCAACAGTGGCGTAACACAAAATGATGGCCCCCCCTGAAGAATGTAATGAGAGGTCCCTGAGTCCCCTATATCCCGCAGATATTTATTGACCTTGGGCTGAATGAGGTGCCTTTGAAGGACTGGAGGCCCCCTTGAGGGTTAGAGGCTCTCCTGCGCCACAGGGGCTCACCAGCACTCATTTTTTGGGGCCAGGCACGTATTTTTAGACTTTGAACTTTTGAGCATACATCATACCGCATATATGTAAACCCTGAATTTGTTATCTTCCCCCACTACGCAAGACAATTATTTATGTTGTAGTGTTTTCATGAAAATTTTATAAAATCATTCTGAAATTTAAAAAAAACAACTTTGAGCCAGAGCAATATAGAGAAAAGCATAACAAGGGGAGGAGGAAGAAAAAGACAGAAACAAAAGGAAAAGGCAGGGACCTGTAGGAGTGAAAAAATATACTAACATGGAGTGTCTGATGGTGGATTTAAAAGACATCAAGTGGAATCAAGACACTAACATGGTGCTGAGCACACCAACAGTGAATAGCGCCTGCCCCATCCTTCTGAAGAAAACTCGGGTCTTGCACTTTGGCCCAGATTTAAGAGGGCCCAGCGCCACTTTAGTGCTGCCTTAGCGTATTTTTTTTTACGCTAAAGCGGCGCTAAGGTGGCCTTTCCCCAGTGCCTAATTTACAAAGTGGCGCAATGCATGCAACGCGCCACTTTGTAAACTTTTGTGCTACATTATGCATGCGCCATGCATGATGTATGCAAAGGGGACACTCACCAGTTAGGGGGGGTGAAAAAATGGCGCAAAGAAATCTAAGAGGTTTCTTTGTGACATTTTTTTGGGCACTTTTAATGCCTGCTCAAAGCAGTCGTTAAAAGGAGGCACACCATTGTTTGCAATGGGCCTCTGTGTACTGTTCAGGGTTAGCGCCAAAATGTTGGCACTAACCCTGAACAGTACAGTAATTGCATAAAAAATGTTTACGCTATTGCCCCCTACCCTGAGCCATGGTGTGCCATATCCTAGATACGGCGCATCACATGGTGGCGGTAGGGGGCGCTAAGGGGCGCAAGGAAAGTGGCCCTGCACAGGGTGCTGCGCCACTTTCCTTAAATCTACCCCCTATTCTTTCACAAATTAAGCATTTGCGGCATCCATCCTGACACTCCAGGAGGGTGGGCGCTCTTCCTTGCACATTTTCTCTTGTGGCCCAATAGCTAATTGACTGGTACAAATACGTCCTGTAACGTGGAATCATTTACTGCAACAATTCTTACCAGCTTAGATTATTGATGTTTGTGTCACACAAGGGGGCAGATTTATGAAAAGTGGCACAGCACCTGGTGTAATGTCACTTTTGTTGCGCCCCTTAGCGCTCCCCTAATGCCACCATATATGCACCATATTCAGTATACGGTGCACCATGGTGGCATTTAGGGAAGTAGTGTCGGAATTTTTGATGCTAGTTTGTTGCTTTGCAGGATTAACATAAAAAATCCTGCAAAGCATTGAAACCAATTGGAGCCTCCTTTTAATTTTAATGCCTGCTCTGAGTAGGCGTTAAAAGTGCCGGAAAAAATGATGCAAAGAAATCTGTTAGATATCTTTGCACCATTTGTTTGCCCCCCTAAAGGGGAACGCCCCCTTTGCATACATTATGCCTGGTGCAGGCATAATGTAGCGGAAAGGGTCACAAAGTGGCGCAGTGCATTAATTGTGCCACTTTGTAAATATGGTGCAGCATTTTTGGCCTTCTAGCGCCACATTTGCATGAAAAACATGGCGCTACTGTGGCACAAGGAGGCGCTAGGGGCACTTAAATCTGCCCTGAGGACTTTTTAAAGACAATTTGCCTAAGCACAAAAGCTTTAAAATGTCTCCATCTCTATGTACACTGTTTTCCGTTTTCCCTTCTCTATTACCCATTCTCTTTCTCTGTCTTCCACCCTGCACTCTCTTTTTACCTCTTTGCTCCAGGCCCCTCTCTTTACACTTTCTTTGCTTTCTTTTGTGCCCTCTTGTTTGCTCATCCTTTTCTAAAATGCCTTCTGTCCATTTTCTCTCTTTCTCTCCCGCCTTTCTTTTCCTTCTCGCTCCAGCCCGCCTCTCTCCATGTCTCGGTTTCCAGCCCTGTTCCTTTCTCTTCTGCCAGCTCTGTCAATATTCTTTATTGGCCTACCTGATGAGAGGTTTAGATCTGAAGGTTCAGCCTGCTTGATGTAAAGTAGATTAAAAGGAGAATCATTGGAAGGGTTGGCAGGGAGTGAACTCCATTATTATTTATCCAGTGAGGGAAAAGCACAATCCACCCCTCTCTTTCCGAGCACAGCCACATGAAAGCACAAGAAGCGCCTGTGTCTTCCATAGATGTACCCGTGGAGAGGCATCACGGTGCAGCATCCCTGTATCTTGGAGTGGAGCTCACTGCAGCATCAGCCGAGGGAAAAGATTCAGCAACTTCACAGCTCCAGGTGGAGGAGCTCACTTTAGGGACTCCCGCAAACATGAAGGCCCATATTTAAGAGGGGCTAGCGCCATCTAAAGACACATTAACTTTTTGTTTTACGTTAATGTGGCATTAGATAGACAAAAACGCTGCGCCAAATTTACAAAGTGGTGCAATGCATGAATTGCGCCGCTTTGTAACCCCTTGCGCCACATTATGCCTGCGTCAGGCATAATGTATGCAAGGGTGTCGTTCCCTCATTAGGAGGGCTGAAAAAATAGCGCAAAGAAATCTAAAAGGTTTCTTTGCGTCATTTTTATCTCTATTTTTAAGGCCTGCTCATAGCAGGTGTTATAAAGAGGCTTCCATTGTTTTCAATGGGCTTCTGGGTGCTTTTCAGGATTAGCATTAACATTTTGAACGCTAATCCTGCAAAACGCCAAACTAGCATCAAACATTTTTACACTTGTTCTCTAACTACCGCCATGGTGCACCGTATGTCAAAAACGGCAACACACAGTGGCATTAGGGGGGTGCTAAGGGGCACAAGAAAAGTGACGCTGCGTTAGATGCAGTACCACTTTTCATAAATCTGCCCTGGAGTATCTGTTTATCTGAAAGAAGTCCACTCGGTGTACATTTCCAACAATGTAAAATATCTTTATCTATCAGGATTTTGGCAGCCCTTCTCAGGAGCATTGCAGCCCTATGAAGAAATGTTGGTCCACTTTTATTAAAAGTATGACATCCCCTCCTGTTGAGTTGTGGTACAACTGCATAGTGGCCCTCTGATAAAAATGTGCTTATAGGTAGAAGAATTCTACAGAAAAGTATCAATAGCAGAGAACTGTATTCTTTCACCCAAAGTGACATTGTCTCGTAAGAAATGCATGTAATGTCTAATTAGATAGCACCTCTGCAGCAATGTGTGGTGACTTTCACTAAAGTGAAGGGCACTGGAATTATGTGACGGGGAGAACCAAATTATGAAACAGGGGAGGACCAAATTATGCAGCAGAATTCACTAAATTATGCGGCAAGAAAAGCCAAATTATGCAGCATAATGTGGCACACATCTTGTGATAGTGTTGTGCTATTATTTTTTCATTTTTAGATCTCTCTTAACACAGCCATGCTCTGTATCTTGCGAGACATACTGTCTAGAGGCAACCCATTTCTGACCATTGTTCGGATTCATTTTCAATCTCATTTGCTTGGTTCTTACTGAGGAGCTGCTGTAGATTTTCTTCCTCTTTATGTGTTTGTCCATCCCCTGGATTATGGATAAAATAAGTTGTGTCTTTCCACCAAGCGCGGCCCGTCCTTTAGGGCGAAGGGGCCACGCCCCCCCACCTTTTGCCCCTCATGAAGAGTGTCTGACAGGCTCAACAAAGGTCAGCCAGACAGACACTCTTCATTTTCAGCTCAGACAGCCAGGAGTGAGACATGCGCGCAATTTTGCGCAGACTCCTGGCTGCCCGAGTTGAACTTTGCTGGGCTGAGGAGTTCACAGCTCCTATGGGCGTGACCTCCTCGTCTCAACAAACGTGCCTCGAGGCCCTCCCCTGGGTGACGAAGAAAGGGTCCCCATTGACTTTGACCTGGACGCTTCAGGTTTAAGCCCTGAAGCGCCCGGGCGAGCGTCAATCAGTGACACTTCGTCACAGAGTGGGGTGGTGTCAGCAGTCTCACTGACCCCATCCCACTCTGTGACGAGGCTGGGGCTGCTGCCTTCCCTTAGGTCAGCCAATGAGGGAAGGCAGCAGTCCCAACCCTTCTGGGACCTCGAGGCTGAAGGTAAGTGTGAGTGTGTGTGTGTGTGTGATGTTTAAAATGAATGTTTGGTGCGTGCGTGCATGTTTGAATGTTATGAGTGTTGTTAATGGATATGCGTGCGTGTGTGTGTGAAAGAATGAGTGTGTGTGATCTTTTAAAATGAATGTTTGGTGCGTGCGTGCATGTTTGAATGTTATGAGTGTTAATGGATGTGCGTGCGTGTGTGAAAGAATGAGTGTGTGTGTGTGTGTGATATTTTTAAATGAATGTTTGATGTGTGCATGCATGTTTGAATGTTATGAGTGTTGTTAATGGATGTTTGTGCATGTGTGCGTGTGTGTGAAAGAATGAGTGTGTATGAACTTTTAAAATGAATGTTTAGTGCGTGCATGTTTGAATGTTATGAGTGTTGTTAATGGATGTCCGTGTGTGTGTGTGTGAAAGAATGAGTGTGTATGAACTTTTAAAATGAATGTTTGGTGCGTGCATGTTTGAATGTTATGAGTGTTGTTAATGGAAATGCGTGCGTGCGTGTGTGTGTGTGTGTGCTTCCCGCCCGCCCCCTCCCTTCTAAAGTTGCCAGCCGCCACTGCTTTCCACTGCTCATTTTTTTAGGCGCTACTTTTTTTGTTTGTGTGTAAGCACTCTACCAAAGTGTGCCTTTTTCAGCTTTCTCCCTTGTATACTTCTCTGCACTCCCTGTTCCTCTGACATAGGGCCCCTCCGCTGTCCATCGTTTTGCCTCCTACCTGCTGGAACTCCGTTTTCCATGTTGTTCCCGTCCGTCCTCCCTCCACTGTCCATGTTGTCCCCCACCCCCCAACCTTTCCGTTATCCACGTTGAACAGTGTGTTTGCCCTCTCACCCACCCTCCTTCTGTTGTCCATGTTACCCCTCCAATGTCTGTGTTGCCCCCACTGTCCACACTCACTCAGTTGTTCATGTTGCCCCTAACAAACCACCCTCCCTCCCTTGTCCCTGTTGCCCCTGACAACCTCATACCGCCACTGCCAATGCTGGCCACACCATAGCACTTTTTTTTCAAAACCTCCTCCATCAGTGTTGCCTTCCACCCCACACTCTAATCCACCCGCAATAACAAAAAGTGGCAGTATATTGTTATAACACTTTTTTATCTTTCAGCTATTCTGCACAGCAGACGCTCTGATTTGCAACATGTCTAAAAACATTGATAGACAATATCTTGCATAGCCATGACCGATTGGGGTTGCCAGTGTTTGTTAAACATGCTAACACTATCTGGGCAAAGGTTTAACTTGGTATAGCAGTGGTATAGTGGTTGCCTAGCAATGGGGAAGCTGTTCTAGTGCATATCAAAATTCTCTAGTGTAGCACTATCTTTCCATACAAATTATGGCGTTTCTTTCTACAGCCTTGTAGCCTCAACTGTCATGCTATCTCAGAACCAAGCTCCGTATTCCTAAATCCAGCATGAAAAACTGACCTTTACTTAAAACCTCTGATTGTATTTCCGAAAGCTGCCCACAACTCATATCAAAGATTACAACCTCTCATTCTTTGAAAGTCATATACCCCTACAGCCTAATGTTACCTAATTTCCTCCGGTGTATTACTAACCCTACCAACCATCTGCATGAACTCACATAATCCCCATAATCAAATCTAACTGTTAATGTAGTCCATCAAACAAAACTGTATTTAATAGATGGCATGGTTTGCTGAGTGCACAAGACCAGTGCCAATAACTGACAATGATCAATAACAGGGGATTAATCATTAACTTTGGGTTACGGAGCAGCATGCTGCATAATATAAAGCTCTTCAATGCATTGTCAGGGGTAGTAAGCGCTATATAAATGCAGTTACAATTACAAAAAGCAACTAAAAGCTGACCACTGACCAATATCTTACTGCAATTCCATAAAAGCTGACCACTGGACCTTTGCAAAGGGTTTTCCACTTCTCTGCAATACATGTTAAGTTTTTAGTAGCTTTTACTCCATTTGATTTAAAAACAATGCTACTGTTAGTAAAGTGTCCAAAATATGTAGCAGATGATGGAAAATGTGGCAAATGTGGCAAACCCATAATTATGAGGAAAACGCCGCAGATGCAGAATCACTTATTTTCAGTGACCCAAAATAAAGTATAGACAAACCACTGAGAAGTGCCTACATTATTCTATTAAAAGCATTGCATCCCTGCTTGTAAGCTTTGTCCTGTAAATAAAAGATATGACGTTCCTGATGAAAAGTTCTGATACAGTCTTACTTCAGGTTTAGCTGCTCTCCCTGTCAAGAGCCCTGGGGGAGGAGACTAAATTAAGAGGAAACTTTTACAGTTGTGCTCAGTGTTACTGCTTTGAATGTGGATGTCCACCAATTTGGCGAGGAAAAGTCAAGGACGAATGGTGTCAGGGACTTGCCTGGGTGGCAAAGGATTCAGGAAGCGTTACGTCTAGCATTTCTTGTTCTTTGCAAATGGTATGATCCAGTGGGCCGTCATCAGTAGGCCTGGGCTGAACTTGCAGAGTTTAACTCTCTGTAATTCCGTGGATTTACAAAAAAACTCTGTGAGAGTTTGTAGAATTCCACAAACGGGCAGACGTAGGCATGTTGCGCTGTTTGCGCTATGATGAGCACAAATGGCACCACGCAGTGCACCAGAGGGTGGAGCTTCTCAGGTTGCTTTTGCTGTAAGTAAGAGGAAACTTTACAGTTGTGCTCAGTGCTACTGCTTTGAATGTAGATGTCCAGCAATTTGTCGAGGAAAAGGCAAAGATGAATGGTGTCAGTGGCATGCCTGGGTGGTAAAGGATACAGGAAGCATCACTTCTAGCATTGTGCTTGTTCTTTGCAAATGGTATGATCCAGTGGGTCGTCATCAGTAGACCTGGACTGAACTCACAGAGTTTAACTCCATGTATTTCCATGAAGCACAAAAAAATACTCCATGAGATTCCGTGGAATTCCTTGAACAGGCAGAAATAGGCATGTTGCATAGTTTGCGCTGTGATCAGCACAAACGGCACCACGCGGTGCATCAGAGAGTTGAGCTTCTTAAGTCGATTTTGCTGCAACTTGAGCAGATTTTCTACTTGAATGGCAGCTTTTTGACAACAAACAGTCACTACCGCCCATGACCACCCGCATTGGAGAAATCTCGCGGGTGCACTCTTAAGTGACCGAAAATCACGCTAGGGGATGCCAAATCTTGGTCGGACACACCAACTTATCGTTGGCGAGCCACGTGTGAGAGAAAACTCCGCCATGGGGCAGTTGGCAGAATTTAGCCAGAACTCCGTGTTACACCAAAACTCCACCAACTGCACCAGCGGAGCTGAATATATCACCCACCCATAGTCATCAGACACTTCCAGTTAAATGAATGTGGCCAACAGTACCACTGATGATGTGCATATGCGCAAATTTTGCTTAACAACAGTGTTTTGCGGAATGTTATGTGCATCACTAACTATGCGACAGTGAAAGACGAACCAGCACTGAAATAGTCAGGCATGGGTGTGTTCACCTGAAAAGCTGCCAAACCACAGGAATGAAAGGAATGTTTCTGCACCAAGAGACATCAAAGGCCTGTATGCTTGTCATGATGAACAAAATCAGCTGAATGGGGGATATTAGGATAGGTGACAGTCCACTTGCCTTGCAGAGGACAAACTGCCAAGAGAAAACCAATGTCACCTCCAGCCAAGAAGAAGGAAGAGTGATTCAGGAAGGTTGCTCCCAGCACGAGTAACTGTTTCCAAGCTAGAAAAGATCAATAAAGCTGTTTTTCAACCTTGTCCAGAACTGCCAGGCCTCTGAAAATAATGACAAGGAGGAGAATGCACCAGGAAGAAAAGGAGCCTTTCAGTGAAACAGAAGAAAACATCACTCACTTCAAAGACATGAGAAGCTGTGCAAATTAGGAAATAAAACAACCTTCGAGTAAGATAGGACAGTAGTTGTTCCAGAAGAGTTTAAACTAAAATATGCACTAAGGGGCTGGTCCTCATCAAGAAAGACATGCATCACAAGAGTGGAGTCAACATCATGAGACAGCTGAGCTCCACACTATCACCAATGAAAGGCATGGGCAAACTCACCCAGTGATGCCAACATCATGAAATGGCATGAACACCACACAATCACTGAAGAAAGGCGTGACCAAACTCACCCAGTGCCTCCAGTGTCATGAGACAACCTGAGCTCCACAATCTTACAGGTCAAAGGCATGGGCAAATTCACCCAGTGACTCCAGCGTCATGAGACGACATGAGCTCCACACTATCACCGATGAAAGGCATGGGCAAACTCACCCAGTGATGCCAACATCATGAGATGGCCTGAACACCCCACAATCACTGATGAAAGGCGTGACCAAACTCACCCAGAGCCTCCAGTGTCAAGAGACAACCTGAGCTCCACAATCTTACAGATCAAAGGCAAAGGCAAATTCACCCAGTGACTCCAGCATCATGAGACGACACGAGCGCCACAAGAGCTCAGATCAAAGGCATGGGCAAATTCACCCAGTGACTCAAGCGTCATGAGAGGACATGAGCTCCACTATATCACAGATAAAAAGCATGGGCAAATTCATCCAGTGACTCCAGCATCATGAGTCGACATGAACTCCACAAGATCTCAGATCAAAGGCATAGGCAAATTCACCCAGTGCTTCCAGCGTCATGAGACAACCTGAGCTCCACAAGATCTCAGATCAAAGGCAAACTCACCCAGTGCCTCCAGCGTCATGAGACAGCCTGAGCTCCACAATATTACAGATCGAAGACATAGGCAAAGTCACCCATTGACTTCAGCATCATGAGACAATATGAGCTCTACACATCAAGGACTCCTCCTCGCCTCTTGAATTCAGCATAGTTAAGTACACCTGACTTCATGTGACTATCCCAGCTCTGCCAGGTAATCAAAGGCGAGTACCAATGAAAGACCGATAGGATTTGTCCTTTCTCAGCTATTAATCTAACAGGGATCAGAAAGATCAGGAAAAGTGCTGGCTAGGGAGCTCCACAGTGCTTAATTTGTAAAAGAAGGAGTATTGGCCCCCGAATCCCTGCTCAGAAGCCAGGGGCTTGTGCAATTAACGGTGGCACACTGATTACCAAGGCTAGGTAGTCTAGGATCCACCTCAGCCCACTATAATCCACTGCCAGACACTCCCTGACCCCTTCACCTCACTTTTGCTGATCCCTGCTTTCTTCCTTCATGAAAGTTTTTCCGTCTTTCTCGTCCTCCCTCATTCCGATTTGTGTGTTTTATCCGATTGGCCTGCCCCCCAAAAATAAATGTCAGCATCCATCCACTCAAATGAAGCACTGGAGCTCCTCACAGCAGGCCCAACTTCTATTGCATGTCAGACCTCAGAAGAAAAGGGGAGGAGTTCAGGCTAAGCCCATTCAATCCTTGGCCTTTTGGATGCGACTGCCAACTATTTCTGATGCTGTAACATTAAAAGTACAGCAGCCCTTTTGACAAGTGGTGATAAAGATTTTGCAGCTCGAAATACGTCAGCTTTCCTGGTCAAAGCCAAACAGCGCCTTTTAGGAGACCAGACCACAACACAGGAGATGTTTTGAGGTTCCTGGTTATGGAACAGCGCAGCTCTGTTTGGAAGCTGATTTGCTTCAGTTCGGGAGGTAGCTAGGAACCAGACTTTTCCAACAGTCCTTCAACTAAGCCCTTCATCAACATAGGACCGATTGAAGAATGTCTAGTCTGAGGTCATCCTTTGCATCGCGCGAGACTCAAGCTTTGTTGGATTCAGAGTCCTCGGGTCAGCGCTTAGAAGAGATCTGTATTACGCGTAGCACTGTATAAAACTCCTCAATAAGTGTTCGATCCTTGTCTATTTGAGGCATACCAATGAAGCAGATGTAAATGTTGATTTATCTCCTGTTGCGTGGTGATATCAACGTTTATGTGAGCACTCCGAATGTTTTATGACATAACGGCTGCAGTGCACGGGAATAACATAATTCGCCCAGGATCACACCGTGTGATTGAATGCGTTGTTATTCCAAGCACTGAACCACATTACAAATCTTTTCACGCGCACAGGCTCACACAACCATGAACACAATGCACCACAATACACATGGAAGGCTTTCATTATAACAAAAAAGGCAGACCTGTTGTTTCTTTTCCTAACCCCCGTCACATTTTTTGCCGGAGATGGGCCTTTTAAGTGCTGCAAGGTTTCCTCCGAGGGCCCCGAGAAAGATAGGAAATGCAGAAACAGAGCTGGAGGGCGAGCATCTCGGGGCAGGCATGACTCAAAGAGATGACAGGTGTTGACACCGGCTGGGAGAAGCAACTCCCTTCAACCACACGGGGGAGTGCACGCCGAGCACTCCCGTTCCCCCATAGGTCAGTCCTGACTGTAAATCAGTCCTCCCTGCAGGTTTTGTGGCAGTCTTCAGTGAAGAACCGTTCATTTAAATAACCTGTTGCCTCCAGAAGGGCTGACAGCTGCACTTAGAGAAGGGCAACAACCCCCCCACACTCCGCAGAGTCGTGCAGCCCTCCACCTCATCGCAAATTTGACGCGCCATCCTACGTAAAAGGATATTTTGGAACCTGCCTGGGTCATCTCAGAGGCGCCTAATAAAACATTTTATCCGTGGACAATCAGGTGCTTTGTGGTTCGCTGAAAGCCATTGGCCAATGGATGTAGAATTCATATATAAAAACGCAAATCCAAATGGCAGAGCTTTAAGTGGGATGAAAAAACTGGGAGTCTCTCAAAGTGGCGTGGCTGATGTAATTAAGGGCGTGGCTTAAATACGTACCTAAAAATCTGTGCTTAGCATAATGTGCAGCCTGACTGGTATTTGTCTGCTTCTTTCTGTCATTGCATTCGGGTAGATAATACAAAAAGTAACATTACACCTACAACACGCCAGGACTATTGACTTTGTCAGTGGTTGTTAGTTGCATAGGATAAATAAGCAACAACAATGGCTGCATTATTATAATATTGGGAATGCTTCAGTTCTGAAAAGTTGAGACTGTAAAAAAACGGAGTCTCTTTGAAGTCAGTTCAAAAGACAACGAAGGATGGTCCTGCAGCAAGATACGTTTTTTTCACCCTGAGGGTGAGGGCAAAAATGGAGAGCCCGATAGGGAACCCTCTCAGCACCTGCTTTTCATAACTGCCGAAGCTCAGCACCGGCAGGACCCGGCCCCCTTAAAGCCCTGCCTAATGGGGCAGCGGAAGTTAAAATGAAGGCTGCAAACCCTCGTTATTCACTTATACCGTTTGACGTGCTCAAAAACTATTGAGCGGATTTGCTCCAAACCACCGAAGAAAATGAGGTTAGGACGTGCCCTGCCTTTCTGCTAGGTCCGGTGTTGTTTTGTCCAGCGGTGCTTGCGCAAAAATTCTTCATTGATGTGATAAAATGCACATTTTGGGGACAACTCCCCTCATTCCCGCATACACCTGCCCCCTAAATACAACTAAGCCGTGACTTGCAGCTACGGTGACCACACGTCCCGGATCTCCCCGGACAGTCCCGGTTTTTAGTGTCCCGATGCTTCTCTTAATTTTAAATAAATGTCCCAGTTTTTGGGACAAAGGTCAAATCACCAAGGGAAGCATAAGTTAAAAACGCATACAAAGTATGAAATAATTAGAGAAATGTATCTGTCACTCTCAGGCAACACAGTCCCTTGCCTGCTCCCAGCAGAGAGAGGAGTGGGGAGCAGAGAGAGGTGGGTGGGGGCGGGTTGGGGGTGCAGGGTGGGAGGTCAAGCCATAGCTAATTTTATATATGTAGTTTTTTTTAAATGGGTGTATATATATATATATTATTATCACACACATCTATAGGCACACATTCACAAAGCTACGCAAAAAAAACGGGACATGCCAGATATAAAAGTGAGAGTAAAGTCTTTAGTCCTTCGTTTATGTCTGACTTGTCCCGGTTTTTGCTCCTCAAGATCTGCACACCCTACCTGCAGCGCCATCATCAGAACCCCTTCTGTTCCAGTGCCGAGACTAGTCTAGCTGTGCCAATGAACACCAGTCCTGCCCTGGTTAATCTTGCTCCTGGGTTCAGGATGCGCCATTTTCTGATTCACGTTGCTCCATTTTCTGACCTACCGCCCAGCCTGGGGCCTACACATAGTCTGCCAGTGCCTCACAGTCTCGACTGACATCAGCCTCCCCTCACTTGTGTCAGGACCCTCACAGTGATCTGCTAAAGGACCACAATTCTAAACAACGGCGCCCACAAAATCCACAAAATCAAGTAGCGGGTCTCATACACAGCTGTGCCAGAGCCCCCAGTATTGACCCAAGGCACCCCTTGCTGTTCCAGAACGGAGACCTGCGCACAACTCTCGCAGTACACCTCAGTTCCGGCCTGAGACTCCTCTGCTTTTTCAGCATTGAGACCTACACACAGCTCTGCCAGTGCACCTCAGTTCTTACGTGAGGAACCCATGCTATTGCAGTATAGAGAAACATACACAGCTCTGCCAGTGCACCTCAGTTCTTACGTGAGGAACCCATGCTATTGCAGTATAGAGAAACATACACAGCTCTGCCAGTGCACCTTAGTGCTGGCCTGAGGCACCCCGGCTATTCCAGAATGGAGACCCACACACAGCTCTGCCAATGCAGCTCAATTCTGGCATGAGGAACCCGTTCTATTCCAGAATTAAGACCCACACACAGCTCTGCCAGTGTACCTCAGTTCTGGCATGAGGAACCCGTACTATTCCAGAATGGAGACCCACACACAGCTCTGCCAGTGCAGCTCAATTCAGAGATCCACACACGGCTCTGCCAGTGCAGCTCAATTCTGGAACGAGGAACCCGTACTATTCCAGAATGGAGACTCACACACAGCTCTGCCAGTGCACCTCACTCCAGGCATGAGGAACCCGTACTATTCCAGAATGGAGACCCACACACAGCTCTGCCAGTGCACCTCACTTCAGGCATGAGGAACCCGTACTATTCCAGAATGGAGACCTACACACAGCTCTGCCAGTGTACCTCAGTTCTGGCATGAGGAACCCGTACTATTCCAGAATGGAGACCTACCCACGGGTCTGCAAGTGCACCTCAGTTCAGGCATGAGGAAGCCGTACTATTCCACAACTGAGACATACACACAGCTCTGCCAGTGCACCTCAGACCTGGCGTGAGGAACCCGTACTATTCCAGAATGGAGAACTACACACAGCTCTGCCAGTGCACCTCACTTCAGGCATGAGGAACCCGTACTATTCCAGAATGGAGACCTACACACAGCTCTGCCAGTGCACCTCAGTTCTTGGCTGAGGAATCCTGGCTTGTTCTGTAATTGAGACCCACACGCAGCTCTGAGAGTGCACCTCAGTTCTGGCCTGAGGAACCCCTGATATTCCAGCATGGAGACCCACTCACAGTTCTGTCAGTGCACCTCAGTTCTGGCCTGGGGAACACCTGCTTTTCCAACATGGAGACTCACACACAGCTCTGCCAAATCTAGCACGAGGAGCCACTACTTGTTAGGAATGGAGACCACACACAGCTCTGCAAGTGCCCCTCTATTCTGCCTAAGGAACCCCTGGTATTCCAGCATGGACAGCCACACACAGCTCTGCCAGTGCCCCTCTATTCTGCCTAAGGAACCGCAGATATTCC
The DNA here is from genome assembly GCF_031143425.1 of Pleurodeles waltl. NCBI lineage: Eukaryota > Metazoa > Chordata > Amphibia > Caudata > Salamandridae > Pleurodeles > Pleurodeles waltl. The sequence goes on along the minus strand of NC_090445.1, from coordinate 93,030,498 downwards.
AGCATGGACAGCCACACACAGCTCTGCAAGTGCCCCTCAGTTCTGGCCCGAGGATTCCCTGCTTTTCCAGCATTGAGACCCAAACAGAGCTCTGCCAGTGCACCTCAGTTCTGGCCCGAGGATTCCCTGCTTTTCCAGCATTGAGACCCAAACAGAGCTCTGCCAGTGCACCTCGGTCCTTGGCCGAGGCACAGCTTCTATTCCACCAAAGAGACACATACACAGCTCTGCCAGTGCATCTTAGTGCTGGCCTGAGGCACCCCTGCTATTCCAGCCTGGAGACCGACACACAGCTCTGACGACACACCTTAGTTCTGTCATGAGGCACCCCTGCTTTCCCAGCATGGAGACCCCCAGACAACTCATCCAGTGCACCTCGGGTCTGGCTGAGGAACCCCTGCATTTCCAGCATTGAGACACATATACAGCTCTTCCAGTGCACCTTAGTTATGGCCTGAGACTTCTCTTCTTTTCCAGAATGGAGACTCACACACAGCTCTGCCAGTGTATCTCAGTTCTGGCCTGAGGCGTCTCTGCTTTTCCAGCATAGAGACGCATATGTAGCTCTGCCATTGCACCTCAGTTCTGGCCTGAGGCACTTCTGCTTTTCCACGAGGGAGATGCACACACAGCTCTGCCAGTGCACTACTGTTTTCCTAGTACCGAATCTTGTGAAGAGTCTCCTCAATACACTTCACTCCTGATGTGCAGCATTTCTTAAACAATGCATCCTTTTGTATTGTATTGTTTTGCTTTGTATTGTATTGTATTGCAACATTTATACAATGCTTAATACCCCACTGTGGGGGCACTGAAGAGCTTGTCTGCATGGGTTACACGCAATGCAGTGTAGGGTTTGTGGTTGGCAAAGTGTTGTCTTTGTTTTGAACCTGTATTGGAACCACCATGGTGCAGTTATTGTGTTATGGACTGCAGCACTTAGCAGTGTGATGGATGAAGAAGAGTGAGAGATGAGCAGTTTATGGTTTTCAGTAAGCTGGCAGCTTTGAGCAGCTCTGCAGCCCACTATTTGGCATTTCTTATGACCATAGTCCACTTAGCTGGTACTGTACTGGGTTGTCCATTCTGTGATATTTGGCATGACGTGTATAGTTCTTCGTAGACATGGGTTAAAGAGAGAATCTGCTTGGATGGACTTTGTTAATTTCATCCCAAATCTGACTGTCAGTGTGAGATGCCAACAAGTGGCCATGCTATGTAGTTAGTTGGGACCTGCAGAGTTGTACTAAATTAGATTCCTCTGCTGACCAATAGCATAACAGAACTCTTCAGTTATTTTGCACCTGTTCAGTTGGTGATGGGTGGTTTATTGCTGTGGACTGGTATAGTACTGGGTGATGCATAGGACCCTTAGGCATTTTGTCTTATGTGAGAGTGTCAGGCAGTAAAAGAGAATAATGAAGCAACCTGCAAGAACTACAATCACCTGTCTGACTGCTGAGTGTTATGGTCTTGGTGTGGGTTATATAAAGTATTGTGGTTGCATTATATAGCACTTCCTACGCCGGATGAGGCACTGTTGTGCTTTTACGCTAGGCAGCACACTGCTCCGGCTCCCAGGGTTAGTGTTGTTTTGTTTTTTTGTTATTTATTGTTGGCGATTGGGATTCCTCTTGTGCTCTACAGAAACCATTCCATGCATGGATGTCATTTAGGGGTCACCTGCGACCCCTGACGTGCCCCTTGCGACCCCTGGCTTCAGAGGTGGCAAAAGCAGTGCCAGAAACTCAGTGGCAGCTCATCCTTATGAACAGTGGTTGGAGCTCCTTTCTCTTTGCTTTCTCTCATTTTGTATCACACTGATAGTGAATAGTGTTTAATTATTCACTATTAGTGTAATAAAAAATGGAGTGCAATTAGCTGGATTAGACCCTCCCTCACAGCTGAGGTAAGCAAAAAATGCTTTTAAATGTATGTTGTGTGTGTGCATGGGGGTGAGTGTGTTTAGATGAGAAAGTTTGTGTGTGTGTGTGTGTGTGTGTGTGTGTGTGTAAGTGTGAATGTATGTATCTGTAAGCATGTGTGTGTGAGTGGAATTTAAGGTCAAAATGGGTGTGTGTCGTCACTTCCACTACCCCTGGCATTTTGGTGAATTGACGGTCTTGATTCCATGCCTTCAGTCCAGTTTCTATGTGGTTGATTACATTAGTAGGAATTAGGTGTGATCTTTGGTGGGAGAGGGGGATGTGGGAATTCCATGCATTGGGTGGTGGTATTAATAGATGAGCTACAGGAGATTAGGTATGCATTTTACAGGAGAGGTTGTGATCAATTTGCAGGTATACAATATTAAGGATGAAGGGAAACATACATGTGATTTAGAGTAGGCTGTACTCTGAGAATGGAAGCATGCAGAGGATGAAAAGAAAGGAGTTATTTAAATGAAAAAGGAGAGTCATGATAAATCAGTCAGTTTTTATCCAGGGTTTATAGGAATATTAGGAAGGCTTCTGAGACAGCATACAAACCCGTAGGGAGAAATAACATTGCAGTATCACTGTATTTCCATCAGAACACCACTGTGTGCACACACAACACACTTCTTCTCATCCCTTTAGCTGCTCCTGAATCTGCAGTGCAGAGGCACAGCTCCAGGGGCTGACATAACTACTGGATGCTTTCCAGACAGATCCACTCCTGTGATCCAAGCCCTGCATTTCAGAAACTGCAAGGGAGAGAGAGAAATAGAAGCAGCTAATTTCTGTGGGGGAAGAGTGAAAGAGTTCAGAAGAGCAGAGCAAAAGGAGATGGCATGAGGGTGAGGAGAACAAAAAGGTGTGGAAAAACATGAATAACTTGCTGTTACATATACCTTCATATCACAACACAACTGCCATTTCTAAGCACATACATAACAGGTGCTATAATTATTCATTTTCAATGTGTTCAATGTAGACATCTAGGAAAGATGAAGTCTGAGATGGCCTTGGAGCAGCGTAATTGTGGCTGCACACCTACATATTAGCAAATAAATACAAATATGAAACTGACATCATATACTCAGGACTCACCAGCTGGTACACTCCAGAGCTCAAAATCACCAAGCACAGCTGCTAGCTACTCGAGAAGCAATGGCAATCCACCAAGATCCCCTCTGATGGAGCCACCCACAAAACAGCCCTCAGCAACTATCAGCAGCAAATAAAGGAGACCAAGAGAACAGCCATCACAGGTCGAATTGTCAAAGCAGCCAGCCACACAAAAGAACTAGTCAAACACAGTCAAGGAATTCTCCAACCTGACAGCCACAGAGAACAGCATCCATCCCTTGCAACACCAGCTCGGACTATTTCCACATCAAGATCACCACCATTTACAACTTCGAACCACAGTCCTCAACCTCAGTGGCCTCGAGCAACCAGCGCACATTAGCCGAATGACCACTGCTTGGTCACCGCTCACCACACAAACCACCACAGCCATCATGTTGTCTATCCACTCGGAAGTACCTACCAACCCATGCCCCCACTATGTTTTCAACCTCAGATTCAGTCACAGCAGCACTGAATTCACCAGCATCGTCCAACACATTCATCACTACGGCAGTCTTTCCGGTCAGATGGAAACACACAGAGATCAGACCCCTCCGAAAGAAATCCTCCGCTGACCCTAGCAATCTAAAAAATTACTGACCGATCTCGCTACTTCCTTACTCCACCAAAGTACTCGAGAAGGCCATCAACCAACAGCTCACCGACTACCTGAAACACAACAACCTGCTCGACATCTCCCAATCAGGTTTCCGAGTCAACTACATCACGGAGATCGCACTGATCGCAGTCACAGATGACATCAGAACACCCCTTGATTGTGAGGAAACTGCAGCTCTGGTCCTTCTCGACCTTTCTGCAGCATTCACCACCATTTTCCACCATCCTCATCAAAAAGGACTCTACAGCATTGTGATACAAGATATTGCCCTCAAATGGATCACCTTCTTCATTAGAGGCTGCACTTAGAGCATCCAGTTGCGTCCTTTTACTTCTGAACCCAAGAACATCATATTCAGTGTACCCCAAGGATCATCCCTCAGCCCTACTCTGTTTAACACCTACAAAACCCCCCTCAAGGACATCATCAGATCCCTAGGTCTCAAAATCATGTCCTACCCAGACAACACACAGCTCATCCTCTCACTCAACGAGGACCCTCCCCCCACCAGAACAAACTACTGGGACGCCATGACCAACATAGCCAACTGGATGAGAGCCAACTGCCTCCAACTCAAATCCGACAAAACAGAAGAACTGATCTTTGGGAGAAAAACGTCCATTTGGGATGACAGCTGGTGGCCCTGCAAACTCGGACCCACCCACATGCCAACAGGCCACACACGCAACTTCAGCATTATCCTCGACAGAGACCTGACCATGAAACAACAAATCAACACAGTCGCCGACTCCTGCTTCCAAACCCTCTGCACTCCAGTCTGATAGTTTATCCTTATTCTGGATGGACATAGCGAAGCATGCTGGAATGGTAAGATAGTTTTACTTCATCCTCAACATATTCAAGTATGCTAGTCTGGCAAGATAGTTTACCTTTATCTTTTACCTTTATGCAGTCAATGGTCTGCTTTTGGAGTCTTCAGGGATGCAGAGGTTGTTGAAATAGAAAATCTATTGCTAAATAGTTTTTCTAATCGAAGGCCTATTATTCACTCCCCTGTTCCAGGGTGGGGTCTTCTCTTGGTGCTTAAGGCTCTACAGTGCTCCTATTAAGTTGATCTAATAGAAGAGCTATTCCATAAATTCGTCCCACAGAAGGTTGTTTTAAGAACAGATCAGGTTTTTCTTCAAAAGGTGGCTTCCTCTTTTCATCTAAATGAAGATATAGTTGTTTTCTGTTTTCTTTCCATCTCCTTAATCTCAAGAGGAATGTTTACAACACTTGATAGATATTCACAGAGCCTTGTCTATCTACAAAGTCCCTTCTTCTGAGTTCAGAAAGGTTCAATTCCTGTTTGTAACTTTTGGGACTGCCAACAAGGGACTTTGGCCAAATTCCTGTACCTTGAGTAGGTAGGATAAGCAAACAGTTTCTATTGCTTGCGATTTAAATGGTTCATCGCTTCAGAATTCAGTTAAAGCTATATCCACCACTTGGGTGACATACAAAGGAGTTCTTGTAATGGCTGTCTATAATGCTGCCACTCGGGTTTTCTCAAATACTTTTGTGTCATTATAGACTCCCATTGAGAGGTTCCAATTCTACTCTTTTTGGTTCAAGTATTCTTTCAGCAATATTGGATGATGTGTTAATAAATTCAAGCACTGGGTGTTGCATATTTGTATTCAGTGTTTCTTTCCTATGGCGGTACAAGGGAGTATAGCTTGGATACATCCTCTTTAGTAAAGCCCGGGAAGAGGAAGACAGTGGAACACTTGACGATCACCGTACAGCAAAGGGGCGGAGTGTGCTTGCAGAGGGTTCCGTGCTGTCCCTGATTGTGGCAGGGGCAGGACACGCACTGAATTAAGCTGGCACGGATGAGAAGGAAATTGCCCTGCCTGTAGTGTCCTGCCGTCATACTCCTCTCCTATTCAATCAATCAATCATTTCTAAAGCGCTGCTGATCATCCACAGGGTCTTAAGGTGTTTCCCTCGTGGTTTGTAGCATTCTCTTCATCGGATTCATCTCGTTGGGCAGGATCTTGTTGTGACGTCCTTGGGGTAGTTCTCCATTGCCTTCTTCATTCCAGAGGAGTCTCCGCAGCATTCCTGAAAGAAAGAGGCTAAACAGAAGAATCAAGAGTATCAAGAGTTGGGTAACGCGTTATGGACTATGCATGGATAACAGAAACTTGGGAAAGATACTTATCTGACTCTGAGTTACTATTGTGGATTCATAGAGGACTCATCTGTTTAGCTTCTTGTGTAGAGAAAATACAGTGACAACAAACATTGCTAATGTTACTTAATATGGTCTGCACAGACTTATCACAATGAACACTCTACCTCATTTCTATATTTTAGGCTAGCCATTTTTTTTTTTTTGTTGCTTTGTTGTTTTTGACATTACTTTAATGGCTGAATAGTCTGACTAGTATGTCTATATGTTTGGTTTCTCCTTACATGCTGTTTTTTTAGCCATTTAATATGAGCCTAACTATAATGGATGACCTTATTCAATGCATGAGGTATGCAAATGTTTATGTACACCAGATATGGGAAGCCTCAGGAGTGGTATCTGTCTTTTACCCACCAGTGTTTCTTTTATCTTTAGAAATGTGATAACAATGGTTAATATAGGTATTTCCACATTAAGGTAGGTACTGAGTTTAACTTACCACATACATCTAATAAGAAAGGCTGAAGATATGTTGTAGGGAGATTCTGATGCACCTGTTGCTTCTGTCTTCATACAGGGAGAACTTGACGGGTCCTGATACACACACTTCTTGCAAAGCAGTCTTCATGGGACATTTTTTGTCTTCACCCTCCCTCTCCTCCCCAACAGTCGGGGTTGACTTTGACCATTGGTGGGTCGCCTCATCGTAGGGGAGGTTGGGACCTTATGACCGTGACCCCATCTCGCTCCCACGGAAAAAAACAGGCGAGAACCTGACAGACCAATGATGAGGGAATGCTTGTGTTACTTACCAGTAATCTTCATTAATCCGATTCACAGTTTTCCCTGTCAAAGTTCTATGCTACCTCTCTTACCTCCCATATTCCCATACACTCTATGAATTGTTGTTTAGCTTGGTACTACAAGATCTCACGGTTGGGTTAGTTCCTCATTTGTACCTATGACTGAGAATGGCAGGGTATTAGCCCTTGTGTCTGCTCAGTAGTAGAGCCTTTTATTGTAACTTTATGACAGTCTAAGGTAGAGACCAGAGCCTCATTAGTAAGGAATGTGACAAGGAAGACTACGTCTTGGAGTAATGAAGATTACAGGTAAGTAATTCAAGCATTATCTTCTTTGCTCCAAGAGCATCCCAGAACTGAGTGTCCCAACATCGACTACTCAATCATTCCATGGGCAAGGTGACCTCTGCCACCCACTGGTTCTCAAATAAGTCCATCAGTTGCAAACCAAACTAAACCATGGCAAAAGTACCAAAACAGCTCAATCCTGTAGCACACTATGCAGTTGTATAGCTACCAGTGGTGCACGCACTCCAGTGAGTAACAATGGTGCTCGCTCAGATTATTTTCGAGCTCATCTCTGGGGCCTGGCTTAATATTCACTCTTTGTGCATGAGAAGGGGAATCAAGGAGTGTTAGAGAGGTCACGCTGTGGAAAACCTGTTTTCGGAAGACAAAAAAGCAGCCACTTTTGTATTCTATTGCCACCTCAGAGTGCCCGCCTGTTTTTGAGTGATAATATGGTATATCAAATTTGTGGGGTATTTTATCTTCACAAAAATCATTTTGTACTTACAAATGACCTATCCTCTTATTTCCTTCTCCCTATTACAGAAGAGGCCACACAAGCATTTGCAGCACCTTCTGTAATACCAAAGTGGCAGAGGGGCACACAAAGCTGGCAAACATGCTGGTTGCACCCCATGGCACTTTTTGTAGTATGGCCTGTTGGAAAGTCATCTTTTTTCCCTATTCACCCCACTTTTTGTTGTTGACTGGTGCTGATGGTACCTGACTCTGATTGTGCCCTGGGCTCTGTTAGCCATACCCAGGACAGTACTCTGTTAAAACACACACGTGTAGTAGAGTACACTAGGTATTACAATACCCTTCCAATTGGCCTGACAGAACCTGTAAGTCCCTAGTATATAGCAGGGCAAGGGGGTACAATTTGCCTATAACCCCCTGTAACAGAATTGCTGTTACATCCGGCCCCACTATGCGAGTGGGGCAGATAGACGAGTGCCCCGGGGGCACTTCAAGTAGTGACCCGCGTTCCCGCAGGCACACCAACCCAGAAGAAGAGGGTTGTTGCAGCACGCTGGGAAAAGAGAGGGGAGATGCAAAAGCGGCGGTGCAGGACTTCAGAGGGGAGCGCAAAAGCACCAAGGACGGCAGGGAGGTTGGAGGACCTCTAGAAGCAGCAGGCAGCCAAGGAATGGCAGAGAGCGGTGAGGAAGCCGGGGAGACCGAAGGGGCTCGGGAAACGGAGTTCCCAGCCGAAGATGAGAAGACTCCCTAGGACGCCAAAATCACCAGTCACGACCCAGGAGGGAAGTGGCTAATGCAGGTACGGGTGTACTTTCAAAACGCGAGTACCTATTTTGGAAATAGAAAGGGGGGGGGAGCCTGAAAGAGATATAATCAAAGATTGAAAAACACTAAAGTACTTGTGAACCCTCCTCTTTGCATGGAAAAGGGACAGGAAAACAATAATGCCTCTGTAGAAGAAAACAGAGACACTGTAAATAATTTCACTCTTTATTATTTTCTTCTTTCCTTTCATAACAACATTATACACTAGAGCACTTGGGCACATAAGAAAATAATGAGACAATGTCCACTATTATGCACTTTTAGGCACAGACACTACTGGCCCTTACGTCTTCCTTCTCCCTTCCCCTCCCACCAGGTATAATTAGTCCACGACAATAGAAAACCTTTACTTACCTACTTCCTCCCATTTTCTGTTTTTCCCGCTGGCATTCATCCTTCTGGGGAACGTCACATCTGGAGACGGAGACATATCTATAAAGGACAGGAAAAGGAACAACAAGAACTAAATAATACTCCCAGAGAAAAGACTACAAGAAACAGAAAATAAAACGGAAGGAGAGAGAGAGGGAGACATGAAAAAGGGAAGAAAAGAAGAAAACAAAAGTACTTGGATAGAAACAAAGTTAATAAAAGAATATATTATCATACAAAATAAGGAGTCATAAAACCGTTTTTTCTTGTATTATACCACGTGAGCATAAGCCCTACCCATACCCACGACACCCCCTAATATATAATAGAGCATGGAGATTAGATGCACAGCAGAATTTCTGCACTTGCATGTGTATACTTCTGTGTGTCAGTCAGTCAGTCAAAGAACTTTATTCGGCAATTTCCATAAAAGTACACACAAAGACACATATTCAAATAAATAGTATAAAACATATATAAAAAAAACTGTGGAACCAATTTCTAAAAACACCATGTAAACATCCGATCTAAAAACCCCTTGACATGTGACAAATAAGTATACTAAAAACATTATTAAGAATCGCAAAAACACAAAATTTACATATGTTATCTCAGAGTAGAAATCTCTCACAAACATATAGAGATTAAAATGGAATGGACCTTTTCCTAATACTTAGAGAAGCTGTAACAAAATTTAGTACGTGATGACAGGTTTGAATATCTGGCAGTCTCTGAAAATATAATAAGGTTTCCTTATAATGGATAGGTCTGAGATGACATAAAATGGGTAAAATAAAAGCCTTTCTAGGAGCAGCATATAGAGAACAAAAGAGAAAAAAATGTGAGGTACTCTGCTTTGATTTAGAATCACAGGGGCAGGGTGGTAAATCCTTTTTCCCAAAACATGGTTTGGGAAAGGCTACCTTAAAATGAATCAAGTTAAATCTAAAAAATGTTAAAAGAGCGATTATTTTAGAACTTGAAAACCAGAACAAATAAGGTTCAAGACATGGGACGGTTACAATCCGGATATAAGGATCGAAAGATTTCAGTTTCAGGGAGCTGTAAAATCTCAACTCTGATATGTGCTCAAAATAAGTTGACTTCAAGACAGACTTAGAGTTTGTAGTTAACAATTGGGGTTCTTCAAACATGTACCTGAGCCCTAGCTTCTCAAAGGAGTTTCGCAAAAACACAAGCCAGGGAATCCTATTTGAGTTGTCCAATTGTAAGCAATCAGAAATGCAGTCTTGAACAAGTTTTGCCGCGGGGTTCAACCAGCATCTGATCCAGAGCAGTAAAGGAGCGATAGAGACCCTGTCCTCCAAAAAACGTTGGCCAGTTTCCTCATGACTGATGATGTTTGCTATACATTTTGGAACCGTCAGTAATCTACGCAGAAATTTATTTTCAGCACTTTGAAGAGAGGGTATTTTGTTGTAACCCCAAACTCCTGCCCCGTATAGGACTGCTGCAGCACACTTGGAGTTATAGAGTGTTTTCATCTGTGCAAGGGGTCCATGACCTAATTTGCTAGTAAAGCGAAAAATCGCTTCATTATTCCTTGTCAACTGTTGGAACTTGAAATTGATGTGAGTCTTCCAGGACAAAGAGGAGCTCATATACATACCTAAGTAAAACATTTTTTTACCTTATTTAAAATATGACCTCCCATAATAAATTGTTTTGACTTTGTATTTCGTGGGCCACATGTCATAACAAAAGTCTTAGGGTAGTTTACTTTCAAATCAAGGTCCAACTTAAAATTGTAAAATAGGTCCAAAAGTCCCTGTAAACCATTTGGGGAGCGGGCAATTAAAACTGCATCATCAGCATATAATAAAACTGGAAGCGGTCTCTGGCCCATCTTTGGTACATGCTTTCCATATTTTACCAGCGAATCATAAAGCCCATTTTTATATATGAAGAAGAGAAAAGGCGCTAGGATACATCCCTGTCTTACGCCCCTTGTTTATGGAATAGGAGAAGTTCTCTGACCATATAGACCAGTTTGTACTGAAACCGTTAAATCTGTATGTAGTCGTTTAATAAGCTCCAAAAGGGACGTATCACAGCCTAAGGCTCCCAAAATTTGCCATAGCTTCGACCTATTAACCATATCAAAAGCACTAGTTAAATCAATAAATGCTATATGAATAGACCCTTTTTTGGCTGTCACGTATTTACTATGTATCAGATACAGATTTAAAACTTGCTCAACTGTGCCTACACCGGGTCTAAAACCAAACTGAATTGGAGATAGAATCTGGGCCTCAGTCACCCAATCTTCTAAACGGAATAAGATCACACTTCCTAAAATCTTTGCCGTTGAATCAATAAGAGAAATTGGTCTATAGCAGGAAGGATCTTGTCTGTTTCCTTTTTTGAAGATGGGAACAATAATAGCCGATTTCCATGAAATAGGTATGTTGCTATTTACCATAAAATGAGGGGAAGACCAGATTAAGGACGCGTTTAATAGAGGGAGATGTAAGGATATAAGAACTAAAAGGCCGCCGCGTGCTCTCCCTATGGGGGAGGTTATAGCCGGCTGACAGAAGGAAGTAAAACCATTCAGAAGGAACGTATCCTTAGACCAAGTCTCCTGTAGACAAATTATGTCATATGAAGAAATAAAGCTCCTCCAATTCGAGTTGTCAGTTTTAGACCGCAACCCCGCTGTATTCCAACTAAGCAGAGTTATTGGTCTGAACCCAGGACAAGGTGTTAAAACTCTAGTAATTATAGAGGTTGACAAATCCAATGCAGACTTTCCTGCGTCCCGAGTATATTCGTGGTAAACATTTCCAACTATTGGTCTCGCCATATTAATAGGGCAGGGGTATACCATGGCCGTAAGTCAATCATTCTCGTGAAGATGATTGAGAGACAAAAACCGATTGCTAGTGGGTATGTTTACCTGCTGTTGAGGCCTGACTGGGTCAGGTGTGTGGGTTCTAAGCGGAGTGGTGTAGTACTTCTGTGTGCTTTCTGTCCTTTTAAATGCAGGCGTGCCTTGCAGCCTGTCTTTAAAAGTTAAATTCATACTATTTGCATTACAGCCCCTATACGTCGCTAGTAAATAATATGGCAAAGGGGTGCCAACTACCTATAAGATCCTAGTACATAATAGGGCATGGAAGTAGAGGCTGACAGAATTGCTGTGCTTTGTATGTGGGCACTGCTGGATGTTTTCTGTCACTTTTAAATACAACCTGGCTCTGCAGACTGCATTTAAATAGAAATGGTGACCCAATTCGACTTTGGTGCGATGGGCACTTTACAAGTGATAATCTAACTTATTGTCACATATTACGTATCCCTAGGGTCTCCCCTACTTGTCCCAGGGGTGGAGATCATGTAGCTATAAGCAGGTTCTCTACAAAATATGTGGTGAGGGAAAAAAATGCTCTTTTCATTTTTTCCCCTTTGTAGATACTGGGCTCCATAGGCTAACATTGTAATATTATGTTTTATTGTAAATATAGGAGGGAAAAGCGTAGACAAGTCATCCAAGGATGTAAAAGCTTTTTTTAAATAAATCCAGCAATCTGCCTTGGTGAATTTATCATAACTTGCACAGAAAATAAGTTATAAGGTTTTTCTTTCTGCAAGCCTAAATCCAGGTTTCTGGAGGTCCCCTCTGATTGGTCAGGGCTACCAGGATTAGTAGAGCTGTTTGGTTAAGTGACAAGTGGTTGTCCAAGGAGAGGCTATCTGGTAAAGGGCAGCTCTAGGGCTACACAGGAATGCCAGATCAGGGACAGGAGTAATAAAACATACATCCTCAAAGGAGTGCAGGACAGGAGGAAATGCCAGTTTAGCCCCCACCTTCTGGACCCCTGAGCCAGATACCAGGCTTAAGGAAGGAATTTCGAGATGTTAGGAGGAGGAGAGATATGGAATTGAGCCACACTGGGGGTTGGTTTAGTCAGCTCTGCCTGCTCTGCTGAAATTTCAGCTATCATTGAATTCGGAAGAATGGTGCTTTCTGGGACAGGACTATGACACGGTTTGGAGGAAGTGGTCATGCCTCTATGGTGACACCCTGCATTCTATTGGTCAGCGGTACCCCCCTTCCTGATGCCCAGGAGCTGGGAATACATATGTGAGAGGCGCATAGCCTCTCAGATTTGCTGCCTGAAACTACAAGAGGAAGAAGGGGTGCCCTGCTGTAATCTGGATCTGCACCCTCGGCCCGCACTTCTGGGTGAACTGTGCCTGCTGCACAGTCTGGTAATATAGCCCTGGGGACAGGGCCTTGCTTCAAGAAGGACTCAGGAATGGACTCCTGGCAGCTACAGGTTATCAGAACTTCAACTGCATCATCTCCAGCAAACAGTCCCTAGCCTGGAGTGCATGCAGTGGACTTTTAAGGATTTGGCCAGGTGCATTGTGGGAATTGTGGCCTTATTTCAAAGGACACTCCAGGAGATTCCAGTTCCTTGGATTTGTGTTTTTGGACCCTTTGAACCTGCAAGGACGACTTCAGGAAACACCTCCTGAAGTTTGGAGAATATTGGTAAAGTTGGTGCTTTGTGTTTCTAAGCACGAGAAAAGGTTTATTCCTTAAAAATTCATGTCTCCAGTTCCCTTCATTAGTTTTTTGTCGTTTTGGTGTCTATTTACTCATAAAAATATAACCTATTTTTATAAATTGGTGTAGGATTTTTATTGTGTGTTATGTCTCACTTATTTACTGTATTGCTGTGTTTGAATGCTTTACACTCTTGTCTCCTAACTGAGGCCTGCTTGCTCAGTATATCTACCAATGGTTGAGCAAGGGGCTAATTTTCTGAGCCCTTTACTCAACCTATATTTGGTTAGTGGCCTTATTGCCAGGGGTAGGTTCATACTTACCACTACCAATAACCCACTTTCCAACACGTCCCCAGATGTACAACAATGTGGTTGTTGTGATGTCCTTTGATGTCCTGAATGCAGTATACAGGTAATGCACAATATCCTATTAAGTAGTGGAGGTCCATGCCGTAATATTGTGTACCAACATTTCTCAGCACTGCTACAATACATTTAATGGGAGAGTACCAGCACTTCTCAACACTGCTACAATACATTTAATGGGAGAGTACCAGCACTTCTCAACACTGCTACAATACATTTAATGGGAGAGTACCAGCACTTCTCAACACTGCTACAATACATTTGATGGAAGAGTACCGGCACTTCTCAACACTGCTACAATACATTTATTGGGAGAGTACCGGCACTTCTCAGCACTGCTACAATACACTTAATGAGGGCGTATGGGCACTTCTCAGTACTACTACAATACATTTAATGGTAGAGTATCAGCACTTCTCAGCACTGCTGCAATACGTTTGGTGGGAGAGTATCGGTACTTCTCAGCAGTGCTTCAATACATTTAATGGAAGGGGGATACCTGCACTTCTCAGCATTGCTACAATGCATTCAATGGGGGAGTACCAGCACTTCTCATCACTGCTATAATATATTTAATGGGAGAGTACCGCCACTTCTCAGCCCTGCTATAATACATTTAATGGGAGAGTAACGCCACGTCTCAGCACTGCTACAATACATTTAAAGCGGGGGGGGGGGGGGTACCAGCACTTCTTGGGAGCAAACAGACACTCTCAATAGAGAGTAGCAGCATTGCTACATTTTTATTTAAAGCAGTGCTTAACAGGCACTTAGGTGCTCATTCTCCCTGCTGGTACTTGGGCCTCTGGCACCCAAGCTGCGCCTCTGGCTCCCTGACTAGAATAGCTCCCTGCGTGGCTTCATAGCACTACCCCAGCTCTGAGAGCTTCTCCCCTGAAGCCCAGAGCGGCAGAGCGGCAAGTCCAGGGTACCGTGTTGATCTCAGCTCTTGCCTCGCGGCTCCAGAGGGGCAGGAATCAGCTCGTGCCCATTCACCTCTTGGCTGTTTACCTTTCGCTGCCCTCTCGAGCACTCGCCCTCTCACCTCCCAACAATGACTGGCTCCCGCTTTCTCCCCGAATTACCTTCAGCCTGCGCTCTTCTCTCCCCTAATCACCTCCTCTCGGTCGCTCAGGCACTCAGTGTTCCTCGATCGGTAATTT